>NC_092875.1:139447021-139753688 GCF_028372415.1 Notamacropus eugenii | reverse complement strand
GTAAGGTTGTTTTTTTCATTATTTCTTGGAAAAATTCTTTTACTTATATCCTTTTATCAAGGTAGTTGGAACATGTAAGCAAAACCAGTGTGCATTTTTAATAACATGAATACTATGGTCATGAGATTAAATTTTCTTTTTAGTATGTCATCATTTATATTTGGTAAGTAAGCTTGCTTTAGTTCATTCATTTACTTGGCAACAATTTACTGAATATGCACTATATGGAGAACATTGAATCAAAGGGGAAAATAATTCCATATCTTGCCAGGAACCAAAATAATCCAACTTGAAATAGGTGGAAACATCATTGGATTTGAAAGCCTGGGTTCAAATTCTGGCTCTAAGTGACATTGGGTAAATCATTTCACTTCTGTGGGCCTCAGCTTCCTCACTTGTAAAATGGGGGAGTGAAATTGGATAATTACACAATTATAAAACTTCAAAATAGTAATGGACCTCAGAAGCCAACTCATCTAATCTGTGTTTAACTAAAAATACTTTCAACAGCAGAGGTTTCAAACACTCTGCTCAATACTCAAGAGTGCTACCAAAATCTGATTAAAATGTAATTTGGAAATAATTAACAAAATGAATAAAGACACAATAAAACATAGTTAATGTTAATTTAAGGTTTTCTAAGTCAATATGAAGCTGGCAGGGATACTTATTTATGGTTTATTCCCATTCCTCCCCCCATCTATTTGAATTTGACACCATTTCTCTACTTCATCCCAAGTAAGTGTTTATCTAGTCTTTCCTAGAAGACTTCAAATAAGAGGAAACACACATCTTCCCAAGAAAGATAACCCCTCTTCTTCCTACCCCTCCTACCTCCACTTTAGATATCTCTAGTTATTAGGAAGGTTTCTGTTATATCAAAACTCATTTTCCCTGCTCCTGCTTAGATCCCCTGATTATAAATCCAGGGCTCTTTGCACTCTGCCATATTTAACTACATTTTACAAATGAAAAAGACCCACATGATCTCACAGTAAATATGAATTCCAAATTGGAAAAACAGACTATTGATTGAGCAGCAATATGAGGAATATAAGTCCAGTTTAGTTGGAGTGTGGGATCATTTATGAGCAGAACCATGGGCTATGCTGAGATTAAACATATTAAAGAATCATAGAATCTGAACTTCAGAGATAAACAGGACCTTTGCAGCCACCTAATTCAACTCATCTGAAAAAGAACCCCCCTCTAATATCTCCTCCAAAATAGTCATCCAGCCTTTGCTCAGAAACTTTCAGAAATGGGGATCCCCACTGTCTCCTGAGACAGCCCCTTTTGACATAGTTCAAATTGTTGGCAAGTTTTTCTTGACATCAGTCCTAAATTTCCTTTTTATACTTTCCACCCATTTATTCTTCTTCCGTCCTCTAGGGCCAAACTTAATCCTTCATTCACATGACAGCCTTTAGGTACTTGAACCTAGCTATTATATCCCCCACTGATATTCCTCTTAATTCTAGCATTTTCCCTCTGTTCTTTCCAATTGATTTTTTATATAGCTTATTTTCAATAATGATTTGTACATTATCTCTCCCATTAACTTGTGAGCTCCTTAAGAGAGACAAATTTTATCTTTATTTGAATCTCCAGTGATTCACACACTATGTGCCTGGCACATAGTAAGCATTTACTATATTTGTTCACTGACCTTTCTGCTAAGTATACTCAGTTCCTTCAGCTTATCTCTGCATGGTATAAACTTGACAGCCTTCCCCATCCTAGTTTTGTTCCTCTTAATGCTCACCAGCTTATCCATGTTCTTCCTGAAATGTGATGTCCGAAGTTTTCATGTTACTCTAAATATGGTCTGCAAAGGGCAAACTACACAACAGGAAGATCATGTCTTTATCCTTGGAATTTCTGTTTCCTTTCCTGATCCCTTTTAATGCTAGTGCCTTTTCTCTGAAATTGTCTCCAGTTTATCCTGTCTATATTTTCATTTGTACATCATTTTCCTGTTGTCTCTCCCATTGCACTGTGAGCCCTTTTAAAACTGTCTTTTATCTTTCTACATATCTCCAGCAGTTGGCATAGTTCTTAGCACTTAATGGTAGGCACTACTAACAAATACTTATTGACTGAGTGCTTGAGTTTTTTAAGAAACAATTTCTCATTTCTGATACTGTGGAGTGTGAAAAGGCATTGCCCCAAACCCTTCACCTTCCCTTCCAGGAGAAAGACCAGCCTTCATTCTGAACATAGATAGCAGTCTTTTGACTGCGGCAAAAATATAAATATTATACATTCAAAGCAAGTCTCTGAAAGATCGCTCATGCTCTATACTTGCCAGAAGTGAGTTCCTTAGTATTTGTCTCTCAAAGCGCTTGAAGATGCCTAGAATTCATCTTCAAATCTTGTTAAACCTTTGCAGACTCTTTAGTACTTCTTAACTTGACAACAAATTTAAAATTCCTTCAGTTTTTCTTACTTTGCCTTACCTTTTTTCCTTTTTTCTCTTCTTTTTTTCTCCTTCGACTCCTGTCATTTATTTTCTTTCTTCTTAAATCTTTTAGCTACATCTGCTCTTCCTACTTCCACCCTGAGGTCCTTCTCCTCACTCTTTTTACTTCAGTCTGAGTCCTCCCGAAGTGTAAGTCTCTTTCTCTTTGCTTTACTTCAGCTCATGCACTTTTTCTTTAATTCTTCTTGAAGTCCTCTCAAATTTCTCCTCCCCAAACTTAGTCTTTGATGCTCTCCTGAAGCACTGATATCACATCTACAATTTGCTCTTACCCACTTCAAGTCCTTCTCCAGATACATCTGCCAATCAGCCTTCTCCTTTGAAAACCAGAAGTAGAATGATTTCTAAGTTCTCCCCCAGTTCTAGATTCTCTGTTAACATCTACCTAACAAAGATCCTGATGCTTCGGGTGAAAAATGTTTTGAATACCTTTGGTTCCTAAGTGATTAAACCACAGCCAATTTTTCTGGCTAGTATTTATAAGATTTTAAAAGCTCTGTGCAATCCAAACAATGATATCTCTCCTTAAAATAGTTAACAGGAAATAATTTTATTTGACCCTTTCTAGGATCATTTCCTTGCAATGTGACAGCCTCTTCAGAGAATAATATAACATGTATTCTTCATTCAACAAGTAATGTATTCAGAGTTACCAACCAAGGAGAAGATTCAGGTATGAGTCCATACTAATAAATTTTAAAATTCATGTCATTTCGCCCCCTTCTCTACCTTCCATGCCGTGCCTGGGACTAACTTCAGGAATTCACGGAATCCATTGTTACATCAGTGTGGAGTAGTTCTCCAGACACAAGGTCAAATTTGCACCTTGGGATAGAGTTATCATACATGTAGCCCACTACTCTCCTGAGAGCAGTCCAAACCACATTGAAATGTAGTTGGGGAATAATTAACAAAATAAAAATACAAACAAAAATACATACAAAAAAACAAAATAAAAAAAAACAATAAAACAGATAATATAGATTTGTGATTTTCTAAGTCAATATGTAGCCCAAAGGGATGTATTATTTATGTATAATTTAGTGGCCCTCATTTCTATTTGAGTTTGTTACCACTGTCTTGAGAGATAGTGTCATGAATTCCATTGTGGTCATGTGGTCCAGAAATTCGTAACTATATGGCTAGTCTTGATGAGCCTCTCTGAACTTAGCTGAACTGGTCCTTGGCTAACAGTCTCATTGTCTTTGACTAGCTGGTAATCAAAGTCTTTACCGTATTACTGGTGAAACAGAGGTGATTTCATTGCTCTGGACTTTACTCTGATTCTGTGGAAATAGCCATGCATATTGGCCTCTTGTTGAGGAAATCTAGTAACTCCAGCACTTAGCAGGCTCTTAATAAATGTTAATTGATTGATTGAACTCCTTATTAATCCCAGTAACTGAGAATTGTGTCAAATAAGATGGGCCATTAAGTGTCAAGTAGAGAAAAACTCTCATGGAAGGATTTCTCCATCCATATCCCTCCTCCCAACACACCCTTGGTTGGTTATAAGAGAAGAAAGAGAATCTCTCTTTTGGGGCACATCTAGCATTAACTCTTTTTTGGACTTCCAACAAAAGAAACCCGTCACACTTGTTACACTATTATATGCTTAGGAACTCAGCTTACATAGACTACTTAGAATAGGACTTTAATGAAGTTCTCAGGAACCAAATAAGATTATTTTTATTTCATCTTCTTTTACAACATTTTGACAAAAAAACAAATTTTATTACCTCCATTTTTACCTGGGCAATCTGAGATACAGAAAGCGAATCACAGAAAGTGGTAAAGTTGATTCTAGAATCAAAGTTTTCCAATGCTCAAATTCAGACCCTTTCCCAGAAATATAGGACCTCTACCATTATACTCTAGTTTGCTATTGGTGTTACATATATATTATATGTATATAATATATATGTATAGATGTAATATATGTGTGCATCCACACACAATGTTTGTTCACATAATGTTTGGGAGATAGAGAAGTATCTAGATTTTGGGGTATGTCTGGGTCTAAACAACTTGATATGTTCAAGTGTATTATTGTCAATCAGTTAAAAAGTCTTTATTAAGCACTTATGAAACAGACACTGTTAAGGATACAGAGAAAGGCAAAAGACAGTCTTCACTCTCGAGGAGTTCACAGGGATGGAGGAGACAACATGAAAACAAGTATACACAAATCATGTAAAGGACAAATTGGAAATAGCAGAGGGGAAGCACTGGAGTTAAGGCAAAATAAGGAAAGATTTCCTGTAGAAGGTGAGATTTTAACTGGGACTTAGAGGAAGCCAGGAGGTGAACATGATAAAGGAGAAAATTCCAGGTATAGGAGACAGCTAGTTACAATGTCTAAAGTCTAGAAATGGAGTGTCATGTGTAAGGAATAGCAGGGAAACCAGTAGCACTGGATCACAGAGTATATGGGGGGTACAAGGTATAAAGACATAAATATAAAAGGTCCAAGAAGGTATAAAAATATATTAGGTATACAAATATATAAGATGGAAGAAGACTGAAAGGAGTGGGGCATGTTATAAATACCAGACAGAGGATTTTATATTTGACCGTAGAGACGACAGAAAGCCAATGGATCTTATTGAATGATGGGTGTTAGACTGGTGGAAGGTAGTGACGTGGTCAGATCAGTGCTTTAGGAGCATTGCTTTGGCAGCTGAGTGGAGACTGAAAGCTGAGAATTGGAAAGATACCTGAAACAACGAGACCAATCAGAAGATTATTGCAAAGTTTTAGATCGGAGGTGATATGGGTATGGACCAGGTGGTGTGGTAGTATCAAAGCAGAGAAGAGGGACATATTAAAAAAATGTTATGCAGGTAGAATCAACAACATTTGGCAACAGATTGGATATAAGGTATAAGAAAGTGTCAGAGTAACCTAGGTGGTGAGTCTGGGTGAATGGGAAGATGTTATACACTTCACTATAATATGGAAGTTAGGAAGTGGGAGGTTTGTGGGAAAATACAATGAGTTCAATTTTGAACATGTAGAAAATGCTCTAAATCTTGGTACTTTTTGTGACTAAGTCTTTCAATGACTTCCTGTTTTCCAGATGAAGCCTCTTGGTGACTCAGGCTTAATTAATCATTTTGGTTCCCCTTAGTTTCTCACTGTCCTCGCTCCCCTGATTTCAGCTTATTTTACCAAATAATTAAATTCTGTATGTGAGAAAGTTAGAATGCTAATTATAAGATATTTTAAGCTCAGTAAACATTTATATTCAATAAAAATTCAATTCTCTTCTTTTTTTTTCTTCTTTCCCTTTTAAATGACCTCTCTCTTTTTTCTCTTAGTTTATGGAGAAGGGTATGCATGGTCTCCATCAGTCTTAAATATATCTGTGGGTGACATGGTGATATGGCAGTGGCAAGCTCAGCCTTTTGTCAGAGGAATAGGCTATCGTGTTTTTTCTGTTTCTAGTCCTGGAAATGTGATTTATGACGGCAAAGGCTTTACTAGTGGAAACCAAAAAACCACATCAGGTATGTTTCTTTCCTGTTCAATTTGTATTATGTGTCTTTTCCTTGAATGTAAGAAGAAATCAATTTTGTTTAAATTGTGTGTCACAGTAGCAGAAATTCTGGGTTTGGAGCCAGAGGAACTGAATTGAAATTTTAGCTCTGACACTCACTTACCCACAAGGTGCTTAAGTTCTCTGAATTTGTCTTTTCATCAGTAAAATGAGGGGAGTGAGTGGACTAGGAAACTTCTTAATCTACAACCCTATGATCAATCTTAAATATTTAAGTACATTTTCATAGGTCCTACAGTCTTAGAAGAGTCTTAAGACGATATCCTCTAAATTGGTACAGGAACTACCTTTGACAAAACATTCCTGATAGGGGGTCACTGTTCAGTGTATCCACCACTACTGCTAGAAGGCTTCCAGGGCTGAGGTGAATCTATACCCTCATAAATCTGCCTATTTCATTTTTAGATGGCTTTCATTGTTTAAAATATCTTCATTATATGGAACTGAAGTCTGCATAGCTAAAACAACTTACTACTCGTTGGTCCTAGTTATGCCTTTTAAGATGATACAAAATTAGTCTTACTGCTTTTTCCACATGAAAACCCTTTAAATATTTGAAAACAACTATTTTATGTTTCTGCTATAATGTCTAGGTCTCTCAAACATTTCCCGATGAGGGCAGGGCAGTTTTGAAAGGATTTCATAGACAGACAATCTATGCTATGTGTGAAGTATTGTACATTCATGCACTTGCTGTTCCATTGAATTACTGCCTCCATCTCCAGGAAGCTACAGAGTTCAACCCCAGTGTCAGGAAACTATCACTCAATCATTCATGTTTTGTGTCTGGTTACCTGTACTTAATACTTCTGGAAGAATGATGATCCTCTTTTTAACTTCTCCACACTTCATTTTGGAGTATGGAGAAGAAAGCTAGCAGCTTTTCCTCCTCACTGATTCTCTGAGTTGGGAGGATCTTTATAGGCTGACTAGTTCAACCTGTACATCACTGCTGTCAAACTCAAACTCCTGGCCACATATTGGCTTAGAATACCACAAATTAACATTATTTTATGTTTTTTATTTATTTTGCTAGCTGTTTCCCTATTATATTTTAATCTGGGTTCATTCCTACTCAATAGTGTCAGGGGGCTATATGAGGTCGCAGGATGCATGTTTAACACCTCTGTTGTACGTGACAAAGACTTCCCTCTACCTGAAAACATTCAAGCTTTGATTCCTTGAGGGTAGGAACCACATTTTTTGCCTTTGTTTGCACCCATATGTTTAGTATAGTACCTGGTACAAAATAAATGCTTACTAAATGCTTGCTTACTGACTACTTTCAAGACTTCCAGTGAGGGGGAACCCATTACTACCTAAGACAACCATCCTGTTCTGCATTTAGATAGCACTATCAGTTGGGAAGTTTTTCCTTATATCAAGTCAAAATTTACCCATGCAGAATCCAAACAAATCCGATGACTTTTTTTAGTCCTCATTTTCCTTGACCTCTCTGCAGCCTTGGATGTTGTTAATCATTGCTTCCTCCTTGATGGTCTTCTCTTTAAGTTTTTGGTGCATCACTCTCTCGTAATTTTCCTTGTACCTACCTATCTGACTACTTTATTGTCTTCTTTGCTGGATCCTCTTTTAGATCATTCCCTCTATCTATGTGTCCTTTAGGGTTCTGTCCTGGATTCTCTTCTCTTCTCCTGTTATGCTATTTTACTTGGTAATCCCATCAGTTCCCATGGATTTAATTATCATCTCTATGCTGATGATTCTCAAATCTCCCTTTCCTGCCCCCATATCTCTTCCAGCCTCCAACCTCATATTTCCAACTGCCTTTTGAATATTTTGAATTAGAAGTCCAATAGACATCTTAAACTCAATATGTCTAAAATAGAACTCATTATCTTTTTCCCTAAACCCTAAACATCCTCACCTACCTCCTGTCTTCCCATTGCCACAGAGGGCACACCATCCTCCCAGTCTCTCAGGCTCACAAGCTAGGAATCATCCTAGATTCCTCACTGTCTCTCACCCCCCACATGTAAGCTGCTGTCAAGGCCTGTTGATTTCACCTTTGTAACATCTCTCTGATAAGCTCCCTTCTCTCCTCTGACGCTGCCACCACTCTGGTACAAGCCTTCGTCACCTCACACCTGGATTATTGCAATGGCCTGCTGGTGGGTTTGCCTACCTCAAGATTCTCCCCATTCTCTGTTCAGCCACTTAAATAACTTTCCTTAAACTGGGGTCTGATTATGTCACTCGCCTATTCAATAAACTCCAGTGGCTCCCTATTGCCTCTAGGAGCTCTGTTTGACATTCAAAGCCTTCATGATCTAACCCTCCTACCTTTCCAGTTTTCTTACACTTTATTCCCTGATGTGTAGTCTTCAATCCAGTGACACTAGCCTCCTGGATATTCCACAAACAAGACACTCCATTTCTCAGTACTGGGAATTTTCTCTGGTGTTTCCCATGCTTGGAATGCTCCCTCTTTTCTGTTCCTACTATAACCTGTCTGGCTTCTTTTAAGTCCCAAATAAAATCCCCCCTTCTACAAGAAGCCTTCCCTAACCCCTCTTAATTCCAATGCCTTCTCCATGTTGATTATTTCCTGTTTATCCTGTATGTAACTTGCTTTGTATATTTTTGATTGCATGTGGTCTCTCATTAGATTGTAAACTCCTTGAGGGCAGAGACTGTCTGCCTCTTTTTCTATTCCCAGCTCTTAGCACACTGCCTAGCACATAGTAGGAACTTAATAAATATTTTTTCAAATTGAATATAATCCTTCTGAATTCAGAACATCACTCAATCCAAAGCAATCACCCAAAGTTTGCCTATCACCTAGTTTAGCCAGGCCTGGTGAAAGCAGATGTGCAGGACTGTGTCCAAATGACCAGGGTCCACTAACCCCCAAAGACAGTTTTCCCAGGAAAACAAGCAAAGAAATGATGATGGACTCTTACAGTGAGGACCCACATTAGGTGATTTTGTTGCTCCATGAACTTAATACAGATTTCCAGTATTCCTCCCAGGCAGTACCTGAAAGATAGCACAGTGTGATGGAAAGAGAATTGGAATTGAAGAGAGAAGGCTTGGGTTCAAATCCTGGCTCTGCCATTTACTTACCTTATCACCTTGGACAAGACATTTAATTTCTTTAGACCTCTGTTTCCTCATCTGTTAGATTTCTTGATCCTTGAGTTCTCTTCTAGTTCTAAATCCATAATTCTATAATTCATTCTGAAAGGACCAGGGGGGAGAAGCGGGGAGCCACTTTCATAGTAAGGCTGGTTCTGTGGTCACACACACATCATTCTGTTACCCATGCCATGCATCTTATATTACCTTTTTCCTTCTCCCTACCCCATTCTCTTCCCAAAAATAATTTGGGGAACTAATAAAATGTGATTCAGATGTGTTGTAAGAGACCAAATCTGATCTCACTGCATCGTCACCATGTTCTAATATTGCTTCTGTGTTTATAAATCAAGGATGGAGGGCTGATCACTGGGACTCAAGTTGCTATATTTCCTTTATATGGAGACCAATTTTCTGGGTCCAAATGGGGTTTGATGCCTCTGTCAAGTCCTGGAATTTACTGACTCATTCAGTTATTCTCTCATACACACTCTCTGAATCCTGTGTTCACTCTTTCTCAAATTGCCAATTAAATCTCTCTCCTTTTTTCCATATCTTAGCAAACTACTTTCTCAATATAAATCCCTATCTCCATATTTCAAAGTCAATGTGCCTTCTTCCTCCAGACTAGTAGCTAACCTTCCAACAACCAAGTTTCAGCCCTGAAGTTACTTCCTATGCTCTTAAATAGGGGCAGTAAATATTCATTCTCCTAACATCCTCAGTATCTAACTCAAGGATAGGGAACCTGCAACCTTAAGGTCAGGATGTGGCCCTCTAGGTCCTCAAGTGCAGCCCTTTGGCTGAATCCAGACTTCAAAGAAAATATCCCCTTAATAATATTATTCATTCTATAAAACTTGGAGTCAGTCAAAAGGTCACACCCAAGGACCTAGAAGGCCACTTGTGACCTCAAGGCCACAGGTTCCCCACCTCTGATCCAACTCATGCTGTACTTTCCATGGCTGGGAGAGTAAGACAAGCACAGAGAAACCGTGTTCTCTCTCCCCTTTCACTAAAACTACTAAGTATGAAGGGTGTACTTTAAAGGGAAATGAAAAAGTAACTTTTAATAAAAGAAACTTTAGTGTTCAAAAAAGAGTTAATTCCCCTCCTCAAGTGTCTGACATATAACCATCTTCACCGTGGAGCGTTTATTAAGTACCTACTATTTAACAGGAACTGAGCTAAATGACAGGGATCCAAAGAATGGCAAAAACAGACCTTGCCGCCCAGGAGTTCATATTATTAGGGGGAAGACAAAATATAAATGTGTAGATACAATATATATATATCCCCAGTGGACTCTTGAGGCAAAATGCCTTCCAGACAGAACTGTGGAATTGGATTGTAGAATGAAGTAGACCACTCTCTTGTGTTATGTTTTGTTTTGTTTTATGGTTTCTCCCATTCATTTTAATTCTTCTATGCAACATGAGTAAGGTGAAAATGTATTTAATAGGAATGTATGTGTGGAACCTATGTAAGATTGCATGCAGGAGGAAGGGAGGGGAAAAAAATCTAAGATATATAGATTGTAGAAAACTGAAAACAAATAAAATAATTTAAAATAAATAAATAAATAAAATTTCAGTTGACAAATTATCTTTCTCAGTCACCAATATTAATTAAGCCCCTACTATTTGCAGAGTACTATATTCAATGCAAAGATGACTTTAAAAAAAATTACAAGTTGTTGATGGTCACTGCCCATAAAGCTTAAAATAGATTTGGAGAGACAAGATACTCATGTATAAATAAATAATTTATTTATAGAGCTGCATCAATATAGAGCAAAGTAAAGATGTGCTGTCTAGAAACATGAACATAAATGTGATCAATCATGGAAGTCAACCAGGACATGCTCAAAAAATAATAAAATAGAAGATTGCAAAAATAGAAAATGTCTAGACATGGACATCAGCATTTCTGGATAGGAAAAGTATAAACAATAGAGAAAATTAACGCAGAAAGTTTGTGAGGGGAAATAATTATAAAGAATGCTGAATTGATAATCCTATCATTCAAAGATGGTTAAATGAGATGGGAAGGGAGAGGTCTGGTGTGAGTCTTTAATTAGAAGAACATTATTTTAATCTAATAAATTGTAGTAAATTTATCATCATTTTTATTTCCCAGGTAACATAGAGATAATTGAGATATGGTCTTGATTAAAGATTAGAAATAGTAAATACATTTTCTTATCCCAAAAATTCTTCCTGCTTTGTAATGCTGGAAACCAAAGATTTTTTTTTCAGTTTAGCTTTGGATCTAGCAGTTTGTTTTTCATTCATGGAAAATCATTTTAAATATTTAAATTGTAAACCTGGGCAAGTCACTTAACCTCTGTCTACCACAGTTTCTTCATCTGTAAAATGAAGATAATAATCTCAGGACGAAGAGGATGTTGTGAGGATGAAATGAGATATTGTTAAAATGCTTTATAAAATGAAGTGGTATACAAATATTAGTTATCATTTTTAAAATATTGAACTTGTTCATATAGGGACATAATTTTATTATAAACTTTTTTTAGGCAGGAAGTGGGTCATTTGTTTTCTGTGCCTTATTTAAACTATGCAAATATTGATGAAAAATTAAGAGACATATTATCAGAGCATTTGAATATGTATTACAGTATAGTTTCCCTGGTACATCCAAATATTTTTTGATAATTTTGTTTACATATCTTCTTATGTATGTGGCAGGTTCTTTTTCTTACCAATTTACTTCACCTGGTATATACTATTATAGCAGTGGCTTCATCAATGAAGCACAATCTATATTTCTGCAAGGAGTAATTAATGTTTTGCCAGCTGAAAATAAATACATTCCATTACATCTTTTCCTTGGTGGAACTGAGGCAACATATGCTGAAGGTAAGAGAAGATAAAATAGTTTATTCTGATGTTTGATAAAAATTCCAGTACTGATAAATCATTTGGGAATTCTTTGGATTAGGAGTTAGAAGACTTGGATTCTAGTTGTGGCTCTGTCATTTAATAGCCATGTGATCTTGAGCAAGTCACTTTATACTCAATATCTCAATTTTCTTATGTACCAAATGGGGATGATGATCTGCCCTCCAACCCATTTCTTCCATTGAACTATGGGGTTTCTTGAGAGTAGAGGCTATTTTTTGCCTTTCATTGTGGCCCTAGTGATTAACACTGTACCCAGCATGTAGCAGATACTGAATAAATGCTTATGGACTGACAGCTTTGAATCTAGTTATGCTGTCAAGAGGAATAGGAGGTATAATGTGAAAGCATTCCAAAATTCTGTAAAGCCCTACACACATCTAAGTTATGGTTATTATTGTTTTTACTACTGTTAAGGTTTTTCCCATGAGTAGGACTGACTGATTGGAACTTTGAAATTTTAAATTAGGCAAATTTTCTTTCATTGTCTATATCTCCTATTGCTTTTCCTCTCCAATGGGGACTCATTTAAAATACTAATGAGAAAGAACTCAAGTAGAATGTAAATTACCCAACCAAAGCTATGACTGTATAATGAATAATTTGTGTCACATATCTTAAGATTTCCCCTTATATTAGTGGAGAAGATAATTACCTTACTGTTGACATACAGAGTATGGCAATAATCTTAGCGTAGTTTTAAGCTTTAACTGCTTTCAGTTTTTATAGATTACAATACTGAAGCTAAGAGATTACATCATACAACTAATTAGTGCATAAGGTGGATTTTGAATTCAGGCACTTTAAATGTTAACACCTTAAAACTGCACTAAGACTTTTGGGACACCCTATATTTTAAATGCTCCTTATTATAGCTTTTGGATTTTTTTAAAAAAATCTAATTAATCATGTTTCTTCTTCTGCCTAGTACTGAGTCTAGTACAAGCAACTTTTTTCTTAATTTTTCAAAGCCTTTCTTGATTACTTGGCACATTATAGTCACAATAGTATTTTTGAGGATATAGAACCATGACCAATTTTTACCATAAATAGTAGGCTAGAAACAAGAATTCTATAGTGTGCACATGCATTAGTGAAAACTTTTGATTCAAACAAAAGTTTTCCCCAATTTTTCAGTTAATTTTATATAAGTAACTTATCCAGTGATAAGTAAAGCAACTAGGTAGTATATGGATAAAGTGCCAGACTTTGAGATCAGTTAGAGCTGAGTTCAAATCTCACCTTGCCCATTTATTAACTATGTGACCCAACTTCTCTTAGCTTCAGTTTCTTCATCTGTAAAATTGGGACAATATTTTCTGAGATGACACAGTAGATAGAGTCATGAACTTGAATTCAGAAAGACCTGTGTTCAAATCCTACCTCCGGCATTTTTTAACTTCTTTCATCTTCAATTTCTTCACATATAAAATGGGGATCAAAATAATACCTACATCACAGGGCTATTGTGAGAACTGAAAATGATAATATATGCCAAGTGCTTTGCAAACCACAAAATGTTGTGTAAATGCCATTGATATTGATGTGTTAAGTGCCCCTTATTTATGTAGATTATACATATTTTCCAAAATGTTGTTACCATCCCCAGTTTAATGCAGGTTAACAACAGTTCTTACTTTAGAATAATTATCTGTTACTTACATGTAATTCTTTTTTTTTTTTTTGATACCGAGAAATACCTAATGAATCAAGCATGAGACTACCAGTAGCAAATTGTACAGCAGAGGAGCCGTCATCTGTCCACAATAATACTGGAGTTAAAAATCCTAATGGAATTTTCTTTGAGCTTTCAAACTGTTACTCACCATCCATTAATAACATTAGCCCATCCTATGGCACAGTAAATGAAGTGTTAACAATAACTGGACATCACTTTAGCAATCTTGGATATGCTAATAAGGTAGGAACTACTTTCTGCATCTACAATGTAAAGTCTTGTGTAATAATGTGATAGTTTTTAGTTCTAAGCCTTGCAGCTTTGTGTCACAGTTTTAAAAGTGCTGCTATGAATAATAAATAGCAACAATATTATTTTTAGTATTGTATAATAATTATATTTCATGAATATAAAGTATTTGAAAATAATTAGAAAATTTTTTTCTAATTTAATTTACAATTCATCAAGAGACTTAATTGTCTATCCATTTCACAATTAATATGCTTTCAGGTTACCATTGGTGGCTACCTCTGTGTAATAGAAGAAAGTTCTGAAAATGTCATCATGTGTCGTATTGATCCTCAAAACTCAATGGCTGTTGGGATTGGGGAACTTGTCACATTAATTGTATACAACTTGGGTATAGCCATAAACACCTTGACCAAAGAATTGGAGAGACGGTTTGTTCTTTTGCCCCATATTGACACAGTGACTCCAAATGTTGGATCTACCAATGGGATGACAAGAGTGACCATTAAAGGGTCAGGATTCGCTGCTTCTTCTGCTTATATTAAAGCTGTCATTGGAGGTTTTCCATGCACCATTTTGTCAGTAAATTATACCATGATTGAGTGTGAGACATCCCCTGCTCCTGAACAGAGTATGAACATAGATCTTCAAATACATGATATCCCTGCTCAGTGCCAAGAAAACTGTAACTTTTCTTACTTGGACAGCGTCACACCCATTGTAACAGGAGTCTTTCCAAACACATTACAAAATGTTTCTACAAAGTTCCTGATAGAAGGACAAGGATTTGGAGAATGTTTGGAGGATGTTCTTATTTATATTGGAGACAGACAATTCAGAGCAGTAGATGTTAACGACACAAGCATTACTGTGGTTGTGAATGCAATCCCAGCTGGTTATTATCCCCTTAGAGTTATAGTGATGACTAAAGGTCTGGCTGCTGGAAATTTCACTGTGACTAGCCCCTTAGTAGCATCTTTATTGCCAGCTTCAGGAAGCACTGAGGGTGGCACTGCTTTGATTATTACAGGAAATGGATTCTCTCCAGGCAACACAACAGTAACAATTGGAGATAATCAATGTAAGATTGTATCTATTACCCCACGCAAAATACACTGTGACACTCCAGCCAGATCAGCTGCTACTGTCCACATGAGGATCCTCATAAACTCATTTGTCTCCCCACCATTGTTGTTTACATACTCATTGGATGAAACTCCATTTCTTGAAGACGTTGTCCCAAACAGAGGTACTTTTTTTTTGCAGTTTTGCTGTGTTGATTATCTAATCAATGCTTTCAATGATAATGAACCAGAATATAGTTATTCTGTGCAAAAGGTGAGGTGAGTACTTTCTTATGTGTAGTTCCACTGAACAGTGATTGCTGGAATGCCCAAGCTGGAATTTCTGAACTGCTTCTTTGTGTTTCATGGCATTTTTTAAAGAAATATTTTTAGAATTAGAATGGATTTAAGCCTCTAGCTAGACCAATCCATTCCTAAAAAGGAATACTTATTATAACATACTCAGCAAGTGGTCACCTTCCAGTGATCCCTTCCAGTGAGGAGAAATCCAAAAGGCAGCCCATTCTATTTTTGGACAGCTCCAGTTGTTGGGCAGTTATTATTGACACCATGCCTAAATTTTTCTCTCAGCACCTTCTTTCTGTTACTCCTCATTCTGTCTCCTGCTGAACAGATCAGATTTAATGATAGCATTTTTAATAATGTTTGAAGTCAGCTTTTATGTCCTTTCTTTTCTCCAAACTAAAAATCCCCAGTTCTTTCTATGTATCCTCATGTAGTGTGGTTTCAAGGATTTTTGGATTGTCCGTGGGACATTCTTCAACTTAGCAATACCTTTCTTAAACTATAATACTTAAACTTTCTTAAACTATAATATCCAGAACTGAATACAATATTCCAGGTGTGGTTTGGTCAAGGAAGAGTATAATGTGAATACATCCTTATTATTCCTGGAAATTATACCTCTTTATACAACTCAAGATCACTTTTTGTGGCTCTTATATTACAGTGATGACTCATATTAAGTTTGCAGTGCACTAAAACCCTCAGATCATTTTTTTTTCATTCAAGTAGCTATCTAATTATGCCTTCCCCATCTTTTATTGGTGAAATAGAATTTTTGATTTCAAGTGGAAGACTCTCCTAGGGCCATCTAGTCAAATTGGACAAAAAACTATTCATTTAAAAACTTCCGTTAACTTTAGTTAAGACTTCCATGTGATAAAGAAGCTTGTGGATATGGAGACAGAATAAATTATAACCAGAATACCTAAATCACATTTACTCCTCAGTGCCACATTTTAGAAAGGACATTGACTAGTTGAAGAGTGCCTAGAAATGAGCAAACAGGATTATGAAAGACCTCGTAACCTGTGACAATCAGTTAAAAGAGCTAGGAATATTTAGACAGAAGAGAAGGTAGAGGGATACATGACAACTGTTTTCAGGTATTTAAAGGATTTTAATGGAGAAATGGGTATAAACTTGTTCTGCTTTTCTTCAGAAGGCAGAAGACCATTTAATTCAAGGTTGGAAAGAATCTAATTTAGGTTTTATGTGAGGAAAAACTTTCTAAGAATTAGAGGGATTTTTTTAATCTATATTTTGTGACTACATGTACTTGCAAAGGAAGGGCTATTCATCAGTATATCACTCTTATTCCCCATATCATCTCTATATAAGTCTCTTCCTTTTGATATCACTTTAGATATATGTATGTGTTTGTGTGTTTATATATATATGAGTATATAAATATACATGTTGTATATGTGTGTGCATTCATGTGTGTGTGTGTGTATGTATTTCTGGAGCACTGAAGTTCAATGACTTGCCCACAGTCACAAGGCAGTAATGTGTTAGACTGTAACCCAGGTCTTCCTCACTCTAAGACCTGCTTTCTATTCACTACTCTGAGATTCCTTTATAACTGTCCATCATTAGTCTAAAAATCACAAAAACTGATGAAATAATTTCTTATGATAAGAATAATTCTAACAATTCAGCTGAATAAAATGTAGTCTACTACCTTGGTCTCTGCAGCAAGTAAATATCTGATTTTTTTCTCCCTAAAAATCCTTTACAACTTCAGATATGTATATATTATATTTGCACATATTCTTATCTATATGTGTACTTGTGTGTACATATATGTATGTATCTTCATTTTTATGTGTGCATGACTATATAAATGTGTACATACCCAAGCACCTCAGTTTACAAATGAGAAAACAAAGGCCCAGGAGCTTAAGTGAATAGCCCAAGTTCACAGAGGTGGTAAGCACTAGGGGTTGGATTTGAACCCATATTCTCTCACTCCAGAGCCAGATGCTCTTTCCACTGTGCCACAATCATGGAGGGCTTCAAATAGCAAGTGAATTTGTGTATTTATAATACATATTTGTATTATATTTTTTATACAATTAAAGATTCATTTACTTAAATATAATCACTCTTAGAGAGTTATTAATGATAAAGAAGCAAATTTATAGATCATTTATATTTAATTTTATAGATCATTTATATTTAATTTTAAAATGAACATTTGCATGCTTATAATCCCAAATATCCATGCTCCCTTTGAACCTAATCTTGAAACTCCCCATTACTTTCTACTATCCCAATAAATCCTAGTCAGTAACCCAGAACCTGGTGGAACAGTTAGAGGAGGAGCCCTGATTGTTAAATGAACTGCAGATAATTTGCTCCTAGGTTTCAAGTCCATAGTTAACCATATAGCATTTGGAATTTGCATAGCATGCATTGGCATATATTATATTTTTGCTGAAGTTAATGTTTTTTTTTAATATTTTGGTTATGTAAGTGAATAAGTGCATATAAGTAAATATAGACTCTGTTTTATGGATTTTTTTTCAAGGATCACCCGGCACTGAAATTGAAATCACTGGATCTTCTTTTGGTTTTGATGTCTCAGAGGTTGTAGTAACAATTGATGATGCTCAATGTAACATCACAATGATCAATGACAACATATTACGATGCAGAGTTGGGAACCATGCTGGTGGCATTTTCCCTGTTATGCTGAGACATCTGACAAAAGGCTACGCAGTTTCCAGGATTGCTTTTGAGTATTCACTCACAATTCAGAATTTTTTTCCAAGACAAGGTAGCTAATGGTATAGAAATAAAAAACTCCATTTTTGCATGTCTATTCAATAAAAATATATGATTATAGCATACATATTTTGCAAACTTTATCACTTGCATTCATTTTTTAGTTTCTGTAAAATGCTAAAGAATATTTGTACACATGCTACAAATAAGTGAATATATCAGAATCCTCTCAAATAACCAAAAAGGACGAATTGGATGATGACAATACTTACCATATCATATACCATATGAACTAAAATGCTATCCTCAAAGTGTTCAGACCCTTTATAAAAAATATACACACAGGGTGTGTGAGAACTACCAAGTGGGAGGTAATCAAGTTCCATGAATGTGATACTCTTTTCTGTTTAAGTTAATTTTTTTCTATTGAAAATTTTTGTTAGACAAGTTTTATAATATTTAATTACAAGCAGCAGGCACTTAAATTAGAAGAGTAATTTAGCATGGTGTTTGACATTTTATATAATCAAATTATCAAAGGCTTTTTTTAAAAAGATGAAATCATTTAAATTTTTTTCTCTTTGCTCTTCTGTAGATAAATAGTGGGAATATTTAATTACTGTTATACAAATAAATTCTATTAAGCAATAGATTTAAGCAATTTGTTTATAAGATTTCAGATGATTAAACTTGTTTATTATGATCAAATGGCATTTTAAGGCTACAAGTCATATTAATTAAGAATACTCTTCTTGGTGGATTTCTCCTAACCAGATTTTTTTTCTCCTTTCCTCTTTATCTCCATGCCCAGGGAGCTTTTGTGGTGGGCTAACAATGACAGTAATCGGTTCTGGATTTAATCCACAAAGCTCAATGGTATCAGTATGCAACACTGAATGTGAAGTAGATAGACTTCAATCTGATTATGAAACCTTATATTGTAAAGTTCCATTTAATAATGGTAAGTGATGACTTAAGATACTGGTGGCATGAAAAATGAGAGACACAATTCATCCCATTATGAGATTCTATTCTGGAATCATTTAGCTTGGCAATAATTTATTTGAAAAATTTATATAATACTTTTTTCCTTCTTTCCTTCCTTTTTCCCTCTCCTTCTTTCTTCAGTTTTCTCCCCAGACATTGTTTATGTAATTCATGTATCTTTTAAGAACCATATTCTGTGACTTAGTTATGATTAGTTATAATAAAATATTATTATTTTTGTTTAACCCATAAATTATCCATATCCTAGCACTCAGAATGGAGAACTCCTCATTACTATTTCCATACCATTTTCACTCAATCTACAATAACACATCATTTATCTGACATCATTAGTGGGAAGATCAGTATTCTTGAAGACCATATCTTCCCTAAATTCTCGTACCTATTTAATTTCATAGCCTTACTTCTACCATCATCCCCCTCCCCACCTCCCACACATATATGCCCAATACCTCATCTGTTCTTGATCACTGGGTCTGAATATTTCAACCTCTGAATATTTTCAGTTTCTGATTTGGTGGACATCAGGACTTCTTGAAATGTTATGGATTTGATTCTTCCTCAGTAGGAAAAAGCAATGTATCCTTGCAAAGATATATAGCACCAATGGTAGACAAAATGATCTATCGGTATCCTCTTCCTTCAGTATCAGTGACTCAGGAAGCTAAGTAATATAGTCAAGGATTATTATTAATAACATATGTGTTCTTTAACTGTGGAAATATATGGGATTGGTGTAAAAAAAGTGAAACAGTAAACCTTTTTCATTGTGATCTTATTCCCATAGGCAGTGCAGCTCAGAAAGACTGTGAAGTAAGGGTTGCTAACGGGGAATATTCCTTTCAGTCAAACATGACTTTTACATATATGGCTGCTTTAACTCCAGTCATTACTGAAGTATCACCAAGAAGAGGAGGCACAGAAGGAGGCACAAGACTTACAATCAAAGGATCAGGATTCAGGTACTACTTTTTATAACTTTTGCTACAGATGGAAACCTCTCCCTCCTCCCTTCTCCTCAAAAATTTCTTATTTCAGGGTAGAACTAGCTTGAATATTCTGATGAAAACAAGAATTCCACACTTATTTCCTAATGAGACTATCCCTAAATGTTGTCTTTTAGAATGATACAGCAAAAAGAAAACTTGAAAAAATCATTAGCCTAACATCAAACAAGATTTCACTTCTTACAAATTTCTAGAAAAAGGCATTAAGTAGTATCCCTTAGTGACTTTTTATAGTTAGGAAATTCTTCCTAAAATATCATGAATTTAAACTGACTTTCTCTTGCTGTCTCATATCTGAATCAGAATAGGTCACCAGTCAACTCAAAATCCCTCAAAACACTGGTAAATGGCTATTGATCCCACCCTTAACTCCCTTCTATAGATCAAATAAAAATCATCCTTTCTTCATATGCCAAACTCTTATTTATTTATTCATTTTCAGAGAACATAAATAACAAGGATAACTGGAATCCACAGATAATCCATAAAATTCACTTCAGCAAATAGTTCCAGATGTCTCTCCAATTAATCTTTTAACCAAACTGCCAAAAAATGAAAGTAGTTCAATTTACTAATTTGTGGTTTTGGTCCATTTATTTTCTGTATCGTCCTTCCATGCTAATGAGTAATGAGGCAAGCTACCAGGGGAAAAGAAGGAACAATAATGACAGTAGATAGTCTTATTTCTTGGCCTTTTCATCATGTTAATTACCTTCTTCTGGACATTTATTTAATGCATTTACATAAAAAATATGATGTGGCAGCTGATAGTTCTAAGGTTTCAAAGTAACTCTTGAGAAAAATTGAATTCCGTATAGATCAAAAGGTAAGAAATTAGCTTAGTATCTTAAACATATAAACAAAGGAATTTGAAACTGTGGCAAGAAGTCAGGGGGTGAGCAAACACAAATGTCTTGGTATATCTGTTTTTCTTCTTTGTAGTTCAAATACGGAAGATGTCCGTATCACAATTGGACAAGCTGTATGCGATGTGGAATCTACCAATGAGACACACATTATCTGTATTACGAATGCCCATTCTCCTTCCCAGTGGGCTAAAATTTATGTCAGCATTGGAAGCAATGGCATTGCCAAACTGGTAAAAGTGCTATCAGGCACAATGATCACAGTAACTAAGTAACTCTTTAGTATTAGGGGAGGAGGGGCAAATGTATGTACTCAATGACTCCTAATATAGATAATTGAGAAGTAACTGTATATAGGCATTTATAATATATAGGTATATGTAAGCATGTTACGTTTTTAGAAGAAACATGATATAGTAAAAAGCATGCCCTATATGTAAACAGAAGACCTGGGTCTGAATGCTGGCTCCTTCCTTATTAGATGTATTGTCATAGGCAGGTCACTTGAACCCTTTAAATCTCCATTTCCTCATCTGTAATATGAGGATATTAGTACCTATTACACCTACTTCACAGAGACATAATGAGATCAAATCTGAAAGTACTTCAAACTGTGAAATGTTGTAAAATTGGAAGTTGTTAAATTTTTTTGTTAGTTTGTCTAAAACAAAGTAATAATGTCAAGACATTCTATGAATTTCAATAACGTTTAAGATCTAATTTTAACCCAACCATTTTCTATTACAGGATAATGCTGATTTCCTCTATATTGATGTTTGGTCCTCCAGTTTTTCATGGGGAGGCCAGTCTCCCCCAGAGGAAGGGTCACTGGTTGTCATTACAAAAGGACAAGTCATTTTGTTGGACCAAAGTACCCCTGTTCTGAAAATGCTGCTTATTCAAGGTAAACTTCTAAAATTCCCTCTCTCTCTCTGTCTCTGTCTCTTTCTCTCTTCCCCCCCTCTCCCTCCCTGAGTTTATAGTATTATAATAATTTGTAAAGCTTTTATATTATCATTTGTAAAATAAAAGGCAATACAGGAGAATTCTACCCTAAGTTTTCATGTGTGGGCCTGACAGCTTTCTAACCAATAATATTTTTCTGCTAACAGCCTTAAAAAGTTAAGCTAAAATTACATTCATAGCCCCAGCAATGCATGAGGTGAGAAGGAAAATTTAAGTTTACTGTACTAAAAATTCTGAGTTAATTTACACATTCTTTAAATGCTATGAACTGCTCATTTTCATTTCTAACTTTGAATTGTACTTTTGATTATAATGAATTTCAAAATGGCTTAATTCATAGGGGGATGTCTAATATTTGATGAGGCTGACATCGAACTTCAGGCAGAAAACATTTTGATTACAGACGGAGGCATTCTCCAGGTATGTACAAGGACTTCATATGTTTGTTGATTCACCTTTGCCTTTCTACTCTTTCTTTAAATATGGTATTCTTAGAAAGAAACCTAGTTCCTCCAAAGTTAGTATGATCTGTAATATCACCCTCATTTGTGGAATGGGAAGGGAATGAGGAATTGGGAATATTCTCTATGGTTATACTAAGTCTTTTGATAGAAAAAATAGCAAAGTGATGTCAAGTTGAATGCTGAACAGTAGTAAAGTTCAATTGTAATAATTATTCAAATTATGTACTCCTCCAAAAATGGAAGGGGGGCCATGCAATAGATGGCTAAAAGCTAAAACTAAAGATTTTAGGAAATGAAACTGAGTTGATCACAGAATCAAAGAATCACAGAGTTCAAAGGTACTTCGAAAGTTACATAGAACAACAATCTGAAACACCTTCTATGATATTGTCAGCAAGAGATCACACAGTTTCTTTTAGAAGTTCTAGAATTAAGCTCCGGAATTAAAAGTTCTAGAAATTAAGTTCTAGAATTAAAACCACAGGTTCTGCTAGGTCTAAAATTAAGCTCTAGAATTAAGAATATAGATTCTCCTGAGAAATACAGGTCATTCCACAGGGTGGAATATGTCAGAGGACAATATGAGATTGAAGCCATGCCTCCCCTTGGTTCACACAAAATTTAAAAAAAAGAAATGCATAGCTTCATGTGACAGAAATGAAAATATTTCATTTTTATTATATGGTTTTATCTCATTTAGATTGGAACTGAAGCTTCTCCCTTCCAACACAAAGCAATTATTACCCTGCATGGACACCTACGGTCTCCTGAGCTCCCAGTGTATGGAGCAAAAACTTTGGCTGTACGAGAGGGAATACTTGATCTGCATGGTATTTCAGCCAATATTTAAGGGATTTGATTATAGAAATATAGCATTGGAAGTTAGAGGCAAGACTTCACACTGTACTACTGGCTTGGTCATTTTATGAGTTAATTCTCCATCCATCAACTACAAGTAGAACTATTTAATGAATGGAATTCTTTAGGTGTTTATATAAAATGGCATTCAAGGATTCTATAAAATCAGGAAGTAGAGAACGGTCATTCATCTGAAAATAGATTTTTCTTGAGCTGTGGTTTTAAATATTCTGGCGTGGCTTCCTGCATACTAAATGTAGGTAATTGTAGGATTTTCATGTTGGGAGGTAGATTATCTACTCCAGATTTTTCAGTTTATAGATGAAACCTAGAGAAGGGAAACTATTTTTACACATGTAGCACATTGTAAATTGCAGCCAGTGGACAAGCCTTTTTAATCAGAGTCCAAAAATATTTTTAAAAGTTGGATGTACATAGAATTTTTGCAAACATAGTCATTTTTAAAAGCCCCCAAAGGACCCAGTATTTAAATGAACTCCAAGGTGTATTATAAAATGAATAACTATAATGCCAATAAGCATCCATTCATTTCTCTCTTTTATAGGCCTAAATTTTTATGCATTGGTTTATATATTGTTCTTCTAAACAACAGACAGGATACTGGATTTATTTGTATGAATTCAGTCTCTTACAAGAGAAATATACATTCCATTTTCCATCTACAATCAGTTATTATCAATTTAATTGCTATCAGTATAAAAAGTAATCAACATTCTATCTGTAAGATCATGCCATATTTGTATTGTTACTCTATAAAAGAAATATAAGGGATATTCCATAAGGAGATGACTGTATTGGGCATCTATAAAAACCACAATGAAACTGTAATAAAGTTTATCAAAAGGTTCATTTATTAAAATAATGCCTAGCATTTACGTAGCACTTTAAGATTTGCAAAATGCTTTATAAATATTATCTCATTTGAGTCTCATAACAACCTTGAGAAGTAGGAACTATTATCCCCATTTTACAGATGAGAAAACTGAGACAGACAGAGGTTAAATGAGTTGCCCAGGGTTACACAGCTAGTAAATGTCTGAGACAGGATTTTAACTCAAGTGTTCCTGACTGTAGATCCAGCACTCTATTCACTATGCCATCTAGCTGCCAATAATTATAGGTCTACGATTATAAATTTAAGTTTAAAAATACTTTAGTAGTCATGTAGTCTATCTAATCCCCTCTTTTTAAAGGTAAGTAAGCTGAGGCCCAGAGAGGTCAAGCAATTTGTCCAGTGTCACACCAACAGTAAATGACAGACAAAGGTTATGAGCCTTCTGGCTTAAAATCCAATACACTTTCCATTGACACACACTGAATGAGTTACTTGATTTAGTGTTTGATTCCTGGGTTTAAATCCTGGCTCTTTTTTTTTTTTATTAATCTATGTGATCTTAAAAAAATCACTTAACCTCTCTGGGCCTCAGTTTCCTTATCTACACAGGGAAGGAATTGGATAAGATGGTCTCTAAGGGCCCTTCTCTATGATAATAGTTGTATAGCAGTACAGAAGGTAATACATATATATATTTATGTATATATGTATGTATATATATAAATATATATATGAGAGATATATATATTTAATATGGACAAAATGCTAAGGTAAAAACTTACTCCAAATCTGCCCATAATCCAGGGGAAAGTGCTATACATTCATGTATAGAAATATATATATGTACCTATGTATGTATATTTATAGGTACATATATATGAATCAATATAAAATCCAACCTTAGTACTTTGCTTATAAAAATATGAATGCCCCCCAAAAATATACATACTTGGGATTCATATGTTTGTTTGGAATTTGTATTACTGTAGGACTGCCTATTCCTGTGACCTGGACTCGGTTGGCCCAGACTGCAGAAGCAGGGGAGAGCACTCTGGTTTTACAAGAAGCTGTAACGTGGAACGTGGGAGATGAAATTGTGATTGCAACTACTGGACACAGGTACGCAAAAAGAAGGCGCTAAAAACCAAGGTGGAACATAGTGGGTGATTTTCACTAAATGTAGTAAGTACTTCAAGTGAATCAAGAGGCACTTGCTAAAATACCAAACTCTAACCAAGTTTCTTAATTAGAGATCACTAAGGAAACAGAGGCCATCTGCTTAGTTACTGTATCTTGCCGTTTGTGGAACTGGTTCCTCCTGATTTCAGTTGTTTGTAACAATTGGGGAGCGGGGCGGGGAGAGAAGCCACAAGAATAGGAGCTGATATCTGCAGGACCTTTTAAACACATGAAATTTTTTTTTTTACTAAATTACCTCCAGTTCTTCCTTCTGATTAATTATATTGTTTATCAGACAGAAAATAAAATAAAGAAGACCATCAGCCCAACAATATCACTACACTAATTTTTTAGAGAAAAGAATTAATTTCATTTTAGTGCTCAAATCACAGGCAACAGTAAGATTAGAAATGCCTACATTTATCAAGGAATAAATGGTAATTCGAGACAGAGAACCACTCAATAATGGTAAAGCTGTGACACATTTAATTTCAGGGTTTTTTTTTAAAAGGAAATTAAGACTCAAGCTGGCATTTTTTTGTCACTTTGCCATATTACAAGTTAAAAATAGACATGCAGATGCTAAAGAGAGTTAAGTATATACTTAACTTCCAAGTGCTTATGTTCTGACATCTGAAAAAAAACAAAAAACTTTTAATAGTGTATTAGCAAAAGCATTACATTAGCAAGAATGTCTCAGTAGAATATTTTAAAGTCTGTTTTAGAGAAATGTCTTTCGATGAGAAATCATTGAGAATTGTGTTGTTTAGACTCTGGTCTAAGCATACTGAGTTCTCTCCATTTCATCTTCTTCAGACATTTCCTTCTCAGTTTCTGTGTAGCAAACACTAAGAGGGCATGCTTAGTTTTTATATAAAGCATAGAAAAAAATACAGTCCCCATATCCTAGAACTTTATATTCAATTCAACAAATACTTATTAAGAGCCCTCAGAGTCAAAACACCACGTTAGGTGCTTAGGGAGATGAGAAATTTAAACAAAATGTGCTAGTAGTAGTATGTGACATACACAAATAACTATATTTCAAAATAATATACAAGTTCCCAAAAGAAGTAAAAGTCAAATACTTGGGGAGAGAAAGGGAGGACAGGATATTTGGGGGTAGGGAAAAATAATGAAAAGCTTCTTAGAGTAGGCTTTAATGCAAGGTCTCAAACTGGGAGACCCAGAATCTCTTAATTTTGGGCCCCATGGAGTCCAACAATAGATTTCAGGGAGTTTGTGAACCTGGAATATTTTGAGAACTGAATTTCAACATAATTGGTTTCTTGTGAATCAGCCCAAAAACAACGATCAGATAGAAAGGCAGAGACCCGGAGATCTGAGCTCTTAATCAGGACACAATACCACTAAATGCCTAAAACATTGTTCATTTGTGCACCCATAGAACTGTAGTGTTGGAGAAGCATACTCTTGCATGGTGAAAGTAATAAAAAGCCTGTCCCATGATCCTTTGAGCATGTATTCTTTCTCATTTCCTCACCCACAATCTCCTAACAGATACTAAGTTGAACATAAAATTAACAAACACATGATACCCTTTTCATATGAATCTTATGCTTTTATTTTATGTTTGTTTCACAGACACAGTCAAAGAGAGAATGAAAAGAAGACAATTGCATCCATTTCTGAGGATGGCATGTCTGTAAAACTAACCAATCCCTTAAAATATACACATTTAGGAAAGACCATCACACTTCCTGATGGAGCATTGTTTGAAGCAAGAGCAGAAGTTGGTGTTCTTACAAGAAATATCCTAGTGAGAGGCTCCAATAATATAGTGTGGAATGATAAAATACCAGCATGTCCTGATGGATTTGATACAGGTATTTTCACAATATTAGCATAACTAGCTTAATCATGCTACTCTTGCTCAGAATTTTCTTGGATTATTGAAGATACATTAGTTTAATTTTAAAATGCAAGTCAAAGTCTTTGTTGATCATATTACTGTATGCTGAAATTTAGAAGATTCTTAAAAGTAAAGCATTTCAGTAGTACATTGTTGTAATGCCAATGCGATTCCCATAGCAGCTGCTATGAATATGCATATGTATTTCCAAGGTAGATTTGCAAAATATATAATAAAACTCTCTTCCTAAAAGGCAAAATCAAAATATTTATTTAGAACATCATTATTCAGATGCCAAGAGGTAAGATTTAGCAAGGTATTTATTGTCCATCCAGAGAGTGCCAACATCTTAAACGTTCTTTCTGTTAGGCCTCCTCACAAAACAAGTTTCTTTAGGCAGAATTCCTCCCTCCGCTGGCTCATTCTCCTCCCACAAGTTACATGGCTCCATGTAACTCAGGATGTATCACAGCTGTGAGCTGGGCCAGAGCTCAAAGCAGGTCACACAGGCCTGTTAATGGATGAAGAAGATCTTCCTATTCCATCAACATTACAATTTTTAATAATGAAATATGGGAAAATGTGTTAGTTTGAAGACTACACAAAAAACTAAATGCCCTTGAAACAAAGCCTTAAGAAAATCAGTAGTTTCTGTAGCAACAGAAACTATTTACGTTTTGGATAGAAAATCATATGGTTCTTTACTTTTGTTACATTTCTATCCTAGTTTATTCCACAGTGTTTGAATTTGCTTTTATTATGATCCAGTGTTCTATATAATTTATTTTCAATTTAAAAATCTATGAGACCATAATCAGTTTAGTATCTGGAAAGCTGACAAAAGACTGGCTATCCATCTTTCATTCATTTATCCTATTTTTTATTCTCAGAAGGTTATACAATTCCTGCCTTCTAGAATGTCATCTGTAAAAACAGATCTGTTAGAGGACTGGTATATATACAGTTACAGAATGCAGTGTAATATATTTTACTTTTCTCTCAAATGTTTCACTCAAGTATGATTGTTACTACAGTGAATTCCACTGAACAATAAATAACAAAATTCTTTGCACTATATAGAAAAAGGGCTTAGATAAATTAAATTAAATTTACTTTTTATTACAGCATTTAGTAAATGTCTGCAGGATACAAATGGGATACTGGAGATACAAAGACAAAACAAAGCCTCTACCCTGCTTAGTCTGTGCAAAGTCCCTTTCTCTGTCTGAAACCAAGGTGGCATAATAGAAATTCACTCAGAGTTCTGATTTGCTCGGTTGTTCAGCTTGGACAAACCACCTCACATCTCTTAGCCATAGCTTCCTTTTTTTTTGTAAAATGCAGATAATAATGACTGCCCTATCTACTTCAAAGGAAGCAAGAATGAAAGATGATGGATATGAATGCTTTGAAAAGTGCTATACTAGGTTCATTCACTTAGATTACTCATGGAAAAGTCCTGATGAAATGAATCAAAATCCCTCTATTGATATGCTTACTATGTAATCACTGCTGAAATTATGCATTAACATCTTTTTAAAGGGGAATTTGCCACGCAAACATGTTTACAAGGGAAGTTTGGTGAAGAAATAGGAAGTGATCAGTTTGGAGCCTGTATTATGTTTCACGCTCCTGGACCTAGTGCAGATCTAGTTACAGGAAGAATAGAGTATGTGGAGGTAAGTAGTGCATTTTAAATTGGTTCATATTCATCTCATGGTGCAAATGAATGTACAGCTAGTTTAATAATAATTAATAGCTAGGATTTATATAGTGCTTGAAGGTTGGTAAAATGCTTTATAAATATTATCTCAGGGCAGAGCCAAGATTGCAGAATGAAGTGGTTATTTTTTCCCTAGTGTTCTCAACACACTTCTCTAAAGAACTTTTTAAAGTATGTCAAACTGAATTCTGAGTGTGATGGTGAATAAAAAGTAACAGTGAGTCACTTTTTTCCAACCCTAGACAGCATAGAAAAAAAGAATGGTCTAGAGACAATGGAATGGGGGTTGACTAGGTAGAAGTAGCACCAGCTGTGGGACTTCAATGTAACAGTGGTAGCAACATCAGTACCAGGAATGCCCTATACACAGAGATGGCAAAGGGATTGAACACCTGGTTAGAAAATGACTCTGAAGAGACCTCAGTTTTAGCACAGGGAGCAGGACCAGGCACCATTTGGCAGCCACTTTGCCCATTACCCATTTCCAGTGCACAGGAGAGCCACTCTTGTATGGATAAAATAAAAATCAGGAGGGCAGTGACCAGATCTCTCCACAGATCACTCTGTCTTAGAAGCTTATAGACCACCAGAACTAGGTGTGAAAGTAACAGGACGTACAAGTATAAAATAAAGCCAGACATATCCCACATAAGTACACTCCTAGAGGTGAATGAAACCATACTCTAACATAGAGTCCAAAGTCAAGAAACAGACTATAAAAATGAGTAAACAAAAAAAAAACCTGACCAAAAATGCTACTATGATGATGGGAATGCATGATATACACTCAAGAGACAATGACTTAAAACAATCTACAAGCAAAACTTCATAGAAAAATGCAGATTGGAAACAAGCCTAAAAAGAATTTCTGGAAAGAGCTAAAGAAATAGATTTTTAAAAAGAGCAAAAATTATTTTAAAAATCATAACAGTAAGGAAAATTTGGGGAAAGAAATGATAGTTCTGTTTTTATAATTTTCTTTTAATGCTAACAGCATGGTAAAAGAGGGAAAAATACTGAATAAAATAATTCCGTAAAAATTAGAATTCGGCAAGTGAAAGCTAAGGACTTCATGAGACATCAAGAAATAATAAAAACAAAGTCAAAAAATTTTTTTTAAAAATTGAAGATTATCTTCTGTTTATGTAGAAAATATGTTGAAATGTCTCATAAGAAAAATATCTCATTGAAAAAGAAATTGATGAGAAGTAATTTAGGAATTATTGGACTTCCTGAAAGCCATAATAAAAAAAAGGTCTAGACTTCATATTTCAAAAAATTAAAAAGAAAAGCTTCCAAGATACCTTAGAATCAGAGGACAAAGTAGCTCCTTTGATTTTCAGAATTCCTATTTTGTTTTTTAGTTGAGAGGGTTTGGAGGAACTTATCAGATTTGTAGATAAGGGAAGAATTCATGATCAAACAAGATAGAGAGGTTTGTGGGAGATAAAAGGGATAATTAATTAAATAAATATTTTTTGTATGAACACACCAATGAAACCAAGACTAGAAGGAAAACAGGGAAATGAGGGGGAGATCATTTTCTCTCATAAAGATCTCATTTTTCATATATACATATATATATATATATACGTACATACATATATAAGAACTGAGCCAAATTTTTAAAAAGAAGAGCTATTCCCTAATTGATAATGGTCAAAGGAGACACACAAGGAGTTTTCACAGGAAGAAATCAAAACTTTCAGCAGTAATATGGAAAAAATGTTGTAAATCATTAATAATTAGAGAAATGCAAATTAAAGCAACTCTGGGGCACCACTTCACACCTATCAGATTGGCTAAGATGACAGAAAAGGAAAGCAGCAAACATTGGAGAAGATGTGAGAAAATAGGTATGCTAATGCACTTACTGGAGCTGTGAACTAGTTCCATCATATTGGAGAACAATTTGGAACTATGCCCAAAGGATTATAAAACTGTGACCCAGCAATATCACTGTTAGGTCTATACCCCAAATAAATCAAAGAAAAAGTAAAAGATTCCATATGTACAAAAATATTTATAGCAGCTCTTTTTGTGGTAGTAAATTAGAAACTGAGGGAATGGCCATCAATTGGGGAATGGCCAAACAAGTTATGGCATAAAATTATGATGGAAGACTGTTGTACTATAAAATACAATGAGGTGGATGGTTTCAGAAAAAAACAGGAAAACTTAAATGAACTGATGAGTAGTGAAGTAAAGCAGAATCAAAAGATCAATCTACACAGTAACAACAATATTGTAAAGATAGTCAACTGTGAAAGATTTAGTAATTTTGATCATGACAATGATACATCACAATTCCAAAAGACTTGTGATGAAAAATCCTGTCCACCTGTAGATAGAGAACTGATGGACTCAAAATGCAGATTGAGGAGCTTTTTTTTTCTTTTCTTTTTTTCTCTTTTTTTTGAAGGGGAAACATGACTCATGCAGCAATATATTTTGCATGATTTTATTCATATAACGGGAATCACATTTCTTACCTTCTCAGTAAATGAAGGTAGGAGAGGAAAGAAGTAGAGAATTTGGAACTGAAAATAAAAAATTAAATTTTTCATAAAACGTTATTTTATCCTCACAACAACCCTAGGAGGTAAGCCAGCACTATCCACTACTACACCATGCTGACTCACATAGTTGTGGTTTTTTTGTATCTAATAGGTATTCCACGCTGGCCAGGCTTTCCGGTTGGGGCGATATCCCATACACTGGCATCTTCTGGGAGATTTGAAGTTCAGATCTTATGTAAGGGGCTGTGCCATTCACCAGACCTATAATAGAGCAGTTACCATTCACAACACGCACCACCTACTTGTTGAGAGAAACATCATTTATGACATCAAAGGAGGAGCATTTTTCATAGAAGATGGAATTGAACATGGCAATATCCTTCAATATAACCTGGCAGTATTTGTACAGCAAAGCACTAGTCTGTTAAATGATGATGTCACTCCAGCTGCATTTTGGGTGACCAACCCAAATAATACCATAAGGCACAACGTTGCTGCTGGTGGCACGCACTTTGGTTTCTGGTACCGAATGAACAACCACCCTGATGGACCATCCTATGACCCAAATATTTGCCAAAAAAGAGTTCCCCTAGGAGAATTCTTTAATAATACTGTTCATTCACAAGGTTGGTTTGGTTTGTGGATTTTTGAAGAATACTTCCCCATGCAAACAGGATCTTGTACATCCACCATTCCTTTGCCTGCCGTGTTTAATTCATTAACTACTTGGAACTGCCAAAAAGGAGCAGAATGGGTCAATGGGGGAGCCCTTCAGTTCCACAACTTTGTGATGGTCAATAATGATGATGTTGGGATAGAAACCAAGAGAATTCTGGCTACATACGTGGGAGGGTGGGGTGAAATCAATGGAGCTTTGATAAAAAATGCCAAGATAGTTGGTCACCTTGATGAACTGGGACTGGGCCCTTCATACTGTACTTCAAAGGGTCTACTTCTTCCATTTAATGAAGGATTAACAGTATCTTCTGTACATTTCATGAATTTTGACCGTACAAACTGTGTTGCCTTGGGAGTGACTTCCATTCTTGGAGTTTGCAGTGATGCGTGTGGAGGCTGGAGTGCCAGATTCATGGACATTCACTACTTTCATGCACCAAACAAAGCTGGATTTCGATGGGAACATGAAGTTGTACTGATTGATGTAGATGGCTCACTTATAGGTATTACTGTTTCTAACATAAAAATAATAATAACATTTATATTGTGCTTTGAGGCTGGCAGAGTGCTTTATGGGCACTAATTCATTTCATCCTCACAACAATCCTGGGAGACAGATGCTATATTACACCCATTTTACAGATGAAGAAACTGAATCATGAAGAGGTTAAGTGACTTGCTCAGAGTCACAAGGATAATTATAAGTGTCTGTGGCTGGGTTTGAAATCACATCTAAATGACTCCAGGATAAATAACCTATCCACTGAACTACCTAGCTCCCTCTGTGTTATAACATAACCTATGGTCTTCTTTGGCAACAAAGGATAAATGCAACAATGTAACATAACATTGCACTTATAATGGAATATAATAATAACACTAATTATCTCATTTGATTCTCACAGTAACCCTAGGAGGTAGGTACTATAATTATCATCTTCATTTTACAGATGAGGAAACTGAGACAAATTGGGGTTCAGTGACTTTTCCAGGTTCACACAGTTAGCATGTGCCTGATACAGGATTTAAATTCAGATCTTCCTGAAACCACGCCTGTTGCTCTCTTCTCTGCAGCACGTAGCTGTTCTAGCATATATGATATTTCCACATATAACATATAGTATCTATGTATATTTGAATTATATTTAATTTAGTACATAAAGGACTTTTTTGACCTATTCAGAGATTTTTCAGGCACTAGGCATATTATATTTCTTATATTACAACCAAATCAATTTTTTTGAATTCTAAAATTATCTTTGGAAATTTAATTATAAGAATTATAATAACAGTGCATTAAAATTTGCAAAGTTTCTCTGTGTATATCATCTTATTCAGTCTTCATGATACTCTTGTAAGGTAGACTCTGTTTCTTTCTATAGACAAGACCACTGGGGCACAGTAAAGTTAAAGAATTTGCCCGAGGTCCCACAGCTAATAAATTTCAGAGGCTAGGGGGCAGATCCTGTTCTGCCCTAATAATGCCTTTTGTAGGGTGGCATATTCTCCTAGAGAATAATGAGGTACTGAGGAAAGAAGGGTCCATGCCTACTTGTTTATGGTAGGTTTTGTTAGGATTAATTGGGGGATCTTACTCAAAAGAAGCCAGTCCTGCATGGCAGCAGAACAAAGTAAAATGGATCCTTTCCCCAACCCAGGTCAAGTCAGGTATTATATAGAAACTGAACAAAGATGGCATAGTGTCAGGGATGGTCCATGGACACATGCAAGTTCTCCCATGGGATGGTTGGAGCTTCTTTTGCTGTTTATATTCTCTATGGAGTCATAGGTCACATTCCCAAGCTCTGACTCCCACTATACACAAGGTCTTTTTTGCTATAAATCCAACACTTTAGCCACTGTACTATGTAGCCTCTTAAAGGGAGAGGCATATCTTCTAAGCAAATATTCACAGTTCATTGCCTTAGAAAATTGAAACAAGACGAACTGTTCAGTCACTTCTCTGGAATTAAGGAAACTAGAAAGAGTCAAAGTATTTTCGTTTACAAATTGGACACTGTTCATTGATCAGAAAAAAGACCAGTGACAAATAAACAAGTTGACAACAAGCATTTATTTTAAAATGTACATACAATATAGGATTAGTATAGATTTAGCTTATTCTAAATCCACTAGTGCATACAATGATACCTAATGTTCATAGCACAAGCCCCCAGATAATACAGCAGGATCCTGATGTGCCTGGTGAGTCATCAAAGATAATGTTATATTAAGCAGAGTTTTAGTGTTGAGTATTTTGTTGTTTTCTGATTCTTTAAAAATTAGGATATTCAATTAACCAGAACCCATCTTCCTTAAACATCTTCAGAAACTGAAAGTATACAGTCTGCTCTGCTAATGACAAATTATGATAAACTCTCTTTCTTTGACATACGTGATTCTTAGATCGATAAGAGCATTTTTGAAAAATATAAGGTTCCTTTGAATTCTAAAAAATCATTTTAAATTTTGTGAATCTTAAAATATTGGCATGTTTTTCTTTGCAAATATCCACTCAAATTTTATGTCAGTTGGGAAGAATTTATAGACTTTTTTTAGCACTTTAATTAAATTTGTCTCATGACAATAATGACACTTTATACCTGTGTAGCACATTTTATTTCAAAGGGCTTTATTATATATAGTTTATTTTATTCTCACCAATGTTTCTGTGAGTTTGGGTAGAACCGTATGTTATTGGTCTATTGTATTTGTTTATTTTTTGAGAAGCAGCATGCTATAGTATTTAGAGTTCTAGACCTCAAGGCAGGAGAAGCCTAGTTTCCAGTTTTGTTTCTGACTGAATATATGTTCATGGACAAGTTATTTAAGCTCACTTAGCCTCAGTTTCCTTATCTGCAAAATAGAGTTAAGAAGTAAAATATCTACTTCATAAGTCTGTTGTGAGGATCAAATGAAAAATGTATATTAAATACTTTGCAACTCTAAAGTCATTATATAAAATGTCAGATCATTTTTAAAATCCAGGTACTTACATTTTTACATGATTGCACATGTATAACCTATAACTGGACCACTTACCATCTCAGGGAGGGGGAAGAGTAGGAGGGATAGAATTTGGAACAAAACTTTTTTAAAATGTTAAAAATCATTTCAATACGTAATTGGGGGAAAACAAAATATTACTTATAAAATCCAGGTACTTTAAGGCAATGAATTCAGAAAGAAAATAACAAAATATGTAATTAAATGGGTCACAGGTCCTGTATGTCAGAGCTATAACTAGGATAAGGTCTTCAGGGCCTTCCCTAAGGGTGCTGACCTTAGAGGAGGTGAAATTTAAAAGGATCTGAGAGCACTTGTAGTCTTTTAGCATCTAGAATTAACAGGGCTTAGCATTTAGTTAGAAAAAGATAATTAGTTTAAAAAGAGGGAGTGAACAGAGGTTAGGATGAGATGAATTCCTTCTCCTTGCACCTCTTTTCCCCCCATTCAACAGTCTCTCTGCCATCTCCCTTTTGCTGGTCTCTTAGGGTCTCTGTCCCCTCTTACTCAGCTGAAGTTTTATATCATGTCACTTGTCAAGGATGAGAAAATTATGGCTCTACTGTGTATGGTAAGCAATTCATCATTTCTTAATTTTCTGCAATAAAATGTATGTTTATTCCACAGAGCACAAAGGGCACTCAGTTGTTCCACACAGCTCGTTGTTAGACCTTGCACATTGCAAGCAAGAAACCGAATGGAGCATTGGTTTCCCTGGATCAGTTTGCGACTCCTCTGTCAGCTTTCATCGCTTAGCATTCAACAAGCCTTCCCCAATCTCTCTGTTGGAAAAAGATGTGATTCTTTCAGACTCTTTTGGCAAGTTTCATTGTCTAACTCCTCATAGATTTTATGCAAATGTGTTCAAGGGGACTAGATTGACTTAAACTATTATTATTGTCAACAGTAGTTTAGATCATTATTTTATTATGTTATGATTATAGGTACTATTATTATCCTTACCTATAAAAATAGAGATAGTAATAATACCTTTCTCATGGCAGGATTACTGTGAGGAAAAAAATGGGATAAAGCATTTAAAGCATATTGCAAACCTGAAAACACTATATAGATATTAGTTATGATTATTGCTACTAATGATTGATGTGCGTCGTTATTAAGTTATTGTTATTAAATTATTAAAAGACATAAACATTAGCTATTATTAGTAGAAATAATAACAGTTAAACACAAATAGCATTTTTAAGATTTGCAAAGTACTTTACATATTTTATCTCATTTTATCCTCCCAACAATCCTCTGTGAGATAGGTGCTATTATTATCCCCATTTTACAGATAAAGAACTGAAATTATAAAGATGTCCCAACAAAATGGCTCTTTAGTTGCATCTGGGCTTGTCATAATAAGAATAGTTAGAATGTAAAGTGAAATAGAAAAAATTAGATTTTTGTTGTTTGTGGTAATACTATACTGAAAACACAGCAAATTATTTTAAAAGACTTTCTTTTAAAAAAAATGCTTACTTTAAGCATTTATATATTTGCATGGTTTTTTTTAATTTTATGCAAGAAGATTAACTCGTCATATCACTGGTTTTAAATTTGTAACCTTGGTCAGAATTATAACTGAGTTTAAGCGCTAGGACTTTGTTCTAGGATATTAGCATTGAGAAAGTGCAGAGATCTAAAATAATTCCTTTTAAAAATGATACAGTTGAAGATTAAATGTCGTTGTTGTGTTCGTCCTTTGTTGCTGAAGAACATGCCATCAGAGAAATGATGACATGACTTGCACTTGACTTTGTTTTGAGTGAGGGAGGGCTGTGCCGGTCACCAGCCTCACTTCTCCTCTGGAGAACCAAAGGTGGGAAAAAGTATCTAGAACAGAAGCAGTGAAAAACCAAGAACACTGAAGTCCAAGGAGCCTAACACAGAGGTGGAGGGGAGGGAAGGGGAAAGAGGGCATGGGCAGAGGGAATGGGGAGTTTGACCCTGAAGTAGATGACAGCAACTCAAATTTAGTAAGACCATGTTTCAATTAGGTGCACTCACAATTCTATGAGTGTATTTACTGGCCAGGTGTTTTTGTGCACGTACGTACCTGACTGGCTGAGCCCTCTAGTTTCTTCTGAATTAGTTTTATCTGGATAACAATCACTGCTGCTGCCTTCACTGTTCTCATGGCAACAATGATGTCTAAGCAGTGGTAGGGAATAAGCTATTCATTTCTTTACTTTTATCATGCAGTGGAAAGAATATTGGATTTGGAGTGAGAAGAATTGGGTATAAGTCCCTCCTCTGCCACTACCCGTAAATGAACTGGATAGAACATTTCACTTAACTTCTATCAGCCTCAGTTTCCTCCCCTATAAAATGAGAGGATTGGACTACATAACTCCATTAGTTTCTCATCTTAGTTTTGAGAATCCTGTGCTTGCTATTTACTTGAGTTACCAGTAGATGGCACAGTTGTATCCTTTGTAAGAAAGCAGCACTGACTGGAGTCCTAGAGAAGAGTACAATTTCAATAAATTAAATTAAATTATTGGGAAAATAAGATTTTCTGGCATATGCAAAATTAACAATAATAAAAAGAGCCAATTTGATGGAAATATATAAAAACAAATATGTGATGCTATAGGCAAAAAAAACTAAAAGATTCTTCTTTCAAATAGACATAATTTTCAGGAATAAGGAGGTGACAGTCTCAGTATTCAGTGCCCTGGTCAAACACATCTGGAGTAGGAAGGACAATTCTTCTTATTTTCTAGCAGAATTGTCAGCTTTTTTGATTTTTTGATATAATAATCAAATACTCTAATGGATCTATGAACTTATTGACCCATATTTACTTGCCCATCCTGTGTGACTCTTTCCACTTAACTGTCCTCCAATAATGTCATTACAGATTGTCTATCGAAAATCCTAGAGGCCTTCTTTTACATTGAGAGGGTACCAGTGAAGCTCTCAAGCTTTCTAGTTGCCTAGTTTTTTTCTTACACGTGATCAGCCTATTTTCTTTTCCTGTCCTTTAACTCCTTGAAGATTTCCTTTGATAAAATAAGAGTGGAAAAGTATATGAGCAAACTGAATTCTTCAGAACCCTAAGCTAATGTTGTTGGTTAGTTTAGGGGCAGGGGGAGGGCAGTTAGGTAAAGGATTGGAAGTCCATGCCATATGTGTATGGTTTGTCCTTTGTTCTTGAAGAGGACCATGACATCAGGAGGATGATGCTATGACTTGCAAGTCAATTGGATTTAAGTGAGGGAGGGCTGTGCAAAGTCACCAGCCTCACTTTCTCCTCCAGATCCATTTGGGTCCAGTGACCAGATATAGACCAGAACAACTGGAGATGGCTCAGGATGGCCTTTTTAAGCTAAGGTATTTCCAAGTTCTCACTTTGACTGAGGCAATGCCCATTTAATAATTAGGGCTGTTTAAGAAGTGAGCCAAGGGATGGTCCCTTTTATAAAAAAAAAAAAAAAAATCAAACTAGGAGGGAAGATCCTCAGGGTTTCTGGCCAAAAGAGAAAAATTACATTCACCCTGACTCCACAAGACCCAAACAGTAAACATGAAGTGGTACTTGGGTAGGGACCTATTATCAGAAAATGAATGAGAGTCACAGTAATTTGGGTTTAGGGCATGATCTTTAAGAAAGAAATCTAGACAATAAACCGCAAGATATCTAGGTAGGTTTCAGCCTTAAAAATTTACCTTCCTTTGGGCAGAGACCCTCAGGTAAGGGAATGATACCTCATGTGAAGAAGAGAGTAAGAGGAAAGGGATAGGAGAGGGAAGGAAGGGGAGGGGAGGAGAGAAGAGGAAGAAGAGTTACCCAGTTGGAACTGGTCAGTTGGGTCTGCAGTGGGGCAGCTTGGACTACTCACAGGTAGGAGTGGGAAGTGCTGAGCTCTGCAAAAAGAAGTCTCCAGGGGAACATGACTGGTAGAGAGTTGTTTCCAAGTACAACTTGAATATAAGGAGAAGAAGAGTTTTTAAGTGGAAGGGTTAGACTTCTCTCTAGCCCCAGGGGCTAAATTAAGTACGATGGATAGAAGCTGCAAAAAGACAAATTAAGACTTGAAATAGGAAAACTTCCTAACAGAAATATATAATAATGGAATGAGATACCTTGGAAGATTATCCTCCCGTCTCTCCACAACCACTAATAGAGCCCTTCAAAGAATGACTGATGATTCCTTGCTAGGAAGTTTATAGTGGGAATTCTTACTTAGTTATTGACTAGTATGAATGGCCAACTGAAGTCCCTTTCAAATCTAAAATTCTATGATTTTGTGAAATGACTTAAAATCTGAGTGTCTTCTGTATCAAACTTACATTATCTCTACTTTAGATGTACTCCCTGCCTCATGCTAGTACAATTCCTTCTCTCCCCCTTCCCAGTCTGGAATCTTGTCTTCATTTGTATTCATTTTCCTGTTGCCCCCTCCTCCAGCACCTGAGTTTAAACTTTCTCTAAGAACTTTGGTAATAAATGGCTTCAGGATGCTTTGGTCCTCTTCAGGATTCACAACTACTCTATGTCCAAGCTTACTGCTTCACTAGTGAAAAATCTGAGTCATGGCCTGCTCCTTCATGAGAGTCAAGTTCTTAATTAAGTGTTTAGGTATCTAAAACGAGCTGCTGTCATTCAGTTTAGGAGTTAAACTTAGCAGACTGTCTTTGGTTTCTGCATGCTACCTCTCTGAACTCTTATTAACCCCTAAAACTTACTCTTCCCTTTGATCCTTGATGTTTCAGCCCTATATAGAATATGACTGGCATGTGATACCAGGGCCTTGTTCTCATTTTCTTTCTCCCATCCCTGGCAGGGTAGTTTAACTTAAAATGCAGATGGGAAGATGACTCATTAACTTATGCTTTAAGTCAAAACTGTCAGATACTTAAAAAATTTCTTATTACCAAAATATTAATAGATTTACAATTATATTTTGAACAGAGAATAAAAGTTTTTGGCATTTTAAAGTAGGAAACATTTAGAACTTTAAGTAAAACAAAGAAATTCTAGAGCAGGGGTTCTTCTTTACCTGTGGTCTATATACTTGGATGTAAAAAATGTTTTGATAACTAGTTCAATATAATGGGTTTCCTTTGTAATCCTATTCACTTTATTTAATGCATTTAAAAATATTATTCTGTGATGGGAGTCAACAGGCCTCAGCAGATTGCCAAAGGTATTCATAACACATACCAAAAGGTTAAGAACCTCTCTAGAGTATATATAATAAAATGCCTTTCTAAATTTTCTGGATAATGCTAAAAGCTAGGCAGGGATTTCCCATTTACACTTGACTTATGAAAGTAGGAGACTTTTGGACATAGTAATAGATATTAATTGATTTTTTTTTTGATGCTTTTATATAGGCACAAGCATTATTCCATTTCAAAAGAAACGACTGACTCATATGTCTGGATGGATGGCATTGATCCCAAATGCAAATCACATTAACTGGTATTTTAAAGGTGTAGAACACATTACTAACATCTCCTATGCTTCCACATTCTATGGATTTAGGGTAAGGAAAAAAAACATTTTTGTAGTCATTAAGGTTTAAGTTTAAGTGTATTTTTCCTTCACAACTGCCTGAGAAGTAGCTAATGCTAGTTACTGCTCCCATTTGACAAGTGAGAACGCTGAGGCTCAGAGACATGAGATGAATTGCTAGTGTTATGCTGATGGTCATGTCAGAGCTGGGATTTGGACTGGGGTCCTCTGACTCCAGGTACAGCACTCCTTCCACTGGTTGTTTCTATGATCTTTACAATTGTGAGTTGATTGCTTTTGAATATCCTTTAAGTAAATACTGAAACCTTTAAAAAATCTTGGTCATACATTTATACTTACATAAGCTATCCCTGAAATCTAAGTTAAATACTTTAGGAATGGAATTATTATAGATCACTGGAGTATTCAAAGGACACATCCTCTTTATAAGATCTTATAATTTGTTAATTTGTTCATTGTCATGTATTTTCACTTTAAAAAAGATACAAAAGTGAACAATTTAAATATATAGGCAATCAAAGGGAAAAGAAAGCAATCCAAAACTTTCAAACTTTCAAAGCCCTAAAATTCATGTAGCAACTGTTATACAGTTGTAAAAATTCACTATATTTTTTAATATTCACACTAAAATATGAAGAAAATCACAATATTGGTCTTTTTAACACAGGATGAAGACTATGTCATAATATCTCATAATTTCACTCAAAAGGCTGATATGTTCAATATTGTTGATATAAGGAATGGATCCTCAAATCCACTTGACTTGAACACCAGCAGAAATGGAGATTGGCACCTTGAGAAGAACACTAGTACTTTATACTATCTAGGTGGGTATTCATTCACCTATTACAATGTTGTATTCCAACGTCTCATTGTGCCATGGAAGTAATACAGAGTTCACAAAATCTGGGTGAATCAAGCAGGATTTCTAAACATCCCTACCCAAACAGGAAAAGTTTCAGCATGGAATTGACTGTGGATTGTATGTCTGTCCTCTGAAAACCAACCTAGCTAAGTTGGGCAAGGCTCATCATCAGGAGACTGCAATCACTTAACATTTTTACCAACAGGGCAATAAATCAAACAGTGTAATGAGGCAAAAGGGGGAGTCTCATTTTGCAAAGGTGAAGGATGTCTGCACATCGAGGAAATCACAGGTCCTTGATATATTGAAGTCTGTATTCATCAGGAAAGGGTTATAGTATTAATTAATGCATTGTATAACTTACACTTCAACATATCTTAATTAAAGGCATAGGTTTAACTTCCTGAGATCAACTTAAGTACTCCTGCACAAAGTGCTAGCTTTTTTTTTCTTTCACAAAGAAATATGTTCAAAAGAGGCACCAGACTTTATAATTTTTCACATTATTATACAACCTTTGTGTTTCATTATTTTGGGGAAATTGAAAATGTTTATGAAAAAGGTCTCTTCAGCCAAGTTTCTAAAATTTCTATCAGTTTTTGCCAACAATTTTTGACTGTGCTAGATAACCTATGTTAATACTCACCCCAAAATGAATCTCTAGAAGTACTTTCATGATTTACATTCACTTTAGATTTATTTTCCTCAAAATATCTAAGATCATATTATATCAACTTTAGGATATGTCAAGGTTGTAATCTAAAAATAATTTTCAAAAAATGCAACATTTTTCTAAATTATAATTTTTTTTAGATATAAATAGTCTTTGGTAATTGAATATATTAAAACTATTTCTGCTCTTGCTTTCAGTGTCAGGAAGAAATTACCTACCTTCAAACCAAGCTATTTCAAGGACATTGGATCCTGATGTGAAAGATGTTATTGTGAATTTCCAAGCTTACTGTTGCTTCTTTCAGGATTGTTTTCCCATAAATTCTTCAACACAAATTCCTCTTCCTAGAAAACGTCCAGAAATGTACAAGTATGTCATTTCTCTTTAGTAGTCTTCCATTATCTTTCTTTAAATAACACTTCCCTATCTTATGCCATTCATGATGATGTTCTTTCATATGTACCATAGTGGTCTCTTTATTCCCATTAGATTCATGCACATTTATATGATGTTGTAAATTTTATCTTAAAAATTATCTTAGTGTTGTTTTTTTCTAACGTAATAATGACTGAGTTCTTTATCACAGTAGCAACCTCTAAATTTCACACTGTTCCTATAGGAAAATATGATCATCTTTGTGATGCTTTGCTTTGTAGTGATCTGCTTTATAATGCAAGCAAGCAAACATTGAATAAGTCCCTATCAGGTGCCAGGCACTATACTAGGGGTTAGAAATACAAAGGCAAAATCAAAATAGACTCTGCCCTCAGAAGCTTACATCCTAATAGGGGAGATACTATGTATGTTTGTATACATATATGTATATGCATATGTGCGTGCATACATATGTATGTATATAAATGTATATGCATGGATATGAATATGTGGGGGTACTGTATATATAAATATATATGTAATATATAAAAATATATCTATACATATGAATACACACACACACACGACATATATAAAGTAGATACAAGGTAACCTTGGAGTGGAAGGCTGAGCACATTGGAAAGATCCTTATACGGAAGGTTGCACTTGATCTGAATTTTGAAGAAAGCTAATTCATTCCATCAAGTAGAGTAGAAGAGAGGGTGTTTCAGGCAAGGGAGACAGTACAAAGGCATGGAGGTGGGAAATAGAGTATCTAGACCATAGAATGCATGAAGTAATGTATAAGAAAGCAATAAAGTGGGGTGAATGATCTTGACGGGACCACAATGGCCGTCTAGTTCAACCTCCCATTTTATAGATGAGGAGACTGTGGTCCAAGAAATTTAAGTGACTTTTCCAAGGTAACACAGGTAAGAAGAAGTATTTGAATTCAGGTTCTCAGAATCCAAAGACCACGTGCTTTCTACTATCCCATCTTGCCTCCATTAAAACATGATGAAATTACAAAGATCTCTAAATGCCAAATAGAGTTTAGATTTTATCCTACAGGCTAACAGGCAGTCATTAGAGTTCACTGAGTAGAGAAAGATGTAGTTTCTAGGAATTCATCATGTAAAAAGTAAGGAAATGTCTATATTTCATTTCACTTTGTATTTTGTCTGCCTTGCACTATTTCTGTCTGTATTTATTTAACATAGGTTTTAGAGGCGTCTAGGGAGTAACAGTAGATTGAGCACTAGACCTGGGGAAAGGAAGATTGGAAAGAAATACAGTTTCTGACAATTACTGGTTATGTGACCTTGACAAAAATCACTCAACATCTGTTTGCCTCAGTTTCCTCGTCTGTGAAATGAAGGCTTATAACAGCGCCTACCTCGCAGGGCTGCTGTGAGGATAACATGAGATATTTGTAAAATGACAAAAACATTGAAGTGCTATATAAATACTAAATATTATTGTTATATATTTAATGCCTAGAATGAACTCTCTCCTCACTTCAGGCTCTTAGAATCCAGAGCTCTCTTCAAAGCGCAGTTCAAATGCCATGAGACCTTTTCTGATCTCCCCCAATGTTCACGCTTCCACACCAAAACTACCTTATATTTATTTCTCATATGCTTAGGTTGTAGATACTTATATATTATATATGTTGTCTCCCCTGTCAAAATACAAATTCTTTGAGGACAAGTACTGTTTCATTTTTGTCTTTGTATTTCAGCATCTGTCAGAATTCTTATGTTAAACACTTGATGAATTTTTATTGATTTATTAATTACCTCTGACAGTGGATAAAGTGCCAAGCTTGAAGTTGGGAAGGCCTGTCAAATCGATCCCTTGTGCATTTATTAGTTGCATGACCATAAGAAGTTACTTATCCTCTCTGAGTTGCAAACTTCTCTCAAAGATCTTCAGTCATAGATGGGTTGGGATAACAGGTCCTTGATGTATGAATGTATATCACTGGTCTATGTTTTTTGCTTCAAGTACAGCATGAAAATATATCCTTTCTGATTAAACCCTCCCATCCCTCTCTTATTAATAATTCATCTCTTGACAGAATGTACCAGGTCTATCTCCCACAAAATGGCAGCAAGCATATTTTGCATCATGAAACACAGAAACACATAACACATTTTTAAATTTAGACAAAATCATTTCTTACCATGTGATATTTTCATTGCAAATATGATAGTAGATATGGTGAGGATGATGTGGTACAGGAGTTCCAAATCTTTTTCAGCCCTGGTAGCCCTTGGCTTTCATTAACACTTTCCTGTTCTCCCCATTCAGTATTAGAGGAAAGGAGAAAGGAAGGAAGGAAGGAAGGAAGGAAGGAAGGAAGGAAGGAAAGAAGAAAGGAAGGAAGGAAGGAAGGAAACATTCATAAAACCTTTACTATCTGACATTGACTGCACTGTATGTGTCTAATATGTGTAACATGCAGTAAGTACTAGGGATACATATATAAACAAACAAAAAAAAGGATAACCCCTGTCTTCAAGGAGCTTACATTCTAAGAAGGGAAGATAACATACAAAAAGGACCTTAAAAGCAGGGGCAGCAAGTGGGGAGGTATAGGGGCATAATTTTGAAGTCCAGAAACTCAGGAACAGGGCTGGGAGGGGGAATAAAAGCAGTCCAGCTTGGACCACTTTACAATATGGAGACTATAGGAGGAACTCAATGATGGGGGGAAGGGGAAGTATACTAGCAAAGAGATATACTGAGGTAATCAGACCTTACAGGTGGTAGGTTGTCTAGAATAAGGCAGCACCAAGCACTGAGGGAAGTTCCAGGATGAGACCCCAGTAGATGTATGATTTTGAAATCCAGATAGTCAGGTATAGGCCTGGGAGGGAATAAAGGCAGGCCAGCTTGGACTACCTCACAAAATGGAGGCTCCAAGAGGAAAGGAAATAAATTATAAAGTTTACCATTTGTATGCACATGAAAAATAAAACAAAATACACATTTTTATAGAGAAAACTTTATTCTATATTTATCATCTTTGGTATCATAAAGTCATTAAATATTTCTCTACATGCTCAATTTGCATTTTCCCTCTCTAAAACACTACTTTTGGAATATTATAATAGGATAATATATTTCGCAAAAATTTCCCTTTTCCTCTGAACACAAATCCCATTATCCCTGTCCTAAAGTGAGAAGAGTCAGTTGTGTAATCTGGGGGGGGGTGCGGGTGGAGGCGGGGAATGTTCATTATTTTATTCTCTGTACATGTCTGATCTTCCTCATGATATTGTAAACTCAAATGTAAACAAATAAGCAATCTCTTAGCTCAAATGGGCCCAAACATCTTGTATGGGTGCCCTATAACTTAGACACGTTTATTCTTACAAATATCATTGGCAGTGTTGATGGTGACAGTGATAGTGGGAATGAACTGAATTTTTTTCCTCTTCCAGCTTATGGTCTAATGATTCTTTTTGGCAATCATCACCAGAAAATAACTATAGTATTCCTCAAGAAGGAGCAAATGTGGTGATTCCTGAAGGTAAATACATATATTGAATATCCCTATGCTTATGCTACATTCGGAAGACTCAGGACAGAGGTGGCCATGATTAACAGTTAGAACATGGTCAGGGTCAGAGGACTTAAAGAATATGCAGGAATAATCCTCCTTTTGTTGTTAGAAGTTGGAACTTTGACAGGATGTTTGACTAATGAAACCCAAAAGCCCTAATCTTAGTTGATAAGAAGTAGAATTAAGGGGCACTAGCTGGGATCAGAAAGCAAATAGAGGAAAACATCTGTCTAGATCTGCCACACTTATGCCTTGCCATTTCTCTATTACCAGTTCATTTTGGTGATTTTCCATGTGTTTTTTGTCTGCTCAAGGAGAATGGCTGGTACTTCCTCTTTTCCCTCTGATTTTGTCACCAGATATTAGATAGATGAGGATAACCCAGGAAATGGTGCTGGCCATTTATGGCTAGTCTAGGAATATTTGTAAATTGTTTGTTTTTTATTTTGTTCAATATTTGTTTTACCCTCTTTCCCTTAAGTGCTTGAAAAATCCAGTGTGCTTTGGAAACACAAAGTGGAAGGAAAGAGGCATTTGTGATGATATTAGGTAGGGTCTTCTTGTAGTAGTAGAGAGATAAAAAAGGATTTACTATCTACCACCTTTTGCATGCTGGCTGATAGAAGGTGAAAACAAAAAATTAAGAAAAAAAATAACCGGGGAAGCAGCTGATTATACAGTGGATAGAGCACTGGACTTAGTCAGGAAGACCCGAGTTCAAATCTGACCTCAGACACTAAGCTGTGCGATCCTAAGCAAGTCACTTAACTTCTATCTGCCTCAGTTTCCTCAACTGTAAAATGAGGATACTAATAACACCTACCTCCCAAGGTTGATTTCAGGATCAAATGAGGTAATATTTGCTAAAAGCATTTAGCGCAATGCCTGGCACAAAGGAGGCTCTCTATAAATACTTCTTCCCTCTCTCCTTTCATGGCTACGAGAACCAGCTCCTTCCTTCCTGAGGATTCTGTTATCATAAATCTCAACATCTTGGAGCTAGTATGGAGATAAACCTTAGTATTTAGAATGAAGAGTTTCAATTTAGCTTAACAAATGTTTATTAAATACCAAATTATATATGTCACTATATAACACATTGAGAATAGAAAGAAATTCCTGCCCTCAAGAAGTTTATTTTCTATTGGGAAGAATATACATGTACACATAATAAATACAAAACAGTTTGAGGGAATAGAAAAAAAATTAAATTGGGAAAATCAGGGAAGGCTTCACTTAGGAGGCAGAATTTGAAGGATGGAAAACTTTCCAGACATGAGAGACAGCCTGTTTGAAGACATGTAGACAAGATGGAATGCTGAAGTCAAGCAACCTAGAGTCTAGTTTTGCAGGAACATGTAGTATATGAAAAGAGAATTATTACCTAATTCTAAAAAGATAAGTTGGAAGAATATTATAGAGGACTTTAATTGCTGGGCTGAGGTTGATTTTGTATTTTGTAATAGAAGCAACAGGAAGCCATCAGATTTTTTTTTAGCAAGTTAGTACCATAGGAAAATTACGTATATAGTTATGTGAAGGGAAGCTTTACAGCAATAAGGTTATTGCAATAACTAGTCCAGATGACAAGTGATGGGAGTACAAGTAGAATAGTGATTGTTGCAATTGACAAGAAAGGAATGGATATGAGAGAACCTGTAGAGATAGAACTGAAGAGATCTGGGAATTGATTGGATATGGGAAGTGAGGAGAGTAAAGATAATTCTGAAGCTATAAACTTGAGTGATCCAAAATATCATAGTACCTTCAATAGAAACAGGGAATTTGGAAGAAGATAATGGCTCTATTTGGGACTCAGGGAAAGTGGATGGCCTGCTACTGGAATTTTACTGGGAATAAATTTGGAAGCCAAGGCTAATCAGTAGGGTTCATATCATGAATATATACTTTATGTGGGACATGATCTGCAAATTATTATGCTATGTGCGTACTGTAATGAAAGTATTCTTTTCTAGGCACGTGGATAGTAATGGATGTAGATATTCCATCCCTGGAAAGACTTATTATTTTGGGAGTCCTAGAACTAGAAGATGGTAAAAATAATGTAAGCACTGGAAAACCCATTTACAGAAAAGTTGTGTTGAATGCTACCTACATATCAGTGCAGGTAAGAATGAGGAGGGCATTTTAGAAATAGATTCCTTATCATGAAGTGGCAGATTGTGTTATATTCTATTCTAATATAATCATGAGATATTCAATTCAACAATACTTATCAAGTTCCTACTACATACAAGGTACCATGTTAGCTGTTCGATTTACAAAATAAGGTAAAGAATATTCACTGCTCCCAAAGAGTTTAAATGCTACCTGATAAATACCCAGTTAGTTAACAGGTAATTAAGTGCCAGTTAATGTGACATCTAAGTGCTGAGGATACAGATACAAAGATACAAAGACTAAAACAATCCGTATTTTCAATAAGTTTGAATTCTAATGGAGTAGACAAGTTTGTATAAAAATATACATAGCATTAATATAAAATGAGTAACCACAAATATGTGTATATATGTATGTATACATACATTTTATGTATATGTGTGTGTGTGCGCATTAGCAAGTTAGTACCATAGGAAAATTATGTTTATAGCTATGTGAAGAGAAGAAAGCCTGGAAGCAGCCTTACAGCAATAAAGCTATTGCAATATCTAGTCCAGATGACAAGTGATGGGAGTATAAGCTAGAATAGTGGCTGTTGTAAATGTATATGTATATATACATACTTATATGTGTAGGTATTGCATGTGTATATATACATACATACACATACCATATATTATATAAATCCACATCTACACATGTGTGCATATATACATACCTGCATACATACATAAGATAGTTTGGGAAGGAGGGCACTGGCAGTTAAAGGAATTAGGAAAGGCTTCATGAAGAAGATGATGCCTGAACTAAAAATTATAGGAAGGGGACTCTACAAGGTGGAGGTAAGGAGGAATTATGTTCCAGGCATGAAGGACAAGCAGCACAAAGACACAGGAATGGGAAATAGAATTCTGTGAGTAGAGAACAAAGAAAAGACCAGTTTGACTGAATCACAGAATGAGAGAGGAAGGGCAGTGTTTCATGAGGCTAAGAAGATAATAATAAAGAAGCAGATACATTTTTATGACTCAAAAACCCAAATTGGTTACCGTTAGAGGAATGCTTCCTGGTATTTTACTTCATCATTACCCTGATACTTAGGCTAGGCTTCCTTAGAAAGTGGCTGCCATGCTACTGTTGTGAATTGTGACTGCCCCATTATCTGGACCTTTTTGGTTCAAATTCACATTTTTTTTGTAGATTAGTCACAATGAATGGTTAGTTAAGATGAGACTAAACCCTGAAACAGGCTTGGCAAGATTCTCTAGGAGATCCTGAACTCTTAAAGAAGTTGAGGACAGCCTTTGTCATTCCTTAAAACCATAAAACCATAAAAACATGGGATTAAAGGTGAAAGTTTGTTTAAAATGCTTCAGTGGTTTGTACCAAATCATCCCCATTCAATCCTGTCTTGAACTTGTAGGGTTTCTATTGTTCTGTCAATCACCAATTATTTCCTATTAAAAGGAATTCAACATATAGAACTTTGAGCATTGCACAATAAAATTATATCTTAACCCCCTCCATAATAGAATCTAGAATTGAGAAAGTATTATTGGATGAAATTGTTAATGCTATAGGAAAAGAATGCAAGCTGGAATTTCGGACCAAAAGGTTCATTTGGATGAAAGAGGCAAACTTCAGGTATGAGAGGGTGTATCAGTAAGCACCACATCATACACAGGGTGCCTACTATCACAGGTTCTTAAATCTGCATTTATAAAAGGAAAGACAACTTTTGAGGGGTCAACAATCACTTTAATTACATTCAACATACAGAAAAATATATGCAGAGAAATAAAGACCAACAGACAGGGCTCTTACTGCGTGAATCAAAGCAATATTGTCATACAATTTACATACATCCCTGGATGGAGAGAGCCTTTACATCTGAGCAGTTGGAGGTCTGAATATATGGCCACTCAGAGTCTTGACCAGGTAATCACAAGATCCTTCTTATAAGTGAACCCCCAAAGTAAAATATTAACCTCCCAGTATATATAACGAAGACTTAGCTCCTGATTGGCTCAGAGTCAGCAGCATGAAGCCCACATGACTCAGCACAGATTGGAACCATCAGGGCTAAAGGGGACTGAACCCTCAGGTGCTCACAATCTAGCATCCTGAACCTGGAAAAAAACCCCAAACAAACAAATCCCATCTTGCTTGCTGTTACAGAGCGACTATTTAATCTGTGAGGTCTCTTCCACATCTAAGATTCTATTACTCTATATGAGTGAAAAGTTTCTTGAAGATAGGTCATTCACTTAAAAGACAATATGCAGGGATGATACCCAACTCCACAAACTTCAGAAATAATCTTTTGTGTTATGTTTACCCACTATAGGTAATACAGTAGTCTTTTCACAGTGGGCATAACAAGTATTGTTGCATGGCTGAAGGAAAGAATCTTTGATTGACCCCTACTTCATGATGTCGAGGGAGAGACACAGAGAGAGGAGAGAGAGAGAGAGAGAGAGACAGAGAGAGAGAGAGAGAGAGAGACAGACAGACAGACAGACAGACAGACAGACGGAGAGAGACAGAGAGAGAGACAGACACAGAGACAGAGAGACAGAGACAGAGACAGACAGAGACAGAGAGACAGACAGAGACAGACAGAGAGGCAGAGACAGGTAGAGAGGCAGAAACAGAGAGAGACAGAGGGAGGGAGAGAGACAGAGAGAGAGCAAAACTAGAGCACTCTTGTTCTCTATGAAGGACTCTCTACAATTCAAAGAAATAGTCTACCAACTTCAGCACTGCCTCTGGAGTCAGAGGGTTTGGGTTCAAATCCTGCCATTGACACTTACTACTTTGTGATCTTGGACAAGTTATTTAACTTCTCTAGGTCTCAGTTTCCTCACATCTAGAATGAGGCAGTTGGATGTGGTGGTCTCTGAGGTCCCTTCCAATTCTCCATCCTTTGTATCTCATAGCAGTCTCTTTTCCCTTGTACGTAAGCCAGTCTGATCAAATCTTCATTTAGTTAGTAAAATAAGTTTACTGAGTCTACCGGATGTCTCTGGGATGAATACCAACCATATAAAATAATTCACTAATTTTTTGTAGAGATAGAAATGCTAATTATTTCTTAATCTGTTGTTGCATTATTTTTTTTAATAAGGATTTTTTTTCCTGGTGTAGGGGATAACAGCCTCCAAGGCCTACCTCTGACACATACTGGCTGTATGACTATACTGCACAAGCCACTCAACTTCTCAGTGAACTCTGGCAATTTTCTAAGACTATACATTGCAACATTTAATGATCTACATTGGTAGGGGGAGTGTCCTCACTGAAAATTCTCTATATTAATAAAGTCATAGGGCCAGATTTCTTCCCCCCCAAAAATTCCAGTGAATTATTAATTTTCAATAACTTTCTGATTCATGACAGGGCGGTCGATTAATTGGGGGCTGGGAAGATAATCCCTTTAAAGGAGAATTACAGATTATATTGAGAGGAAGTCATTCTACTCCAGAGTGGTCTCTTCCAAATGGACCAAACCAAGGGTCAAAGGTATTAGGTATGTATCTCTAAATACTAAAAGATTTTGAGTTTTGATATGGTGTTTAAAAATTTATGCAAAGGATTTAAGACAGCTCCAAAGGACTCATGATGGAAAATGCTGTCCACTTCCAGAAAAAGAACTATGGAGCCTGAGTGCAGATGGAAGCATATTATTTGTTTCCTCTCTTTTTTTTTTTTTGTTTATTTCTTCTTTCTCATGGTTTCTCCTGTTGATTCTAATGCTTCTTTACAACATGACTAATGTGAAAATAGGTTTAATATGAATTATATAGAGAGCCTATAGCAAATTGCATGCCATCTTGAAACGGGAGGACAGGAAAGATGACGAGAAAATTTGGAATTCAAAATCTTATGTAAGTGATGTTGACAACTAAAAATAAATAATTTTTTAAGCATACAAAATAGAAAGACATTTTATTTTGAAGGTTTCTGGTTCTGTAGTATTGCAAATGTGATATGAATACTTGTTTCTATTGACTGGGTAAACTAGAAAAGTTATCAGGACATTAATAGACCTAACAAATATAGTTTTATAGAATCACAGAATTTTGAAGTTGTAAGGGAGCTCAACAGCCCCCTAGTAAAACCAAGGCATGTTTACATTGAATATAAACAGACCAAAGATATTTGGGAGGATCAGATGAGTTACTGTATATAAAGCACTTTGCAAAACTTAAAACACTATATAAGTGCCAATTATTATCATCGTTATCATTGTCATCACTGAAACTTCAGTAACCAAGCCTTCAGTGTAGTGATGACTTCATTCCCTCAGCCTTCTATTACACTCTTGCTGAACTCAAGCAATGTTTATAGAACAATATAGGGATATGCTAGTAACTGTTTAACAACTAGGCTCTCCAGGGTGGGGGGGGAATGTATAATATATATACATATACTTTTTTATGTGTGCATATACATATATATACATACACACTCAAATTTATTTGCATTAGTAACACTTTCTTAAGTCTAGATAATCAAAGGAGAAATAAATCAAACCCTAATTTGTAGCAATTGCTAATTTTTGAGGTGTAAATGTTCACCATGAAAATTTAACAATCAGCTTATGAGAACTAATTAGAACTGTTCTACTGTTGATTAGAGTCTTGTCTTTGAGTCAATGACTATGTGGCACTGGGCAAATCTCTGAATTTCTCAGTGTGCTAGGTAAGACTATAAACTGTAGAGAAGATACTAAACTGCATTTGCAGAAGGAGTTTCCTCACCTGGGAAATCCCTATGCCAATGAAATCTCAGTCCCAGTTGCTATCTCCCTAAGATCCATCAGGCTTCAAAAAATCTTTTCATTTTTAAAAGCGGACTAGTATATTCTTACTTCACCTGACTGATTTTCCGCTATTGTCTAATGTAGTCAGTCACAGAATGTCCAACCTATGTGTATCCTTTATAAATGACTGGCCCCTGGGGGAAGTTCACCCCAGCCACCTCTCTCCTTCTGTCCTCTTTCCTCTGCCACTGCTTTGGATTGCTGTCCCTTTTTTTTCTCTTTCCCCTTCGGTGCTAAGATAATTGTTTCCCCTACCTTCACCCTGTTCTCATTCTTCACCTTGGCCTTGGTTTGTATCTACACTATCAGAACTGGTAGGAGCAAAGGAGGAGGACGAGACTATGATGAACTCAAGTAGCTGCTTTTCTCAATATGTTCACACATGCACATATGCACAGTGCAATGGGGAGTGGGACATGGGGATGAGGTCTGTTATGGTACACTTTGCTATATAGTGAATGTTAATTAAGTTAATTGTTAATTAAACATTTTTTTCTAAGGGTGAATCTTGATTCTAGTAAATGACTGCCTTACGAGAGAAAGGATTCTAAATTCTCTGAAACAAGCTTAAAGCAAGAAGATAGTGACAGTTGGCAGCTAGGTCAGATACAGGTGTCCCCAGTCTAAATTTGTAGTTCTGCCACTAAGACAGCATCCATGGAAGCTCCACCAGGAGGTGCCAGGATCAGAACAAGTCAATAAGCATTTATTTTTAAGAGCCCACTATGTGCCAGCCAGGCACTGTGATAGCTGTACAAGTGGGGAAGTACTCTGGATGATCAAGTTCTCTTCTTATGTAGCCTACAAGCAGTCAACTCCAATGCTCTCTTTCCATTCTAAAATTTCAGTATCTTATTGAAAGAGACCACATAATCTTTTATTCCACATATGTGCTTCCTTCTCCCAGGAATATTTGGTGAATTGGATCTTCATGGAATCACACGTGCAGTATATAAAACAAAGCTCTCAAAAACAGCCCTGGCAGGTTCCAAAGTCATATCGCTGATGGATGCTGTCGACTGGAAGGTACAGACAATACTTGGTCATAGAAACAAAGAAGCCTATTTGTAAAAGTTGCTTCTTCTTCCATAGACAATTCTCTTTACAGTAGGAAAAACATTTATTTGTATATGCTATTGTTATGCTAAGACAGACTGATCATCCTAGAACTGTTCTTTGAGTCCCAAGTCACATTAGAGAATGAAATGATGCCTGCCAAAGTAGTTTCTTCTTCATTTTGCCTTAAATTAAAGCATGCAGATTTTCTAGGATGAACAAAGACTTGTTTATTGAATTGTTACATTTAAAATGCCCATATATGTATATATTAAAGTTTATATATTATACTTTTATATTGCATTATACAAATATTAAATATATTTATATCATGTAGTATATGATATATCATATAAATATTATGTTGTATAAACATTATATATTTTATATTATCTGCATTATATAGTTTACATATATCATAGTTTACATATTCAATGTAAAACCAAAAAGGCCAAACACTTAAATGCATTTTTCTCCTAACTTGGTTATTTCTTCAGCCTTTTGTCATTTAACATTTCAAAGCTCTGGGGAAAAGATAGACCAAGTTCAATTTTTTTTTATACCCATATCACATGAGGGTTTTAAGTTAAGCATAATGAAGAAAAAAATCCCTACATCAAATACTCATCTGTATAGTACTTGCAAACTTAACACTTGAGATCATAAAATACAGTCCATTTGATTCATCAGTATTCTGGTTTAGTAGAAGAAGGAAAAAAAATGGAAAAAAAACTGTATCAGAGTTTCATAACAAGGGTCAGTTACCATAAATGAATGAATGAAAAAACCCTGATTAAAAACTTACCATGTGTCAAGCACTGTGTTAATCACTGGGGAGACAAATAGAATACAATAAAATCAACTATTATTATTATTTTGCTATTTTCTGTAACTGAAAAGTGGGAAAAATGCCTTTTCAGCAAAAAATTTAGAGGATCTTTTTATAGTTGATTTCTCTTTGTAACATTTTAGGTACAATCAGTGACATGCTGACAAATGTTGACCAACTGACTTTCAAAAAAAAAAAAAGCATGCATGCCACACTTTTAAATTTAATCTGTATTACTGACGTTTTCTCTATTACTAGTCAATCAATAAATCAAGCCCTAATTTATAGAGTTTGCTGCTTTTGAAATGTGAATGCTCAAACTAAGAATTTAACAAGAGACTTTCCCAAGTGGGTGAGAGCTAGCTCCATCACAGTCCTGAAAAATCCTGCCCCCAAAAAGGATGGATTAGATCACTTTCTAGATCCTTTGTGAGACTAAGATTACGGTCCTTGCCAACTTCAAATTTCCTTTGCATCTAACAACTTTCAACAGGATGGAATTATCAATTTGAAGTAATAGTTTTTACTGAATCCCAATATGAATATACCCTGGCATGTTTTAATATAAATATTGACAAATTTGTTTTTTGTCTGTTTTATTGCACAATGTTATGGTACTATGATCTCTCAAAATGAAGAAATGAGATATAGAAGAAAGTCAGAGATGATTCAAAAGAACTAGTAACTCAAACCAGGCCTTATTTCAATTAGAGATTTCCTTTTTTTTCTAGTACCAAGCTGTACTAATCACTACAATAACCAGCTAAAATGCTATTGGTTTCTTTTATAATTGTGGAATTATAATAACTCACTATACAAATTAAATTCTAAACCTACCACTTGAAAGTGATTCTTGAATTTTTGCTTTGAATTTTTATAAGGTGGGAGAAGATATTGTGATAACAACCACAAGCTATGATTCCAGACAAACAGAAACCAGAAGGATTACCCAAATCCTGGCTGATCAAAGAAGTTTTATCCTAAATGATTCTCTTTCCTATACTCACATCGGTAGGTTGTTTTATAGCACAAAAAAAACTATGATTAAAATGTTATTGAATATTCACATTTACAAGAGAAAGGGATAGAGAATAGGATGAAAAGTTCATAGGGTCATAAGATCTACAGTTATAAAAGAGTTGTTCAGTCATGTCTGACTCTTCATGACCTCATTTGGGGTTTTCTTGGAGAAGATACTAGACTAGTTTGCTATTTCCTTCTCCACCTCATTTTTCCAAGAAACTGAGGTGAATAGGGTTAAGTTGACTTAGCCAGGGTAAGTGTCTGAGACCAGATTTGAACTCAGAAAGATGAGTCTTCCTGACTCCAGAACACAGCACTCTATCCATTGTGCTACCTAGCTGCCCGTAACAAACTTTAGAGGTTGTCTAATTTAAATTCCTAGTCTTAGAAATGAGGAAAGTGAGGTCCAAAGATGTTAGGTATTTTAATCTGAAATTACGTAATAGTAAATAGATGAGACAAGATTTGAACTTGGATCTTCTGACCCAAATAAAACACTGTCTTAATGTTATGATAGTTTAAATCACTTGAAGTTATATGTAAGGAACAGGAACAGAGGGATTAATTTAAGTAACAGTTCCAACAAAGTACATTAGAGAAGTATTTCCTTCATTTTTTTTGTCATATATTTTGATTTTTATGTGCTGGCTTTTTATCTCTCAAGATGGTAATTTCAAGGCCAAAAAAATTCAGCAGATTTTATCATTTGCATTTTAATTAGAAAGAACTTTGCATAGAAATTGCTTTGCACCATTTTTTTGATTATGGAACTGAGGCAAATCTTTTAAAAATGTGAGTTTCTTAACAAAAAACCCACAGGATCATAATATCATAGATGTAGAGAGGTAGAAGGGATATCATAGACCATCTAGCTCAAGGAAGTGATATGATTTGCCAAGGTCACACAAGTAGTAAATATTAGAGGTGGGATTTGTACCTAGGTCCTTGAAATTCTAGAATGACTATCTTTTTCTTAAGCTATAATCAAATCAATTTGCCAGATTCCTACTCCTCCTTAAAGCTGACCTAGGATGCTCCACTTTTCACCTTTGACTACTTCCCTAAATTTTGAACTCTCTTCTTAATGCACCATGCTTTCTCCCATCTCAGGTCCCAGAACATGAGTTCCCTGAATTGAAACTTCATTACCTTCCCCCTTATTCTATACTTTCTGATCATCTCTACATCACTGGAAGGTGGAACTTCTCTTCTGGCTCCAATACATGAGCTTTTTGCCCAACTTATTTGGAAGCCAGACCTCCATACCAGTTTCTGCACTCTCTCTGCCATGCCCCCTGTATTCAATTATATATATCCCCATTTACCTACCAGCCTCCTTTTACCTGTTGTCTTTCCCCATTAGAATGAATGGTTCTTGATGGCAATGGCAGCTATAAATGCTTCCCCCATGCTTGGTTTAATACATGTCACATAGCAAGTATCTAATAAATGTCCCATCCAGCTTTCATCTTGTGTCATAGCCAATGTACCTGGATTCCCTAATCCAGTAACTGTTTCATTTTTCTCTTATCCCTAGCACATATTACAGATTATAAGGATAGCTCTTCCAGAAATCTATCATTTGGCAAGCATTTATTAAGTACTTAGTATATGCCAATGTGTTGAGTTCCCCCCAGGTTCCCCCCACCACCTGATATGATACTAATTGATACAAATTCATAAGTAATACACCAGAGTAAGATAATTAAAATATATTCTAATTTAGTCTATATAACTCTTCATGCTAGGCTTGGTGCATAACCCTCTCTAATAGGCTCTACACCACCTCATCTAGTTTTTTCATGGTCCGAAAAGAAAATGGTGTCGCCTACCCTGGAACCTCCCTCCCATTTGAAATAGGCCCATCTGAATACATTGAACTCAGTGGTCTCAGACTCACTCTCAGTCAATCAGGAAGTTTGCTGATTGTATGGAATATTTGTGGATAATATGCCCTCATTCCTACTGAATCCTTAACTATCTGATTTTCCTTTATAGACCTTTTCCATGTTCACCCCTGACCTAGAGGAAAAGAGCAAATACAAAACAGCTGAAGTCAGAGTTCCCATCAATGTCAAATAGGATATAAGCAATTTTAAAAAATATGTTTTGCTAGCAAACATATAACTTTAAATGAACTCAACCATTTCTTGCACTAAATATCAGACATTAAATTGGATTTTCAGTAGATAGCAAAAAATGAGTGAACTTTTACATGGAAAGAGCATTGGACATAGAGTATGAGGTTCTGGATTCAAGTTATGGCTCTGCCACTAGTAAGTGGCTCTTTGACCTTGAACTCACTGGTAAACTTAGCAAGTTGGACTGGATGGTCTCTATTACTGCTTCAAGTTGCAAAATTCTACGATTTAATAACATCTATTATTAATATAACCTAATGACATTAACAGTCAGAGGGAAAAAAAGCCAGACTTGTTTAATAATCAATGTAATTTTTTTCAATTATGTGGCTCGTGAAATTATTTCCAACTCTCAAATTCTGTAATGCCACGATTCTGTGGATAATATACAATGCTATAAGGTACACAAGGCAAACTAAGGCATTGACCTTAGGTAAGTTGAAGCAGTTTTTCATTTTGGCAAATCATTTAACCATCCTATTTAATTTCCTCATCTATCAAAAGGATAATAAGCTTCTTAATTTACCACACAGCCATATTTTAGTGAATAATTTAAGATGATTACAAGCTACCTCCAGGAACTAATAAATAACTCCAAAATCGTTGATTATATTCATAGTATTGAAATAATTTTGAAGAAATATTTTTAGTTACATTTCAATCTGTAAACAAAAAATGTGACAGTTTCAACATGCAATATAGGCACATTTGAATATGTAAATCAACATGGTTAAGTTTTAATTTACTGTACATTTATGCTGACATTTTACAAATAGAAAGGTCTTCATCACTTTACTTTGGAAAGAAAATTGACTCATAAAAATAGCTGTTTCTTAGAATCAATAATTGTATAATTTAAATTTTTTTTGCAGCTGAAAGATATCAGATACAAGACACAGGCCAGAACTACACATTGGCGGCTGATGTTGGTATACTGAGCAGGAATATTAAAATAATTGGTGAAGATTATCCAGGTCTGTTCAAGGAATCATTTGGAGCAAGAGTGTTGGTCAGCTCATTCACTGAAAACATGGTGACTTACAAAGGTATTGTTTACTTAATGTAAATTTTGTTTATTTTCTACATAAAGGGGATAAAGGTGGTTTCTTAACTGATACAGTCATTCCACAAATATTTATTACTATGTACTATGTCTCAGGTACTGTGCTAGGTACTGGGGGATATAAACACAAAGAAGGAAATAAGACCTACCCGTAATAAGCTTACATTTTAATTGGGGAGACAGAAAGTATATATAAAAATATATGCAACATAAATATAATTTATAAACAAATATGTATAAAGGAGTTAAATACAAGGTGGCATAAGAGAAAGGGCCCTAGCAACTGGGAAAGCTTCATTCATGTAGAAAAGTGACACTTTTGTTGTGTCTTAAAGGAAAAGAGGCAGAGGTGAGGATGATGTATATTTCAGGTGTGTGAGACAGGGGGGAGAGAGAGAGAGAGAGAGAGAGAGAGAGAGAGAGAGAGAGAGAGAGAGAGAGAGAGAGAGAGAGACATGGATAAGTAAAAAAGAGAAGGCCAATTTGACAGGATGGCAGAGTGAAGGTTAGGGAGTAATGTCCACTGAGGCTAGAAAGGTAGGTTGGGGCCAGACTGTGAAGAGCTTTAAAAAACTAAATGGAAAAGTTTCTGTGTAATAGAGGACTGGCCAATATGAGTCCAGTCCTTGAGAGCATGTGCATTGCCACATACAATCCTTTATGGGTAGAGCATGGACCCTCTACTGTATATGCCCCAAAGCAAGCTCACTCTATTTCCACTTGGAGAATTGTACTGTGTATGCTCCTGAAGACTGAGTTCTCATTGACCAATTCCCACTTCATATATCTCATCATAAGGAGAATAGGAATCTAGTAAAATTTATTGAGTATCTTTCAAATATCCATTGGGCAGACATTATTGAGCTCTTACTATGCACAAAACATTATGGTAAGTACTATGAAGGGATACAAACAAGAAAAGCTATAGACTAACTAAATCCTAGTAGGGTGATATAAAACATGCACAGATAACTCAAATTAAAGATAGAACAAAAATATAATAAGGAGATTCCAACTGCTATGACTCCTGAGATGATGGAGAGGTTCCTTCCAGTGGTGGGATCAGGGAAAACTTGATGGAAGAGATAATATATAGGTTGACTCTTAAAAGGGTAGGAAAGAGGCAGGTGAGCAGAGTTGATGGGGAAGAACATTCCAAATATAAAAGGATAGCTTTCAAAAAAAGCACAGTTAGGAAAATGCTGAGTATGTAAATAGAAAGAAGTTGAGTTTGACTGAAGCTCAGGGTATATATGCAGATGAATAGCAGGAAATGAGACTGTTTCCCATCTAATCAAAGACGGCTTTAAATGCCAGGTGACATTTCTGGCTTTAGGGAGATTAATCTGGCAACACTAGAGGTCTTAAAATTTGAGATCTCATGAGGTTCTAAATCTGAACACAGTGGAAGAGAGGGAAGAGCCTCAAGGTAAGATCAGTTAGGAGGCCAGCATAAAGAAGTACTAACAGTCCAAAATAGGCTTGTGGATAAGGGATTATAGACATTCCAGAAAGGAAGAATCAACAGGTCTGTGGTTATTTGTGTCATGCTATCTCCTCATTAGCAATAACATCTGCTTTTGTGTCATATGAAGATTTCATAAGCATGTTTTCCCTTCAATAGTTGATAAGAGATTTTGAACAAGACATAGCCTAATCCTATATTACATTCTCCTCTAAGGTGATAGCACTCTATTAATTAATACTTTTGAGGGTACAATAGATATGAAGCCTTATAGCTACCAATATGCAGCCCACATTTTTCCATCTTGTTCAAATAAATATTAGGGAAAACTATCAAAAGCTTTGCTGAGATTGGTGAATACTCAGTCAAAAAACAGAAAAAGATGATGTTATGATACTACAGGCTCCCTTTAAAAAATGCATGTCTTCCTCCAGTCTTCTGCCTTCTTACTGTTCTCCATGTCTTCCCAAAGAATACTGACAATTATTCAACAATCATATCTATCCATTTTTTTTCAGTACATTAGGATATATTTTTATGAGTCTGATAACTTGGACATGTTCAAAATGGCTAGATACAATCTCCTCACTTTTCTTGTTCTTCATTTCATTTGATACCATGTTTCTTTTGCCCTATCAAACTACAAAGTAGAAGAAAAATAATAACTGAATATTTCTTTCTCAGTATCATATCTTAATATCACACCATCATTACCAAGGAATGGTCTATCACTTTGCTATTCTTGGACCAAACCCTTTTTTTAAAAAACTGTTAATATAATTGTCTGGCATTCTGTGTACTCTTCTTTCATCTTTTGTTAAACCTCAGTTCAGTAGTTATATTGATTTATTTAGCTATCCTTTCATCTTCCCTGGGATACTTTGTGATTTAATTGTCACAATTTCATTTTTGAGAGATTCCCATTCCTCTTTGCCTATCTCAAAGAACTATATAATGCTAGCTATTATTATTTTATTGACAATCATATTAATTGATAATGTTTATATAATACTCTAAGGTTTGAAAAGCACTTTACATATATGATTTCATCTGATCCTTAAAACAAAATTGTGCTGTAGCAATTATTTGTATAATTATCTCCTTTATACAGATAAGGAAACTGAGGCTCAGGCAGGCTAAGTGATATGTTCGTGGTCACATTGTCAGGACCAGGATTTGAACCTGGGTCTTCCCAACTCCAAATCCAGCATTTGTTCAGAAGCAGCTAGGTGGTATAGTGGATGGAATACAGGATCTGAAGTTCAACTCCAGCCTCACACACTAAATATTTGTCTGACCCTGGAAGTTACTTCATCTACTGTTATGGGAGATGAAATTGTAAGCAAGTCATACTTTTCAGGTGCTCCTTTTTTTAAGCCAGAATAAAACTTTCAGCTTTAGGTGTGGACAGTGTGTGTGTTGAGTGTACAGATACACCTGGGTCAGTCTCTGTGCATGCCTGTACTTCTAGCCTAGTCAAGTCAGTAAGCATTTATTAACTGCTTGTCATATGACAGGCACTGTGCTAAGTGCTGGGAATACAATATAAGGGGGAAGGACTCCTGCCCTCAAGGAACTTCTGTTCTGATGAGGGAGCATAGTACATAAAAGGAAGCTGAGGAGTGGGGGGGGGGGGAAATGAAGGTATACAACACAGGGCATGGTAGATACACATATAGTTGAAGTACCCCCTCATTATCTTGCCTCTGTGACCATTTTAAAATTGGTATTCAGAAAGAATCATCTTTAAATGCTATTAGGTTAGAATTGTGGTGGTGTTTTTTTTAAATCTTCTTTAGCATACAATTATTAAGGCACAAGAAATGAAACTTCAGTTGCTCTAAAAAAAGACTTCATTTCTTATTCAGAGCACATGCAAAAAAAGTTGACTGTTCAGCCCCAAGTTAGAAAAGAAACAGGAACTAAAAATTAGACTCTGAGGGAACAGAAGCAATTGGGACTGAAAAACTGTCGCAAATCCCATTCCTACCAAGCATATAGCTCCCTACTCTGCTCTCAGCCAGTATTAACTCTAAAGAGAAGCAGAAATTAGGATAAACCAGCAGGGGTTGTTCAAGAATAGGTCAAGCTATACTGTTTGGGAAGGAGCAGAGAATGTTAACCCCTAGATTTAAGGAAGTCATTTGATGAGTCTTTCACAGGTATTCTGGATAAGATGAAGGTAATAAGATAATATGTTTAAAGGTGATAGGAACTCTGAATTCATTCAGTTCAACTCCTCCATTATACTAATGAGGCTCTGAAAGATGAAATGGCTCCCCAAGATTACACAGAGAGTAATTAGAAGAGCTGGAATTTGAACCCAGATTCTCTGATTCCAAATCTATCACTGTTTACCTTTGTACCATAATTGTCTTTCTAGAAAAATGGTAACTAAATGATGATACAATCAGGTGGATTAAAAAGTGTCATTGTAATTGGAACCAAATTATCAAACTAGATACGTCTCTAGCAGAATGCCACTCTATCCTTGGCCATGTTCTATACAAAATTTTCAGTGAATGTCATGCTTATCACATTTACAGATAACATCAAGCTGAGGGGAATCTATAAATTTGGTCTCAGAACTAAGATCTAAAAAGACTTTGATAGGCTAGAATAATAGACCAAATTACAATTCTTTAATGTGGTATTTTCCAAGGATCTGTCTTTTTTTCTCTATATACTTTGAGAGTCTTTGAGATGGATAAATTATAAATAGAAAGATGGATGAGTGAAGAGAAACAGAAAATACGAAATGTCCTAGAATCTTACCACTTACCTTCTTTCTAAACACTTTCTTTCCCCTCATTGATCATTCATTTGGAAGTTTGTCACATATGCTGCCTTCTCTACCTCCTAGAGACAAATCTACTTAGAGAAAGATAACAAGAAAAAACTTTAAAATGGATTCTTTACCAGGATAGCCTCTTCTCTCAAAGGGAGCATTAGTCTAATTCCTTGCCTCCTCCCTGCCCTGTTCCTTCCTGATCCCCTAATATCTAGCTTTTGATTTCATCTTTCTCTGGTATCCTTCTTCACCAGAGTATATTGTCACCTCTTTTGGCCAAATTCAAAAGTGTCATCCCTTCCTCAGTCTCTCTAGAGCATTTGTATTTTCTTTCTCCTTCCCTTCTTCTTATTTGACTTCTAGAAAATCATTCAGTTAATTAGTAAGCATTTATTAAGTGCCTACTATGTGTCAGTCACTGAGAAGCTGCCTTTTGTTATGTTCCTACCACTTCTGATATACGTAATATACAAATAGTAATCAAAAGTACTAAAAGCAATCCAGAACATCAGAATTTAAATTTGAGGTAGAATAACATCTGATTTGCTTGGGCACAAAGGAGAAAAGTAAAAATTGGTCAATTTAAGTTTCCACGGAACCTTTAAAGAATTTATTCAGTCTTTCTATACTATTTTAATGTAGCTATTTCACAGGAAAACTATATAACTCAATATATGTTTCCCTTAGGAAATGCAAGAATCAGTAATGTTGAATTTTATCACAGTGGACAGGAAGGCTACAGAGATAATATGGATCCAAGATATTCTCTGGCTTTTCTTAACCTCGGACAGGTTTGTATTTTTATATGTATATAAATACACACATGTATATTTATATGGATACAGAAATATTTATAATTTATCCTAATTAATTTAAATAACCAACTTTTAAGTTAATATTTTAGTAAGTCCTCAGATGCCATAATAAATTTCACATTATTTTTTTTAAAAGAAATTAGAAGTCCATTTCATTTGTGTAATTTGCTTTAGCTCAGTGGAAGAAACAAAGATTTTTAAAAGTGAAGAGGTAAGACTTTGTTTTATATTGCATGGTTATTTATTTACTTCATATTGCCAAAAAATATTTTTCCAAATGAGAACATATCAAATGAAGTTAACTTTGTCCAAATCATCATCTTTTGGAATGAGAGGGAATTGCTGTTTACCAAATAACGAAGGAGGGACTTGTTACTGAAATAATGTCTCCAGCCTTCAAAATGTGGAGGTGATCGTTTATTATTATTATTATAATTTAATAAAAGCAGCCTAAAGAGAGAGATCGTGAAATAGTTTTTAAAAATACACACACAAACACTCTATACTGAGTCAGGATACCTGGGTTCTAGTCCTGGTTCTGTCACTCACAAATTACATAATATTCAGCAAATATCTTACCTCTCTGGGCCTTTCTTTTTTCATCTGTGAAATAATGATGTTGGACTAGAAGATACTGAACTGCCTTTTAGCTCTAAATGTCTAAGCTAAACAGATTTTGCAGACATATGTAGACTATATACATGCATATATATATAGGAATATATGTATATATATTCAGAATATATATATATATTCAGGTAAAACCTAGACAATCTCGTCATAGAAAGGGAAACAATTTTTTTGTGTTTTTTCCCCAAGAGGTTTCTTCTGAAAATAATATTTACTGCAAATATATTGTTTTTTCTTGAAATGAATTTCATCTTTACTTCAAATGCATAAACTGAGTCCCAGTGTTTTTTTTTTCTTTATAGGTTCAAGAGTATGGCTCATCTTATGTACGTGGTTGTGCTTTTCACAACAGTTTTTCTCCAGCAATTGGTGTGTTTGGTACTGGTGGCTTGGACATTGAGGATAACATCATTCATTTAACTGTGGGAGAAGGTAAAATAAATGTTTTGGCCTGAATCTTACATTTAGGTTTCATGTTTCATTAAACTTAATAGAAAAGGGAAGAAATTATTACTGGTCATAACTGATGGTTTGGCATCAATGTAGTTTAAATACAAAGTATTTTAACAGTGAGTCATAAGTATAAATAATTGTAGCAGCAAGTACCCTGACACATCTAGGATGACCTGCTAGTACAGGTTTTTAGATCTGTTTTTCTAAAAGGAAAGCAACTTTTGAGGGGTCAGCAGTCTTCTTTAATCACATATTAAACCACAGAGAAAATACATGCAGAGAAATAAAGACCAACAGACAGGGCTTCTAACTGTCTAACCATAAGCAGTACATACATCACAGATCAACTGTCTGACCATTACATACATATGTACTTACCAGAGAGAGAAGCCGGGGCCCTCCTTAACAGCTACCCAGAGTCTCATCTGGCACATAAACCTTCTTCCAAAGAGTAAACCCCAAAGCAAAACCTCACCTCAGAGTATATATACACTTTTCAGAGCCAGAGGGCATCCCTTGTGACCCAGTACCTCATTAGAAATTAACAAAAGGTCTGGGCCTTCCCCCAACCAAGCTTCCCCTCCTCAAGTTTCCCTTAATGGGTTCTACCTGAGGCCTATTAATGGGCAGGGAAGATCTTTAACTCTCATTACAATAATTAACAGATTTTAGTTTGAAAATATAAAATGATGACTTACTAATGAGGCATATTCTATGCCCAACCTGACTCAGATCACTTCATTGATTCCACCCAAAGGTTAGAATTCTGTGAGGCATTTGTGGCTTATAAAATTGCAACAACTTTACCCATACTAAAGAATAAAAAGGACATAATGCTAAAATTTAAAACACAGTAACTTAGATAAAATGGTTAATCCCCTCCATCTCTGCAATCATATTGTCAGCTTGCCATAATAGGTCAGGAATGGTATTCCTGCATTTTTAGAGGAATGATTGACATCAGCACCTTGTAGACTGGCCCCTTTATGCTTCAGGAGGCAAGGAAACCCAACAGCCTCTCTACCTATTTGAAAACAATCCCAGCTCACATAACAGTTGTCACTCTTTCCACAAGGCAAGATTATTACTCTTTATTCACTAGTCATCAATTTTTCCTCCCATCCTTAGTGAAGGTAAGCAATGCTGTTTCTGTGTAAGATACAATGAACTATAAAGTACTAAAGACTCCAAACTGGAAAAATAACTTTATTGGTAATTTTATTTGTCTACTTTTTGCATTTTCTTTTAATTTGCAGGCTTAAAGATATGGGGAAATGGAAACCGAGTACGAGGGAATTTGGTTAGTTTTTCAGTTTGGCCAGGAACATACCAAAACAAGAAAGAACTAACTTCAACACTGTGGCATGCAGCAATTGAGGTACTAAGAAGGAATTTATAACTCCATAAAGTTAGAAGGGATCTTAGAGGTTATCTAATTCAACTCTCTACGTAATGCATGAATCTGTTGAATATCTTCTCTAAAAGAAAATTTATCACACAAGGCAGCCAGTTCACCATCCTAGGGAAAACCTATCTTGCCTAGATGATAACTGATGCAGTGCTATGATAGGTCAAATTAAATTATGTTTCTCTTGTTGACATAGACATAGTAAACTGAGTCCTGAACTTGCAGTGAGAATAGAACTGGATTCAAAACCCTCATCTGACACTTATGCACTATGGGATTATGAAGACAGTATTTACAACAAAAACCTCATTGGAAATTGAATTATAGAGCTCTACATAAATGTGAATGGTGATGAGGAGGAATATAAGGAGGAAGAGGAGAGCACTACATGTTCTGAGTCTCTTTTTTCTTAATATTCATATAATTTTTTCCTCACTTTATCACTTCCCCCTCTAAAATTTTTCATTGCTTTCAAACTCTAAATATTTGATTATGATCCCAGGGATTAGTGCTAATTGGTAAATTGGTAAAGTTCTAAATCTCTTCACACCTTTCTCATGGTTGTCTTAGCAAAAGGATGGTCCCTAAAATCTCTAAGATACCTTCTGGGTATAAATACTACATGATTTTATAAGTGAATTTACTAATATTTTCCTGCTGTTATTACATTTGACCTTTCCTGGATATCTTGAAGTTTATAGAATGTGTTGTCAAAATTCTTTGGCTAAAAGAGGATGGAATTAGGAGGAGCAAAGTATAATATGGAGAAGAAAAGGATTTTGGGGAGGGATGCTACAATTTCCTCCCCCTTATATTTCATTTATTCTATCAATGTAGGGGCAGTGTGATAGAGTTAGAGATAGTAGGTAGAGATAGTGGATAGAAATAGCTAGAAATAGAGGATAAAGATAGAAGGTAGAGAGAGAGATGGTGGAGAGAGACAAAGAGAGACAGAAAGAGAGAGATAGAGAGCCTTTAAACTAGGAATACCTATATTCAAGTCCTACCTCTGATACATAATATCTGGGTCAGCCTGAGCAAGAAACTTAACCTTTCATTGCTGTAGTCAATTTTCTGAGATTCTAAGTTGGAAAGAAAGTGGTGGCCTGCATTGATAGGGGGATCTTCCTTTTCTGGGAGTTCCCTATATTAATGAAATCACAGCCTTAACTCCACCATTAAGAAAGTAAGTGAAAAAGATAGCTTCACCATCTTAAGAAGCCCATAGTATCCTTTGAAAGAATAAGAAGAAAGTATAAGTTTCGTATTTGCTCAGTTATTAATATAGTATAGTACTCATATTAAATGTGATATGTTATAGAGAGGCAACATTGTATAGTGGATAAAGATGTTCTAAAAGGAAAACCTAGGTTTAAATTTCACCTCTGATGTGCACTGTATGCACGACCCTGAACTTAGACTCTCAAACCTCTAGACAGCTTTCTAAAACTATAAATTGCAGAGAAAGTAGATATCAAGCTACATTGATAAAGGGAATTTGCTCACCCTTGGCCAATAAGAACACAGGTCTAGTCTTTATCTCAGTTCCTATTTTGTTATAAGGGTCTGAGAAATAAAAAATGTTTTATTCTAGTCTCTGTAAATTATCTAAAATCTTTTGCAAGAGGAAATAACTGAATATTGCCTCCAGATCTCTAGCTAATTGATATAACTTAATTGTACTTGTCTCATTTAGCTTTAGTTTGTTTTTTTGAAACTCTTGTTTTTGAAATAATGTGATTTAATATTCCTTGGTCTTAGAATATTTTCCTTTGATTGATCATTTGATCATTTCCCATGTTTAAAAAATGAGAATAGTTATGCATTTTTATTTTATCCTCTTATTCTACTTGACTTATGAAAATACCCATTTCAGTAAATATGTTCAACAGGAACTAGATTTTTTATTCTAATGTATTTAATTTAAAATAATTCTAATGGCTTACTGAGGCTTAATAATCCTTTATAATTATGTCTATATTCTTTTTTAGTAAGTAAGTCAAATAGATACCAAAAATAGAAGCCCAAAGAAGTAAAAGAAATAGTCAGGAATATAACACTACTTTTAATAGAGTGGAATTGGACATAAGGCAGGTTAATCATGAAATCTATCAAAAGGAGTTTAGTTACTAAAATATCAAAAGTCTTTTATAAGATCGTTTCAATCTATGAGGCAATCCTAGGAGCCTCGAGAACAGCATTATATCAGGATTCCGTTGTAATTTAATAGCATAACGTAAGCTCAAATTGGATGTGTAATTAATTTTAATTGTTTTATCTTTTACAATGGAGACAAAGATGGTAGGTTTTGTAATGTACACATGGAACAGAGGAATCTACATATTGCGTTATTTCTGTTATATGATTACCTAACCCAAAGTATTTCCTTTATTTTTGTACTAGATTAATATGGGTACCAATACAATATTACAGGATAATGTTGTTGCAGGATTTGAAAGAATTGGTTATCATATTGATGGTGAACCATGTGCAGGTAAGTTTTTTGCTATGCAGCCTATCTATAGCATAGATCATCTGCCATTTGATTGAAAGAAAAGGCAGTATAATGCATTAAGTGACATCATTTCTTCCTATTACAGAGTAAGCGAAACTGCTCTAAGATAATATAGAATCCCAAAGACAATTGGGGACTTTTAAGGGGAGTTTTATTAAAATCTGTGTTCTAAGCACCTCACACAATCAATGTCTCTGGCTTAAATACACAAAAAAACTATCATTTACTTGGAGCTATGGTGAATTCACTCTTTTCATTTGAGAGAGAGAGAGAGAGAGAGAGAGAGAGAGAGAGAGAGGCAGAGAGAGAGAGGTTTACTAATTCTAAGTTTCAGAGATTCTTGGAAGAAAGAATCAAGTTAAAGGCAACAGAACTACTCATTGGGAAAAATAACATTAATTCCAAAGTTGTACTATTCCTTTTAAAAAGTTTCTTTCTGCAGGGGTATACTGAAGATTTGAACCAACATTTCTCTAGACAGTTCTGAAGTTCTTGGGTTCAAAAGAGATAATCATTATTTTTATATTCCCTTTTTAAAGCATATCCTTTTAAAAAAATTAAGCATTTTTGACATTAGAAAGAACTGATGTCATGATATATACTCTAATTATAGTTTTAAATTGTCTTAATAACTTAAGTAATCAAGTTAATATTTCTTTGATTTAATAGTTTAAAGTCTATAAATTTTCTACAACCTTTTTATAAAATGATTTTGTTTTACCAAATTATTGAATGTCAAAATATGATTCCTAACCATAGGTGTTTGCTTAAATATATTGATCCAAAGCTGTAATTGATCAGCATAAAGAAAGAACTCCTTTTGCTGAAACTCCTCTATAACCCAAAGACAGGAGATTGCCTAGGGCAGGAGCTAGAAAAGTACCAGATTCGAAACTTGAACCCTGGCCTTCCTGAATTCAGATAATTTCTTCTATGTGCTGTGCCATATTTTCTCTCACTATATGCATAATAATAATGATAAATATTACTCACAAACAGCATGTCCCTTTTAAATATCTCATATTGCACTTAAGGAATTCTCTGCTTTAGGACTTGTGATTGATTGGCATAGGAAACTCGTAGGTGAGGAAACTCCCTCTACCCAAGCTCTCCAATTAACAGTCATAGGAAGTTGACTAGAGTTCTAAGAGATTAAGTGATTTGTCCAGGACTGCACAGCCAGGATGTGTCAGAGGTGAAACTTGAACTCTGGTTTTTGTGGCTCAATCTACCATGCCACCCTGCCTCCTTTGTTCTTTATATCTCTTTAAATGGGTGAAGGGTCAAGAACCCTTTATTATAGAAGGATCAAGAAGCAATCTCCCACAAGTCTTACATAAAAAATATTTCAGAGAATTTTATTTTAATCATGTGGTATATTTTAGGAAACTTTCTTTTAAATAAATGGATTTTTAAAATAAAAGGAGAACAATATATCAAAAAAATCAAACATGAATATATCATCTCAAATAATAATCTGAGCAGTCAGTCAGATGACCTACAAATGACAAATATAACATTATTTGGTCACCATATAAAATTAAGTCAGAAATATGTCACTTGTCATAGTTTTGTTAAACTAAAAAGTGAAGCCCTTAATAAAGACAGAGATCATGCTTTACTCATTTAATTATTCAATTTTGTATATTCTTTCCAGATCAAACTAATTCTGCAGGAAAATGGCATAACAATGAAGCCCATGGAGGTTTATATGGTGTTTATATGAACCAAGATGGCTTCCCTGGGTGCTCTCATATACAGGGATTTACAGTTTGGAAATGCTGGGATTATGGCATCTATTTTCAGGTAATTGTGCTTTATTCCTAGCAATTTATTAATTTTTGTTATTAGTTGTCCATAGGACGATGGTACAAAAAACAAATGTTTTGCAGACCACAGAGAGTGTGCAAGTCTCTAATGTGACCCTGGTTGACAATGGAATGGGAATTCTTCCCATTATATATCTTCCAGCTGCAACATCTCACAAAATTTCTAAAAAAACAGTACGGATTAAGGTAAGAAATGAAAACTCTCTCACAAAGTACTGCTAGAATAGCAAAAAAAAAAAAAAAAAAAGATTCCAAAGAATAATGAACCTTTTTGGAGGATTCACCTTAGCTTCTAATCTAGTGTTTTAAAATTCTTGATTATATTCAGGTAAAATATTATTACTATTCCTAGGAATATTTAATATTATCACAGATGTAATAAATGACTGTTTTCTAGAACTTGTTAGTTGTAGGAAGCAGCCCCCAATTTAACTGTTCTGATGTCCTCACCAATGATGATCCCAATATTGAACTTACTGCTGCCCATCGGAGCGCCAGACCTCCCTCAGGTAAAGTATTTTGCAAAATTGAGATTTGCCTGTACAAATAAACATTTACCTAAATTTTATTGTTTTTTTCCTTTTGGGACAAGGAGGGAGAAGTGGAATCTGTTGGCCTACCTTTGCCTCTGCACACAACATGGCACCAAGGAAAGCCCATGCAGGACTCATGAGTTATAATGCTATTAGTGGATTGCTGGAAGTTTCTGGTAGGTTTAAAATTTTTAATTAGCAAATTGTCTGATGAAATTTGAAAGTGAAAGAGGAAATCACTGTAAATATTTCATAGTTACATCTAAAAGGAAAACAAAGCTTAAAATTAATATTTGTATGAATCAAGATAAGAAAAAAGTCAAAGGTCAGAAGGGTAAATTTCAAAAATGGTTCTCTGTTATATTACCTGGGGAACTGAAGGGCTGAACAATTGCTTGACTTTTGAGAAAGGAAATTAAAATGGTTATGATCATAATAGCAGCTCACACAGACAAGCATAGATTGCTGATTTTCATTAGGCATGCAAGGAAAGAGTCTGCTTACTTCAACCCAATTTTCTATAGTAAATTTCTTTAGGATTTCATTTTAGGGAGTTATTTCTACAAAGGGGAAGGCTCCTGAGAGAAATTTGGACTCAAACTCCCTTAACTACATTTTTTCCCTCATTTTACAGTTATTGACTTAAGGCTACTGTCTCAGAATATTAGTATTCCTTTGATGGCAGGGAACCAATTTAAAATCTTACATGGAGTTTGAATGGAACATTTCATATTGATTTTAATGAAGTTCTTTATCTGTAAAATGAGAGGTTAGGCCAGATGATCTCCAAGGTTCCCTCCAGTCCTAAATCCTATAACAAATGTGTTCCAGAGAATTAAAGACAATATATTGGGATAAAAATGGACTTTGCAATAAAGCCATATTTCATTAAGGAGTACAGATAATTACATTTCTTTTAAAATTCAGAACACAGAGCTATAAAGACAATATGATAAAGATGGAGGTATCCTATTAAAACTTATTCTCCAGTTGGACTACCTATTTTTGGAATAAAAATAGCAAGAACTTGCAAAATGGACAGTTAAGTATATATTTGCCAGTGTTGCCATTTCTTTTTGAGTTCCTATTTCTAAATAAATGCAATACATTAGGACCTGTGAATAGTAGGGCCAACAAAAGAATAACATCCTCCCCAAACAGAAAGGTCCCATTGTACAAAGTGCGATTGGCAGATAAATTTGTGAGATGAGAATGCTATACAAAATGTCTATATGTCATTATTACTTTTAAATAATAAGTATGGTAGATAATTTTATATTGTTTTTGTTTTAGATTCCACATTTGTTGGATTTAAAAATGTTTGTTCGAATGAAACTGCTGTGATGTTCATGACAAACCCTTTAAATGAAGACTTACAACATCCAATCCATGTGAAAAACATTCAGACAGTTAACACAATTGAACAGTCAAAAATATTTATACATAGGCCTGATTTAAGGTAATACTCATTTGTACTGGTAAATGTAGTCAAACTTTTACCATTTCTGTCCTGTTGTTCATTTTCCCATATATCTAAAGATGTTAATATACCAAAATTACAAGTAAGTGACTGAAACTCAAAATATTACTCACATAAAAACCAACCGAATTACATGCAACCCCAATATAACTGTGCACAGTTAGGTTTTGAAATTTATTTATTATTAAGCAGAGCACTTCAATCTTATGTTTGTTAAGCACAATCTTTTAAATTTGAAAGACAGACTTGGATTATGCGTATGTGGCTATGCATCCCCAATCACAGACACTGTGAAGTGAGAAGTGTCTGTACTGTTTCTACCATTACTTCCTTGTACCCAACTTGGAGTAGAGAAATATATAAAGAAAGTCCCTTTCTTAGACACCCTAGTCTTTTCCCTCTATATGCTTTCTCCTGGTGACTCATCGGTTCCCATAAGGTTATTTATCATCTTATAGCTGATGACTCCCAAGCTCAGTTTCTCCTCTGGGCTTCAATCACCCATTATTAACCTCTTGTTGGAAATCTCCAGCTGGAGTTCTGGATGTACCTCAAACTCAACACATCAAGAACAGAACTCATTCTCAATTCCCCCAAAACAATCCAACCATTTTCTGTCTAATTCTCCTATTTCTGTCCAAGGCGCCACCATTCTTCCAGTATCCTGGTTTCTAACTTCAGCATTATCCTCTACTTATTCTGACTCACCATACGTATCTAAGCAATTGCAAAATCTGCCATTTTTCTCGTTGGTCATCTTTCACATGCAACCCCTTCTCTCTACTCACACAGCTATCACCTTAGTTCAGGCTTTGCTCACCTGTTGTGTAGATTATTACAATAGCCTCTCAACCAGTCTCCTTATCTCAAGTCTTTCCCCATTCTAGCTTATCCTAAACACTGCTTCCAAAGTGATTTTTCTTAAATGTAGATGAACCATGGCATTCTCCTATTCGATCAACTTCAATGGCTTCTAATTGTTTATATAATCATATTTAAGCTTATTTGTTTAGCTTTATGACCTGGTCCAAATTTATCTTTTCAGGCACACTAAATGCTACTTCTATTCCTGCACTCTGGAATCTAGCAAAACTGACCTTCTCTCTGTTCTTCATACACAAGGCTCCATCTCCCATCTCTATGCCATTGTACTAGCTGTCCCCTATGCCTGGAATTCATTCCCTTCTTACTTCTTCCTCATGAAATCTCTCTCTCTTTCTTAAAGACATAGCTCAAGCACCACCTTCTGCCTGAAACCCTTCCTGATTGCCCCAACTGCTAGTGCCCTCCCTCTCTAGTTACCATGTATTTGACTTCTTTGTATTTGTTTACGTTCTCTTCGTATTTCTTCTACATGTATTTATATCCTTATTGGATGTATATGGATGTGTGTATATGTCACACACGCACATGTATATGTATTTATTGTCTCCACTATAGAATATAAACTTCTTACAAGTAAGGATTATTTCCTTCATTCTATATATATCCCCAGAACCCAGCACCATCCTGACACGCAGCAGACATTTAAAAAATACTTGTTGATTCATGGATGTATGATGAGCTAAACTGGGTATGTGAACTTCCTTGCCTATTACTATAATTCAGTTCCCAGAATTACTCAGATATTTATTACCTATTATACCACATTTACCCTTCCTGCCTCAGCACTTTTTGTCTGTGAAAACAATGTGCTTGGAATTTTTAATTTGTCTCTTATTACAAATAAAGAGATGTAATGACAGACTAATAAAAATTGTTGTAGTCACAAAGGACAGCGGGTTGAACAAGGTGTATTTGAAGCTGTTGATTTCTTAAAAGAATCTATAATGCTAGATATGAAAAGCTACAAAAATGTTATCATTTTGTTTAAAATTCTCTGTCTATTTGATTCTGTGGCATCTCAGAACTGGATAAAAGACCAAGACAGTATAATAGATCAGAGGATGCTGGGTAAATGCATTAAGCCATTCAAATTACCCTTTATAAACTTCTGATGCAGGGAAATCTAAGATTTCTGTCATTTAACAAAATTGTGATCTATATTAAGAAATGCTATTTTTTCCCAAGTAGTGTAACTAATGATTACTGTTTCTGTGACTGAATGAAATGAAAGTGCCCTTAATATGTTTGACTTAATGCAACATATACAATATAAAGCCCATTCCCTTGGGACTTATTAACCCTATTTTAAAATGACTTTTAAAAATCCCTACAGATTCCTGATTTCATCCAAGTGGATACCTCCCCTGGCAAATCACAACTCGTCTATGTCTTCTCTTCATATGCTGTTCTTTCTCATGTCTTTCTAGAAGCTCTCTTGTTCTTTATTCTTTTGATATTTTGTTGATATCAGCACAAGTGTATTATATGTCTCTGGGCATGTCTCTTTGTTCTTGCTTCATCATAGTTATGCTTCTTTTTTCTAATCTTATGTCTCCTTGAAGACTTCTGTATGTGTGTGTGGGGGTTATGTCATGCATGCTAGCCACTATCATTGGTAATATGCTAACATGTAACATGCTGTAGCATGTTACAGCCTGCTTAGGCCCATCATATATTTTTCCATTGTTGTTTAGGTCCTCCTTCAACTGGGGATATTATTCTTTGATACTATACTAATACTCAACAAGTAGTAGCTTCTTAAAAGGTAGTTGCAATGAATAATATGAATTGATATGGCTATTAATGAACTTTTCACATACTGCTATGTTAAAATTTGTTAGTCAGTCTTGTACCTTGAATGGATTTATTATTCAGATATGATTGGTCACATATTGGTCATGTGGGAAATGTTGGTTCAGTGAGTTATGCAGATCTTCCAAATGTTGGCACATTTCATTATATCATATCAAAAATCACAATCATAAATATTACCACCAATCTGATCAAAAAAGTTTGGAGTATTGCGATGCCGCTAAACTCATTGTGGAAGATTCACATTTTCCAAAATTTTTTAATTTTACTTACAAGCGTGAATTTTAACATTGGCAACAAATGCTTTCAGTTATCTTCCTTGAAGTGACAGGCTCACTTCATTTGTTTTTGAGGAAATGTCTGCCAAAAACCCATCTGAATAGCTGTAGTCTGTCTGTTAGTTGTTCTTTCAGGTAAAAATAGTATTCAGTGAAAAAAAAAGGTAGAAAATTCAACTTGAAATTCGAACAATCAGACAAGTGCTTCTCCTTGAGGCAACCGTTGGACTTTGGTAGGCAGCAGAAATACTTAATGAATACTTCCCATTTTATAACACAAACTGTTAAAAAGACATATAATCAACAGTTGAGATTTATTAAAATTGATAATTTTATTGCTTCATCAAAGACCTTCTTAAGTGAAACTGCATTTTTTTTAAAAATTGCTAGTGTGTGGCAGTGACAAATACAGTTACTAATACAGTTTGTTGTCACTGACTTGATTCTTGCTATGGTGCCAGTAGTTTTACCCACTTTTGCTTTTGCTTTATTAGGAACCAGAAGATTGAAACAGGAAACATCAATGCAAATGTTACATAGTCGTCCAGGATGAAACATAAGAGTAAAAAAATTAACACTTTTCAGCACCACTTGTGTTTGTAGCCATGTAAAAAACTGAGGGGAAAATCTTTGTATGAATATGAAGATCTCTTGTGGTTTTGATCTCAAGGGCCTTTGATGAAGCTCACCCCACACACACCCAAAAGGGTCTTGGGAACACTCAGGGATTCTCAGATGTTGGTTTGAGAACTGCTGCTTTAAAGCAATGGTTACTAATATTAATGACTATCAATCCTGTTTCAGTCTTCTGGTTCCTAATAAAAAATAAGAAAACCACCAATGGAAGGGGCATTTTAATATCCTATCAGTTATTTAAACAAGCATTTATGAAATGCCTACTACATGCCAGACAGCGTGCTAAGCATGAAGAATACAAAGAAAGGCAATTCCGTTCTGTTCTGCACATAATACCATTTACATGCTTAACAAATAAGTACATGGAATATTGCCAACACTCCACAAACATTGAACTCAATGATACTTGGCATGCCAGAATCATTTTATTATTATATTCCAAAAAATGGTTTGCCTTACTGAAATTTTAAAGAAATTCACAACAGTTGAAATATAGACTTCAGCAAAATGTTAGTTATATATTCCATTTAGTTATAGTGAATATTTTAAAATATTCCGTGGGATGTTGATGGGCAAGTGAGTGAGTACTGATGTTACTAAGTAATGATTAATATTGCCTTTTTTTGCCCAGTAAAGTGAATCCATCAGATTGTGTAGACATGGTCTGTGATGCCAAAAAGAAAGCTTTTCTTAAAGACATTGATGGCTCTTTCCTGGGGAGACCTGGTTCAGTGATACCCCAAGCTGAATATGAATGGAATGGAAATAATCAGTTTGGAGTTGGAGACTATAGAATTCCTAAAGTGATGCTCACATACTTGAATGGCAGCAAAATACCTGTTTCAGAGAAAGCGCCATATAAAGGTTTGAGGAGATTTTCTTGTTTTTAAAGCAAAACATATTCTTTGCAATGAAAACACACTAGACCAATAGCTGGAGATAATCTTTCCTTATTAATATACCTTATATAATTGTTACAGTAAGAAATGATTCATGTATCTGAAGAGATTTTGTTTTCATTGACAAAACTGTATACACATCTGATTCTAGGAATCGTTAGAGATTCTACTTGTAAATATATATCTGAGTGGCAGAGCTACCAATGCTTTGGGATGGAATATGCCATGATGGTTATTGAAAGCCTGGATTCTGACACAGAAATACGAAGACTTTCTCCGGTGGCTATATTTGCTGATGGTTATGTTGATCTTATTAATGGTAAGCATTCACTCAAAATAGGCTATATTAATATGAGACATTGAACAAATATCTGCTAAATTTTTTACTAATTAACTATATAATGTTTAATTATTAACTATATTATTATATATTAGCTATTTCTTTATCATATTATGTATTAACCATATTATTATATTATATATATAACTATATAATTTTAACTGATTAATTATATTATTATTCACTAATCATTCTTTACCCAAATCTTTTCCCTCCATGTTTTCCACTTGCAAGTTAAAAAAAAAAACATAGCTATATTCAAGAAAAAAACTTGACTATTTAGATTTCCAGACTTATTAGTGAAGTAGAGCAACTATTTCAAATTGACCATATTTAAATAAAAAGTCACATGTAATCATGCTCTTCCTATTTGTATTGGGGAAAAGTTGACTAAAAATAAATGGGAGAAAATATTCCTGCCTTTTTAAACACTGTAATTTGCCTTATATGAATTAAAAGGTAAATAACATTCGATGAATAACATGTAAAGAACCCCAAGGGACGTATCTACAACTTGGAAATTTTTCATTCTGGGAAAAAAAAAAACTTTAAGGTACATCTTGGAAATTAGAGTACAATCAGTCTTGCAAACTCCCTAAAGATATGGAACTAATGACTTACATCCACCAAGACTATTCTCAGCTAGTCCTGGTATAGTTGAATCCATATGAAGTCTTTTTAATGTAATTTGGATAAGAAAACATTTATAGAGTGTTTGTTATATACAATAGACTGTGCTGAGTATAGGTGCCATGGTCAGCTCACCACCCACACCTCCACTTCCCCCACTTCCGTGGATTTGGATCCACTTAGTCTAGTATACAGTATAGAAATATATGAGGTTCATTCAAGTCTTGAGCTTATCAATAATAATAATATAATCAAATAATCATTTATTTAGCACTTCAAGGTTTGTAAAGAGCTTTACATATTTTATCTCATTTGATCCTCACAACTCTATTAGGTCATATTGTTATTTCCATTTTATAGATGAGGAAACTGAGGCTGAGAGAGGTTGTGACCTTCCCAGAGTCACAAAGCTAGTCACAAAGGCAGGATTTAAACTCGGGTCTTCCTGACTCTAAGTCCAGTTCTCTATCCACTATAACACCTATGTAAAAATCAAGTTCCATATGTTTTATAGTATGATTTTTTGTATTTCCACTTTTAACCCATACCTACATGCCTAATAGTTTTGTTCAATCCTATTCCACCTCCTTCTACCCCAATACACACACATTAAGGACACAAAAGAGGTGTTCTCAAAGTAGGATATATTCCTATAAGTTGATAAATAAAAGGGTTACTTGGGGAAATGCATTACTTTTGCATTCTAAATTTGGGCTGATTTATAATTCTGACTGAAGTTCAGCTCTGAATATTGATAATTCTTCATGAAGGCAGGAAATTCAATAAAAGCTTATGAATAACTATATCAAGATCCATTATTCAGTATTTCAGTCAAGGTTTCATACATTTATTATCCCAGACATTTCAAAATTGAAGTAATGGGGAAATATTTTTTCTATGAACATTAGACTTTGATATGGCACATGTATAACCAAAAAAACTACCCAAAAAACCTGGGCCTGAATGGAAAGCCATCTATTGTGCTCTGAGTGGACTGTCCAGAGGTTGAGGAACAGGAGCTGCTCTATTGGGTGTTCTTGCCAAATGGATAGAATTTCCTTGAGGCCAATTGGTTGCTGAAGCTTATTCTATTTGCTTCAAATTTCTGTAGCTAGTATTCCAGAAAAGGACAACAGATTTCACAAGGATTCAATTTTTTAGAATGAAGTCAAAAAACAGGAAATCATTCTTGAGATGTGTTCATAAGGCTCCCAAACATCCTATCTTCTAAATATGTGTAGGGATCTTGTAACAAGGCAGTGGGGTTTAATACCTGAAGTCAAGCAAAACCTGGGTTTTAATTGTTCTTGGAACATTCACAAGCTTTATGTCATGATCAAGTTACTGAATACTCAAAGTCCATTTCCTCATTGGTGTTAATTAATCACTCAACAAGAGAAGGCACATAAAAATTGTCCATTACACAGAATAATATCAAAAAGTTACCTCCATAATAAGACCAAATTAAGAGTTTATTTCAAAGTTTTAAATTTTTAAAGTAATTCAAATTATATCAAAATAAGTAAGTGAATAGATAAGAAGTTTAGGAATTATGACAGGTATAAGATTAATGTGAAACTGATTGAGGGCATGTCAGTGTTATAAAACATATAATAGAAGTTTCCATTGAAAAATATAACAGTGCTGCCTACTTCACTCTTGTTCACCACAAGTTCAAAAACATACCCAAAAATTTAAACTAGTCACACTTAGAATCTTTTATGTAGTGTGCTTCATTTAACCCTACATTAATAAGTTTACCCCACTTAGAGCCTATATAGTTCTCTAAAGGGGTGTTTTGCTGCATGCAAATATTATTTACGTTGCAGCATCTAACAAACATAGTCTAAGAAAGGGAAAATTGACAAGTTAGCTCTAAATTTGCCAGCGTACATAGGGCTTAGAGCTTTGACGACGTACTAAGCAGCCACTATGTGCTACTATGCATTTTGCTAGGGAATGAAGACACAAAGACGAAAATGAAATAGTCCCTGACCTCAAGGAATTTATATCCTATGGGAGTAAATCACATGTACTCATGCAATTACACATAAAATGCAAATAAAATAAATAAAAAGTAATTTTGAGTAGGAGGACAAAAGAGGTAGCATTTGAAATGGTCTTTGTAAGAAAATTAGGGATTCTAAGAAGCAGAGGGGAGGAGAGAATGCATTCAAGCATTGGGGTAAGTCTATTCAAAGGCATGAAGACTAGAATGTGATGTCATATGTGAGGAACAGCAAAATCTCCAGTTTGGCTGGACTAGAAGTAGACTGAGAGTATAGTGACTTAATAAGACTGGATAGGTAGTTAGAACTAGGTTGGAAAGGGATTTAAACGCAAAAGAGGAGCTTTTGAATCTCAGATATAATAGGAAGTTACTGGAGTTTATTGAACAGAGGCATGACATGGTCAGCTGTGCTTTGACAGCTATGTGGAAGATGAATTGGAGAGGGGATGAGCATGTAGTAGGGACCAATCAAGAGACTTTTGCAATGTTACTTGCAAGAAGTGATGAGGGCCTGAACTTGAAAAGTTGCAGTATAAGTAGAGAAGGGGATCAATGCGAGATATCATGTGGAGCTAGGATCAACAAAACTTATAGTCATTTGGATATGTGGGCTATGGAAAAATGAGGAGTTGAAGATAACTCTGAAATTTCTATTCTTTTGACAAGCAGACAGATGACAGTGACCTGAAGAGGTCACTTTGGGGTAAGGATAATAAGTTCCATTGTTAAGTATCTCACTCTGATAATTTTATACAAGTGCTGAGCTTCATTATGGCTATTTTCTTTTTTAGATTAATTACTATGCAGGAGTTTTTGCAAGTATTATGTCTAACAAGGGCTTAATTGCATAATTCAGGCAAATTATCCTAAATTTTCTTAGAGAGGTTTATAATATATTTTTAAGATTGGAGAAAGGTGACCTTTCACTGTTTTTTAGGTCCACAGGATCATGGCTGGTGTGCTGGATACACATGTCAGAGGAGGTTGTCACTATTTCACAGCATTGTTGCCCTAAATAAATCCTATGAAATTTATTTTACTGGCACCAGTCCTCAGAATCTTCGACTAATGTTGCTTAATGTTGAGCAAAACAAGGTAAGACAGAATATCATTAAACCTTTCCTAAATATAGCTACAAAATTTTGTCCCAGCTACGTTTTCCCCTTACAGCTACTTATTTAATCCAGTCATGGGTACTATATTCAAGAAAGGGCATTGACGAGCTAAGCAAATCAAAAGAAGGCAAATAGGGTGACAAAGAGCCTTGAAGAACACCAATGACATCTCAAAATGATGTCTTGACTTGCATACGAATTAGATTTAAGTGAGACAAAGTCATCAGCCTTACTTTCATGGAAGTCCAGCAGTAAGACGAAAGTCAAGATGACTGTGATGGCCTAGGATGGAGTTTGAAAAAACTAGACCCCTGACTAGCAGAGGCAGCATCTCTACCCCCTTTTTTCCCCATCTTCTCTCTCCATCCCTTCCTTCTCCTCCCACAAGTAGGTTCCCCCTACCATTGAAAGCCAGTTTTGGTTTCCACCCCCATCTATTACCCAACATTTCAGTGCTCTATAGAGTCTTAATCCCTAAAACACCAGTTTAACTAGAGGTAAAATGTGAACACACACACACACACACACACACACACACACACACACACAGAAATCTTAAAGTGGAATTATCCCTAGAGAGTAACTGCTCAGACTGAAGCTGTCAATGCTATCTTTAAGCATGATCATTGACAAATTGGAAAAATATGTCAGCAAATCTATGGCCCATAATACAAGCTCCAGTGGTCCCCCAATTACTCTGAGCCTTGGGGTCCCTACTATACTGTGTGACTCCCTTATTGGGAAAGGATGATGTAAAATCGAGGAGCTATGAATAAGTACATGGGCTCAGATGTAGGTTGCAAGGATCATGCTACCAAACTCAAGTAAGCAGATAACTGCTCTTTCTGGCATACTGGACCCTATCACAAAAAGATTATATGGTAGAGTTTGAGGCTTTCTCCCAGTCTTTCCTCAAGTGTATGACAATATGGCCTAAACTGTCCAGAACTTTGATCATCTTTGAGAGAACAAATAGTAAGTATCTGAGACCACGTTCGGACTCAGGTCTTCTGACTGCGAGCCCAGCAGTCTATGTGTGGGTTCAGCTACGTGGGACAATCTAAATTCTTTTCTCCAAGTCCTCATCAAGTTTCCTTTATATGCAGCTCCCTGCAGGGCACCAGCCTTGAGAGTGAGTTCCTCTGTGGAGTTTACAGCCAGCGTTTCTCTTTCCTCACTAGAGGCTCTCACTCCCTGAAGCTTTTGCCTTCCTCTGTTTTTTTCCACATCTGTCTAAAGGTTCTTCTCCAGAGGGCATTCCTACTGCCTCCATTTTGTTTTTTTTCTCACATCCTGAATTCACACAGTTACTGAGTGGACATATCCAGCTTAGGATACTTATTTGCCTAAGGTAAAAACAAATTAAACACACACACATGCATACACACACACACACACACACACACACACACACACACACACACACACACACACACACACACACACACACCAAAACAGAAACAAACGTGCTCTTGGCCAGTTGGGAAGAAGCACATACCTGACCCTCTGGACAGTGCGGAGTCCTGCTTCCTGGAACCTACCAAGGAAAGAAACTACCTGACTCCTAAGCAAGCAGGGGCAATACAGATATATGAGGACCCTACATTCAAATGATGGAGGTGCTGGGGACTTTTCTCAGAGCACTGGTGATGTCTAGGGAACAGCAGAGGGAAGAAAGGATTCAGTGGCCCTGAAGGGAAACCAGTGAAATCCTTGCTTAAAAAAAACCTTCAAGTTTCTGGAGTAGAAAAGGACATGGCTAAAAACGTAGGAGGTTGGACTGACTTTCACCAGCATATGAACAAAAACCCAGCCCTCCTCCCAACTCTCTGTATAAGGACAGCAGTGGTGGAATTTAGATTAGTGAGATTAGCCTTTCTACTAGTAGTATAATGATGGATTTTAAACTAATTATGCCAATCTTAGAGAAGCAAAGATGAGAGATTTGGAAAAGAACAAGGTACAACAGAAAGTGGCTTTCGTTGCTAAGTACAATTTGTTAAGATGCATAAACTGAACTTGCAATATATCCTCAAAACCATTAAGAAGTATTTGAAAATGAGCATCTTTTGTTTCTTGGTTAGAAAGTTATTTCAATCATTGCCATAATAACTAATGAACTAAGTGTTCCTTTAGCCAATGGATGCTTTGCCTCTTATGTGTACGTTCAGTTCTGACTAACTTAAGTCATTGGTTCCTCTAAGTCTGCAGCCAAGAAGAAGACTTATCATCATGTAGTATCATCTTTGATTAATTATGGCCAGAAACAGCTCCTTACTAAAATTAGGTGAATTTTTGTGCATATATTTGTGCATACTCATACTTTGCCCCCCATTGAGTGGGCTACTGGAAAAAATTAATTGTTATCTCTACTTTATACTAGGACCTTGCTATAAATGAAGCCAGAAGGTATAAAGAATTCATAGCTGAATAGAAAAGTGGCTTAGAGACTATCTTAAATGAAGAAGAGGAGGAATAATAAGTACACTAAATAAAAAAGCAAGCCTACAAAGATGAAAATCTCATAATGAAACTGACAACTTGGAATGATCCATAGATGATATAAATAAAACTAGATTTATTGAGAAATTAATTGTTACATTGGACTTCAAAATAGCAGAAACAACAAAAAAAACTCAAGCATTAACATAACTGGAATAAAGTGACATCTTAATGAGAAAAAGTATTGCCAGAGATAATCTAGGAGTTATTAAACTACCCAAAAGTATGAATAAAGATGGAATCTGTCCATAATATTTCAAGAAATCATGCCCCCAAATTTCATGGATTTATTAAAATTAAAGGATAGATTACAGATTGACAGAATCCACAGGATACCAATAGAGATAAATCCCAGATTCACTTCACACTAACATTGTTTCAAACTCTAAAACTACAGTTGCAGAAAAATTTGTAAGCAGCTCAGAAGAAAAATATTGTATATCAAAAATGTGTTAATTACAGTTTTCATGTGACCAAGAACAGAGGCATCTAGTTGATACTATGCATAGAACCCTGAACTTAGAATGAGAAAGCCCTTAGTTCAAAACTAACTTCAGACACTTAGTAGCTGTGTGACCTTGGGCAAGTCATTTAACCTCTGCCTCAGTTTTCTCATCAGTAGAGTGGAGGTGATACTAGCACCTCCCTCTCAAGGTTATACTGATGATAAAATGATGTAATTTTTATAAAGCATTTAGCATTGTGCCTAGAATGTGTGTGTGTTTGTGTGTGTATGGGTGTGTTTGTCCTTCATTGTCAAAGACCATGCCATCAGAGAAATAATGATATGACTTGCACTTGACTTTGTTTTGAGTTCGGGAGGGCTGTGCAGGTCACCAACCTCACTTCTCCTCCAGAGCCATCTGAATCCAGTGACCAGATATTCATTAGGATGACTGGAGGTGACCCAGAATGAGGCAGTTGGGGTTAAGTGACTTGCCCAAGGTCACACAGCTAGTTAGTGTCAAGTCTCTGAGGTGAGATTTGAACTCAGGTCCTCCTGAATCCTGTACTGGTGCTCTATACACTGCATCACCAAGCTGCCCCTTGTGCCTGGAATAGACACTTAATAAATACTTGTTTAAAAAATTTTTAAGTAGAATGAGCTGGAATATGATATAGAGACTCACAATGAAATATCTGTGACCTCATTGATGTGAATGTTCCTCCTATTATATGGATCACAATCAATCAATGTATGACCATCTTATGCTACTCATCCCCTTTCTCCCATAAATCTAACACAGAATCTCCCCTCAACACGCTTAGGGACCTTCCTCAGTTTCTTCTAACATATTAAGGATGCCAGTGGAGCACATGTGCTTAGCTCATTATCCCTCTCTCACCAAAAGACCAGCCCATCATTTTTTCTGATGTCATTCTTTATTCTGATTCTCCTTCACAGTTCCTTATTTGTCATGTAACTTGATCATACGCATTAAAAGCCTATCCATAGTCTTCTGTATGCTACTCATTTTTAAGTCTTCAGAGACTACAGTGTTCCATGAACTGAAATCATACAGCAACGCTAATAGAGAGTATTACTATTTTAAAAATATACCTTATACATAGAAGAAGTTTGGGTTTATTAAAAGAGAAAATTTTGTAGTTCCTCAAAGACAGTCCAGCTTACTTTCCTCCTGTTTAATCCTGGGCCCAACCCATTACCTCATGGATTGCCATGGACAAAGAATTCATCACTAAGAGTTCAACATGCTAATGATTGGCTTTTGCATATTTTGCTAGACTTGTTCTCATAAAGTAGACTCAGTCTACTGGAGAGACTTTGAAAATGTAGGGTCACATCCACACCGTGATGAAGCAGCAGTGCAGAAATTTGTGGGAGACAGACCAATATAATTAATAAATATTGGTGCAAAAATACCAAATAAATACTGGAAGAAAATAATAATATAATGTTTAAGAAATTGATTCACTGTATTCAAGTGGGACTCATATCAGGTATGCAAGCATGGTTCATTTTAGCAAACCAGCCAATATTATATATCACAATAAAAAGAAAACCCATAAAAATAGTAAGACCATGTCAATAATTGCAGAAAAGGCTTTTGATGAAATAGAAAATATGTTCATTTTAAACACGTTAAAATGGTAAGAATAGAAGAATTTTTAATAATTTTATAATGGTTATTTGAAAATAATGATTTGCTTGTTAGAAATAACTTAGAAGACATTATCAACGTTATGGAGAGATAGCAAAGGATATGGGCTAGTAATGTAACAAGAATTTGTTGTTGTTCAGTCACGTCCAACTCTTCATGATCCCATTTCTTGGCAAAGATACTGAAGTGATTTGCCATTTCCTTTTCCTGGTCATTTTACAGATGAGGAAACTGAGGTAAATAAGGTTAAGTGACTACCCCGTGCCACACAGTTAGTATGTGTGGCCAGATTTAAACTCTAGTTGAGTCTTCCTGACTCCAGGCCCAGTATTGTATATACTGTACCACCTGTCTGCCTCTGTGACAAGAATGAGACATAACAATTGCCTGAGTAGTACAATAGCGCTCAGAAGATTTTAAAAGAATCAAAGGAAATAAACTAATGGGCTAAATGAACAGCTTCTTTATGGAAGATCTGTGGCAGGACATGGGAAATAACATTATGGAATGAGGCATTCAGATTTGCATCAGGGAAGGAGGAAGGCATGGGTATGTCAAGATGTCTAATCACCATGATATTGCCTCTTTCACAGATTCCCAAAGGAATCGGATAATCTTCATACAACATTAGGCTATTAAAATTATATTTAACTAAGAACTCATATATTAACTTTAATAACCCTATAGAATTCCAACAGCACATAATATTATCACCTTCCTATACTTCTTTCTCTACCCACGTAGCTGTAATATGAGTATAAAAAAGCTAACATTCCCATAGCAGTTTATGGTTAGGAAGAACTTTTGTCACGACTCAGTACTATGGGTAGTACAAATATTACTACTACCATTTTACAGATGAGAAAACTGCAATCCAAAGAAATTAAGTTATTTCTCCAAGGTCATGCTGTTAGTAAGTAATAGAGGCTGGAACTGAATCCAAGTCTTGTCTCTAGATCACTGTTCTTAACACCACATTATGCTACATTATGAGATATTTTTAAAGAATCACACCAAAATTAACTCAAATAGTGGTATCCATTTTAAAATAGACCCTGACCATAGGATCTATTAGGGTACATTTATTATTTCTAATGATTATGGCATTCTTCCCAACACTTCTGATGATACCATAAGAGCTATAAATCCTTGAATGACTTTGCTTTTTGGAAGCTTGATAAAAATTTTAGGAGATAAATATAATGAATTAGCTCAAGCTTGGAAAGATCAGTCTTCACTATCATTCTTCATAAAAAAAAAAAAAAAAGATGAGGTAGTAGTAAGTAGCTGATGCAGAGAATAAAGTGCTACACCTGGAGTCAAGGAGACTTCAGTTAAGAGTTAATGTCAGACATTTCCTAGCCGTGTGCTCCTACACATGTCACTTAATTTCTGTCTTAGTCTCTTCATCTGTAAAATGGGGATAATAATAGTACTAACCTCCCAGGAGTTGTTTGAGGATCAAATGAGGGAATATTTGTGAAGCACTTTGTAAAGGTTGAAGTACTATACAAATACTAGCTAAAATAAATTTTTAATGAAATTAATTTTATTATTTGACTTAATAAATTAGCTCTAAAGACAGTTCCAAAATAGAAGTTTCAAAAATGTTTTGAGCAGAAGGATGGTAACTAGATGAAGCAGACAATAGAATTTGAATGCATGTGCTCTGTTTTTCTTGCTTAAAAGTAGAAGGGAGGCTATATATTTTAAAAATATTTGTTGATATATTTTTTAGATTATTACCTTCATTTCTGAATATGTCCCTCCTCTCTTCCCTACCCAGAGAGCTGCCCTCTTGTAACAAAAAATAGAAAATAAAAAGGGAAAAAATTCAATGCCAAATGAACCAACATATTAACCAAGTCAGATAATATATGTCATATACCATATCCATAGTTCTTCACTTCTTCAAAGAAGGGAGAGACTTATACTTCCTAATCTCTCTTCTTAGGTCAAGTTTTATCATTGTAATTTTGAGAGTATTCAGTTTTCTTTCTAAAGATTTTTTCCTCATTTCCATTGTTGTAGTCAGAGTAATATTGTATTCCTAACTCAATTTATTTCATCCCACATCAGTTCCTATAAGTCTTCCTATGCTTCTCTGATATTCTCAGTATTTGTTATTTCCTACTGTAGTAATATTCCAGTACATTCATGTATGACAATGTTTACTATTCACTATCAGTGGACATCTGATTTCTTTCCAGTTCTTTGCTACCACACACACACAAAGCATTCTTGTACATATTTTTGTGGATATAGGGCCTTTCTGTCTTTGATCTCTATGAGTATATGACTCAGAAGACAAACCCTGAGTCAAAGGGTATGGACATTTTAGTCATTTTTTAAAGATGATTCAAAATTAGAAAGCAGTTCAATTTAGAGTTACATCTCATATTATATTAAGAGAACATAAGTATGGCATTGAAACAAAAATGTGTGGAAAGAAGAGGCAGAACATATTATTTTTCATAGGTCTACTGACTGACTTTCAATACATTGCTAAATTTTCTATCGGTTAACTTCATTTTAATTAGGCAATGTTAGATGTGCTTATTTTCAAAAATGAAATTCATTACAGAACTAAATATTTTTAAAGCATTAATTGTGGTGCAGTAGATAGAGCACCAGTGCAGGAGTCAGGAGGACCTGAGTTCAAATCTCACCTCAGACACTTGACACTCACTAGCTGCGTGACCTTGGGCAAGTCACTTAGCCCCAATTGCCTCATCCTGGGTCATCTCCAGTCATCCTGATGAATATCTGGTCACTGGATTCAGATGGCTCTGGAGGAGAAGTGAGGCTGGTGACCTGCACAGCCCTCCCTCACTCAAAAAACAAAGTCAAGTCATTATTTCTCTGAGGGCATGGTCTTCTTTGGCAACGAAGGACAAACACACACACTGTATTAGGTAGATAATTATACAAAGAAACGAACCCACAGACCTTGGCTTTTAGGAATCTACAATTGTACTTTATATTCTATATTTTAAAGGAAACAAGGGCTATATATTTATGTCATTTATTTTTAACAGGCTGTTCGAGTAGCAATTTTTTTTTCAACTCTTCAGCGTCTGGATGTCTATGTGAACAATTCTCTGGTTTGTCCTAAAAATACAGTATGGAATCATCAACAGAAGGACTGTGAATTTAACATTCACCTAGAATCAGGTAATCCTCCTGAAATTACAGTACCAAAAACGCATAAAAAATAAGAGTTAATCATGTAATTGTGACTGATTTTGTATCACTGAAAGCACATTAGTGGGGTCTTAGAAGCTAAAGTGGCCAATAGTCAGAATATATTATTTCACAGTCCAGGATTATCCTAAAGGAAAAAGAGTAGTGACTCATAGCCAGTTGGCTGTGAATGTGACTGTGCTCTGTGAATATGACTCTGACCCTCCATATCCCCAAGACCTGCCAATGTGAGTACAGATCAGAGTTGAATAAGTCAGCCCAAAGAGAGTGAAGGAGGCTATGGGCACCTTGACAAGCATCATGCCCATAGGGTACTACTCATATAGGTAAGACCATACCATACTTGTGCTACATGTATCTTCTTTTAAAAACTGGTGTGTTATTTGCCTCTCACACACCCTATGACATCAGTTCCATTCTCCACAATCTTTCAAAGTTTTCTAACCATGGCTCAAAAATAATGTCTTTCATTATCCTGTTAAATAGTTCATCTGGGTCTTTCCATTGAAATTCCCCTCACTCAATGAATTTGTGGTAACAAAGAAGAGGGAAGTGAACTGAGATGGAAGATTTCCATGAAAAGATCATAGAATTTGGAGTCAGAGAACCTGCATTTGAATCCTGGCCCTACTGCTTCACTACCATTGAAACCCTGCCCAAGTCACTGGGCCTCAGCTTCCTCATGTGTAAAATAAAAGGGTTGCAAGGGTTAATTCTGAGGTCCTTTCTAGCTCTAAACCTATGATTTTGTGATCATTTGTCCCCAACATTCCTTTGTTTTCTTGTTCAGCCATGACTTCTTTTTTGTTGCTCTGAATCAGGCGTAGGGCTGGAGTTTCCTTCGTTACTAAAACACTTCTCATCTTTTTTTTTTTGTCCAGCCTGTAACACGGCACTTAAACATTAGTAAACATAATAAATAATAATAAATAAATAAATAATGAATAAGTAAACATAAGTAAAAACATTTTTTAAAATGTTTAATTTAAAATTTTTGTAATTAATAAATGTTTGTTAATCAATTGATCAATTGTTTGCTTTCTTCATCTTTTAAAGAATGAAATGATCAATTCCAATTAGTTATAAATAATCATTAACTGCAAAGGTCAATATACATACACACATACATACATACATATATATATACATATATATATACATATACATACTCCACAGTTATTCTGAGGGGTAAAAACATTATAACAAATACACCCACAAATAACACTATCTCAAAGCATAGTGGAGAGTGATCACAGAATCTTATAATTTCTCATATGGAAGAGGATTCATAAATCTTCTAGTTTAACTCATGCCAGACTGAGAGTCTCTCCTACAATATGCCCTCTTGATGGTGATACAGTCTGCTTGAAGATCTCTAGTTGGGAACACATGAATTACTGCCTCCCAAGTTCATTCTGCTTTTGGATAGATCTGATTACTATTGTTTTTTTTTCTTTCACCAATCCAGAATTTGCCTTGGCAGCTTCCATATAGTGTTCCTGGCTCTGCTCCCTGTAGCCAAACCTTGCCTTTTCCATTGATCACCTTGTAAAAGTGATTTTTTTTTTAAACCTAAAAGGGACCATATAATTCAATTCTCTCATTTTACAAATTAGGAAGTAAGACCCAGAAATGCTAGTTAATTTACCAAGAGGTTGAATAGCTACTGACTTTCAAAGTCAACATTTGTAGTAAAGTCCTCTGACTCCAAATCTGATACCCACCACTGGACTATGATGGTTGTTTGATTTTAAAGGGTGCAACAAAGTGCCTGGTTTTTCTAAATTTAAAAATTCCTTTTCCTTTATCCTGAGAGTTTCACATTATATTAGTCTTATGCAAGTTTATCTTTTTTAAAATATATTTATTATGTTGCAATGAACCAGCCACAAATTCTTGGACAATATTAAAACAGTAATAAATTTCATGTGAATTCTCTTACCTTTGAAGAAAACAGTCCTGGGGAGCAGGGGGATATGTTTGTTTGGAATTCTCCAAGCCTTCTGTAAGATGAACAGTAAATCGGTATTATGGCAATAATGTGCCTGTGAGACTTATAATACACACTTTCAAACTTTGTTTTATTATGTACTTTTGTTTTTAGTGAAAATAGCAAGCTTTGCAGTGCAGGTGTTCTTTGTAATAGTTGATAAGAGGTATAAAGGAAATCATATGACAGTGAAAGCCAAGTTGATTTTTGTAATTTTTGCCTTTTGTATCTCCAGTGCTTAGCAAATGCTTGGCACATAGTAGGCATTTTTGATGAATTGAATTTTTAATCAGGTTGAAAATTAAACATCTAAATAGAACTACATGAATAAATGCTTTTTTATATACTTCATTCACCACTCTAGGTGCTGGGAATAAAAAAGACATAGGTATATCATTTATATAGCAAATAGGGTGATTTGATCCTTTTATGATAGATTTAATACCTATTTATAGAGTGATTTGTAATAAATTCAATGCTAGTATATCATTGTTGTTGTTAATGTTAATAGTATGTTGCTAAACTAGTGTGTTTTCATTTTCTGTATCAATAGTATAACAAGGAACAAAGTGATAAAATCTAAGAATTAAATTTTCTAAATTCTCTAAATTCAAAGTACTAAATGCTACATGATAAATGGAATAGACAAAGCATCTTGAATTTCTGGCTGTTTTCCTAAACAGGAGAATACCTTCCTAGCCTGAATTCTGCTATCTCAGGTGAAAACTATTTTGACAGAACCTACCAGATGCTTTACCTTTTAGTTAAAGGACCTACTCCTGTTGAAGTTCATACCACTGCAGTCCTATTTGTTTCCTTTAAATTACCGGCTATCACAGAAGATCATTTTTATAGTTCTCGTAATCTGGTTAGAAATCTTGCCTCATTCCTGAGGATACCAGTCAACAAAATTCGCATCACCAAAATAATTAGAGAAAACGGCCGACGGAAGAAGAGAATGGCAGCGATTAACGTTGAACTAGAAATTGGAGAACCACCCACCCAGATACTAAGCAATCACACTGCAGGCATGTATAAAAGAAGGATATAGTATGATATGGTATGGTATGATATGATATATATTTGTTATGTGGGATATAAGATAATTGTGTGTATATTATATGATAAAGGGATATAAATTCATACTTTAGTCTAAAACATATTGATACTAGGGACCCAGCTTGACTCCCCAGAGACTAGGGAACCTGAGTGTATAAAGTATGATGCAATGTATTGTGGAAGTAAGTTCACTGATTTTATTATCTGAAAAGCAGAGGTCAAATCTTTATTTTGCCACCTTGGACAATTCAATTAATCTCGTTTCCCTTTAATTTCACTGTCAAATGAAAGGATTGGATTAGATAACTGCTAAGGTACATCAATGCCTTAGTGGATCCTGTGATCCAGCTTTGATTAACTACTCTTCCCAATGCACCACATGACAGTTTGAGAACCTCACCTCTATTCCTGCAATTATTAGCCGTGGCAGATCCTTGTTTTCTGCTTTGGTATTGTAGCAACAAAGCCGACTCCAAGAGGGCAGGACATGATTATCATGATGATTCCTAGCTATTGTAAGAGGGCTCTGAGGATATTAAACTTTTCCCTCTGCCTCATTTTGCTCATCTGTATGTGATATATACAAAACAAAGTGAGCCTTCCTTTGAAGGAAGGATTAAATACAGTGATAACCTCAGAAGCCATTTGTGGCTTTCCATCAGAAATAGCAGCTGCAAGTACAGGTGGTAGGAATGGCTCATGGAATAAGAAGCTCTCTTTTCTCCTTTTTCATTTTTCTTCTTCCACTTAACACTTTTATACCTTCACGTCCTGGACAACCTATAGTTATAGGTTGATTATCATCATAAACAATAGGGATTTTTAGAATTTAATTAGGCATTAACTGACAGAATCCCTGCCATCTGGAAAATTACAAAGTAAAGTAAACAGCCCTGAAATGGATAGTACCAAAGAAATACATCAATTAAATTACATTTAGAAAAGTCATTTTGTTAAAATTTCCAGATTACTTCATCAACATTTTATTTCTAAAACTCTACTCTATTAACATAAGTTAATTATCTGTTTCACCATGTGAATTTTTAGATTTGTTCTCAACCTCGAAAGATAAATAGGGTTTTATTGGTAGAAAATAGGGAAGATATTCCAAATGGAGTAAAAAAATGGACAAGGGAAAGCACAAGACATTCAGGGACTAATGAGTAGACCAGTTTGACCAGAGCAGAGGCATGGGGTGAGGGGGGAGGGAAGGCTCTAAGAAATATACAGTAGGTAAATATCAGGCTCAGGAGGGCTTTAAATGTTACTAGTCTATGAATTGGGAATCTATTTTAAACTGGCAATAGGGAACTACTGAAAATTTTCAAGCACAAAAGGAATATGATCCAAGAAATGTTGTAGATAGCTTTCCTTGGCCATAGTGAGCTGCATGAAGTGCAATGAGATATATTAAGAGGCTATTTCAAAACTCAAAGCATGAAGCATTAAAGTCCTTTCCTAGGGTGACTGGTGATAGGGAATATGGCAGTATGGACCCAGAGAGCAAGGGAAAGACATCACCATAAACTAACGCTTTCTTACATGAAGAAATTGCGGAAGACAAACCATGACCTAGTACTGACCTTCATGGTATATCCTCCCTGACCACATGCTGATTTCAAGATCTTAAGCTTCACTTCTTTTTCTGCCTCCCACAGGCTCTTGGATTTGTCATATTTGCCATATGTTTTGTTAGCCTTTTTTAAGCTCCTAGATTTACCTCCTGATCCATTTCATAGATGCAAGACACTTTAACATATAAAATACTGACAAAACCCTGAATGACTGCTCACCTATTTATTGAGTGCATTATAGATAGTGTGCTTTGAAGTTTGCAGACTGGTGTTGAAAAGCATAATATTATGAGTCAAGAACTTCAGACCATAGACAATCTTAATGACATATTTGTTGTTTTCTTTGTTTCTTTTTGCTGTTACCAGCTCTGGGAATACCCAGATAAGAAAAGCTGAGTAAGACCCCAATCCAAGGTGATGAGAGAAGGCTTCATCTCTTTGAGTGAATAATAAATGTGAGAAACATGCTCATTTTAAACAAAGAACAATGCTTGTTGTGAAATCAGGAAAGTTTTTATTAATTTTCACGTTCATTTCCCTCTGGATGAACCGGTAGTTCCTAATGGACTGCTACATTTGTTTAGACCAATGCAAACTTTTTATGCCATGTTTCCAATTCGAATTTCCTGCCTGCCTCCCATTGGCCAGTACTCCAGGTTTCATCCCATTCCAAGTGGGCCACATTCCTTATTTTCTTTGTAAAATGACATGATATAAATTCTTTTAAAGGAATTCCCTTGATTGATGTACAATCTTTCTGATGTCGACCTGAAAGTTTGGCTAAAAAGGCAAACAGGCTAAGTGATAATCTTAATTGAATAGGTGGTAAATACAATAAGATAAGAGAGTTGACAAAGTATCAATTGAAATTACAACCCAGAATATCTGTGTTTTCTTTACCATTAACATGCCATAACATAGTATGTGTCCGTAAAATATTAAGAAAAGTCCCATTATTCAAGATAGTGTCTCAGGTTAAGGGTTTTATAAAGAGTGTTCTTAAGCCAACCCCATCTGGTCTTGTTGACATAGGAAGGAGAGGTATTTTCTGAGTTTACTCAGAGAACAAAGAAACTGTCAGGTCCAGGCTCTTCTTCTACTTGATTAGTTCAGAATCTGGCCCTTATTGAGGTCCAAAAATGATATTAAATGATTGTCACTGGTATTACAGATGTTACATATTTTCTTTGGAAACATAAATTCAATTCACCTCTCATGATAAACTCATAAAATCAACCATGGTAGAAACCAGCTTCTGACTGTTCCCTTTCTTTTTCTCCATATTTTTCCCCTTAGTGAAGTGTAATGCTAAGAGATCCCAAATCATGGATTTTGGAGTAGAGGCAAAATTTAACAGCTTCTTTATTAATAAACATTGTTCTGGTATCCCTGGGAAGTAAAGAAACTGGTGAAAAGTCACTGGTTGAGATGGGACATAAGGAGAAAATTCTGAGAAACCATTTTGCTACTTTCATATATTGAATACCTCATGAAAACTATTTTAGAATAAGAATTCAAAACTCCACAGGCCAGATAAGAACACACCTCTCACAAGTACTGAGAGAACCAGCAACTATGTAATTAGTATTACCACCCATGGCCATCTTTTTACTCTAAATATTCTTTAATAAAGTTTGTTACTGAGTTTTATGCATGAGGTTGTCTTTAACTTCCCTGATGTGGCTACTGATTAGCCACAGAATCATTCATGTAAAAAAAAAATTATTGCTAAATGGTAGGAAAGGTAGATAGGGAAGTATGAATATTTTTTCTGCCCCCAAAAGCCCTAGTGAACCTTCAAAACTAAGTCAATGTGGTATCCTCTTAACTCTCTCAAATTACTACCTGCACCATGTCCTTTTTCCCTAAAATATTCTTTTATTTGGGTTCTTTTCTAGAGGTAGCTAGGTGGCACAATGGACAAGGCACTGGGCCTTGGGGCCAGAAAAGACCTGAGCTCAGGTTTAGCTTCAGACATTTGCTAGTCACCTGACTCTGGGCAAGTCATGAAATTTGTTTGCCTAAATTTTCTTTCCATTAAAATGGGAATAATAATAGCACCTACTTCCCAGGGTTGTTGTGAGGATCAAATAAGATATTTGAAAAGTACTTAGCATGGTGTAGATGTTAAATACTTATTCTGTCCCCCCACCTCTCTCTTTTAATTGCCTCACATCTTGGCCTAGGGAATAAGGTTTTGACACTGGCAATCAAAATGGAAAGGAAGGGCTAGATAGATGATTCATTATATGGAAAGAATAAATTCATTACATAGAAAGAATAAATAGATCAGATGACTGATTTAGGTGTGGAAATCTATGGACAAGGAAAACTCATTGTTGATGCCAATGATTTGGACTTCAGTGACTTAAACAGAAACAGAAAAGTGAGGAGTGGTTGGGATGAATTTGGTTGTAGATCTAGTCCATTTAAAATAATGACATGGCATTCAGGTGAAACTACTATAGCTAAGAAGAAAAGTCAGGACTGGAGATATAGTTTGGGGAGTCACCAATATAGAAGTGCTAGTTTGATCTATAGAGAAGATGAAATAGATCTTCAAGAGATATGGTGTAGAAAGGTATTTAAAACATAATAGAATTCTAACTAATCACTTGACCAGGATAGGCAACAAAATATACAAGACTGCTCATTTTGTCAAGATAAATACATTTATACCTCCAGAGAGCTAATAAAGCTACTAATGTTTAGCTATTGTGTTGTCTTCCCCCTTTAGAATGTAAGCTCCTTGAAGGCAGAGACTGCCTGTCTTTTTAATTATATTTATACTCGTGGCACTTAGCATACAGTGCTTGGCATATAGGAAACAATCAATACTTGTTTCTTTCCTTTTTTCCTTCCTTTTGTCCTTTCTTCTTTCCTTTCCTTCCCTTTTCCTTCTTTCTTCCTTTCTTTCTTCCATTTCTTCATTCCTTCTTTTTCTTCCTCATTTCCTTTCTTCCCTCCTTCTTTTCTTCCTTCCTTCAGTTTTACATCCTTCCTCCCTTCCTTCCTACAAATAAGGGCAGATAAAGTTTTATTGCTATCTTTCAAGGTTATTTTAAATGGTATAGGTAGTGGGGTTTTTTAATCTTATTACCAGACATTTCACAGTTAAGAAATAAATCTTAAACAAATCCCTCAACTCAAATGCCACCCTCATGACTTCTCTTTTGATCTCATCCCTTCTCTTTGCTCCCTCCATTTGGAAATAACTTTGCCATCCTTAGACTTACTTAGCTTGGGGGAAAAAAAGGAATTTTGTTTTCACAGGGTTAAAACTCCTCCCAGCTTTAGTGATAGCAGTTAATCAGAGTTGTGACCTAGCATGGTCAGGTAAAAGGTCAGAACCTTATGTGCAGGCTTGATGAACTGTTTGAGGGAAAGCCTATCAGAGAGAACATGAAGTGAGGTTCAGGAGGCTCCTTCTAGCCAATAGATGATGAAGTGGGAGATTTGAATTTTGGAACAGTATAAAGGGGCTTGCATTGGTCTGAACAAATTGTAGTCCTCCCCTAGGAGCTACCCAGAAATAAACGTTAAAATTAATGAAAGCTTTTCTGATTTCACAACAAGTATTGTTCTTTGTTTAAAGTGAACACTTCTCTCATAGTAGGGAATGTGCCCTTTTCTTGTAAAGACTGTAAAGATTCTTCTTCACTCTGGACTTCACTTTTATTATCAGGCTGGATTTGAACCTTACTCTATGTGGGGAGGATTTTGGTCGGGAGGGAGTCCTGTTTATAACACTTGGCCATGTACCTCTCTCATATATTTATCATGGTCAGTTTTGTACTGAAATTATTCATGTATTCCATTGAAGTCCTACTTTGATGCTTCCTTTTGGTGAGGAAATGTAAAAAACTTGCCCATAGTAATCATTCTGTCCTCTTAAATCCGAAATTTGCAATATCGTATTATAAAAAATATTATTTCCAATAGGTCAGATGCAATTATCCGTACTCCAAGAAATTGACAATTCTCTTGGACAAGCCATAATCTTAGGAAAAATCAATAGCATCCTTGGATTTAATGTCTCTTCGATGTCTATTTCTGATCCTCTCCCCACCCCAAGTGACTCTGGTTGGACTCAGGTAAGTGGCACTGCTTTAAGTGTCATTAATAACTTCTTCTATTGCTTTGGATTTTAGTATTTCCATGGGTTTGTGGTCATTTTTATTATCACTTCTACTTTGTAAAGTCACTGCTAACATTGTTAACAGAATCAAGGGAAGTTATTTGAATAAAGATTGTATCTTTTTACAAAAATGTTTTTTGATGAGAAATTAAATTTTTAAATAACAAAGGTATCATGAATTATTTTCTTACTTTTTCATATTTATAAGAAATATGGTAGAAATGATGTCCCCACATTGAGTACATATTCTTATTAACAATCTATAAATATTAGAACTCCTAGGGTAAGATGAGTTTACTGCTACATGTTATGAATACACTTAAAATTCAGTTGTTATTCATACCTATTTTCAGGTGACTGCACAGCCTGTGGAAAGGTCTGCATTTCCAATCAATCACCTGGCCTTCGTGTCTTCCCTTTCTGTGATTACTCAGCCAGTAGCAGGGCTACCAGGGCATCTATTTTCCCAGCAGCCTTCAATTAAGGCAATGGATTCTGATGTAAGTGGTATCCCAAAGCTATGTTACAGCAATAGATCATAAGTAAGACTTAGACATACGTAAGACCTAGACAATGGATTTTTTTCCCATCTTTAGGGTAACTGTGTATCTGTTGGAATTACTTCATTGACCCTCAAGGCCATTCTCAAAGATGCAAGCAATAATCAAGTCAGTGGCCTTAGTGGAAATACATCAGTTCCATTTAGCAGTTGTTGGGCCAACTACACAGACCTGACTCTTATTAAAGCTGGTAAGTAATGTTTTGGATCTACAAAGACAGATTTAAAAAATGACATCTACACTTATGTTTGGATGAATTATACTTCCAACAGCAGTTTGAACCACAGCTTCTAGAAACCTGAACTTGTAACTGGTATCAAATTTCCTCTAGTTCCAAGTAATGCTGATACTTCTAGCTAACAACCTTCAAAACAAATGTGAAGTAACGAAACAAGATTAAATGTTTCATTTTGCTAACAAAATAATATTAACACAAAAAACTTCACATTTATGAAGTAATTTCCTTTTTTACATGGTCAAGGCTTTCTACAGCAATTTCACCTGTTTTTAAGAAAGCTATTCATCTACAGACTGAAGCATGCTACTTTTCACTTTCTTTTTTTTTTCTCCCTTTCCTCTTTTCTCTCTTTTTATTTTAGTTTGTTTTCTTCCATAATTTAGCTAATATGGAAATAAGTTGTACATGTTTACACATGTATAACTATCTCAGATTCCTTAACATCTTAGGGAGAGGGGAGGGAAGGAAAAAAATAGAATTTGGAACTAAAAACTTAAAAAACAAAACCAAATATTAAAAATTGTTTTTACATGTAATTGGGGAAAAAATAAATAGTATTAAAAAAGTTATTCATCAGATTTTTTTCATAGTTTTTTTTGGCCATATGGTACTCACAATATTTTTTGCCATATTCAAATTACAGACAGTAAGGAAGGATGCTTCTTACAGTTTGACAGAGAACCAAGGATTCCATTGTATCAAGAACATTAAATGAATTCTACTATAAAATTTCCTGAACAACTTACATTGCTTCCTTTAAAAGTTCTGTTCCAAATTCTCAATGTAATATGAAAGGAACTCAGGCTCTAACAATATGGAAAGGTTTTGACTATTAGACTTCTGATAAACTATATATCTGCTAATGCCCAACCTTACAGATATAGATTCATCAACAGAAGACTGACTGATGATCAGATATTTTAATATTCTCCTCTCTTAGTTTATATGGCACTGCTGACTTCTGATTCTCCTCCTACCTGTCTGATCATTTCTGTATTTCCTTTAATGGATCTTCACCTAAGTCATGTCCCCTTGCTATCCTGGTCTGTTCTCTAGTTTTTATGCAGTAAGGGCCACTGCTCCACTGTTACCACAAGTACTAGGTGCTCCTGTCAGCCCGAGAAAAATTGTCCAGGGTCTCTGCTCCATTAGGACCAAACACAGGCACTCTCCTCTGCCCTGAAACTGTGACCCAGAACTGCATGTGGGCAATAGAGCTGCCAAACAGCTCCCAGTTTTGCACCTTTGCCAGCAAAGGGCTCCCTGTGATATCTTTCTGATCACTTGTCCCACCCCCTTGCCATTTCTGGGTGGGAACTCCAGAAGTTGCTGCTGCCTTTGTTGAAGCTGCCTCCAAGGCTCACTGGTAGTACTGCAGCAATATGCACTCCTGGCAGGTCCTCATCCTGATGACCTCCAAAGTTGTCTTAGGCTAGAAAAATCTCTCCCTCTGACCTTTTGTTGGCTCTACTACTCCAGAATTAGATTTGAGGTGGTATTTTAGAGTTGTTTGGAAAGGAATGTTGAGAGTAGGAGAAGAAATGGACAAATCTATTAACATTTTTATGAGTGCCATATTTTCCACAGTAATGTTGGCAGAACTTCCACATTTGAATGCTACAACCTCAGTTTCCAATGTACTATATGAGGAAGTGGCCATAGCACTTAAGAAAGTGACATTTGAATAACTGCTTAGAATTAACTGGATACATACAGATGAAATCTTTACCAGAGGCCACAGAATGAGAGGAATTTATAGATCAATTTTCAACGTATTTCAAAAAATAGAATGAAAATGATCACAGATTATGCCGTTAGGGGAAAAAATAACCAAGAAGAGACCTGTGGTTACCAAATCCCCTGCCTACTTTCTCTTCTGTATAGAATTTTTGTGAGAATAGTTTAATCAGGCATCAAGCATTTCCTTTATGAAAATATAAAAAGGAAAGAGGCAAGAACTTGTAGTCAGTTTTTTTTTTACTAGATTATACTATTAGAAACAAACAACTCAATCAAAGGTATTGAGAATATCTGATCTGGCAATACCAACTGCATAAATACTTTTCAAAAAAGCATTTGACTCAAAAAAAAAAAAACAACCCAAAGATATGTAGGCTTTCCTCAAACAAAATGTTTCCCATAAATCCTTCAAAATTATATGAAATTGATGAATACAACATTGAAGATAACTAGATTCTGTACTGCTATTAAATAAGGTGGGAAATAATCATATAATCACCTAATATCTTTGCCATTGTCATTGAAGATATCCTTCAGGGAGTTGAATTGAAGGAATTTTTTTATGATGACTGTATTTTCCAAATCTTCTATTCTAAAACTACCCATTTCATCAAACTCTTGCATGCTATAAGTCCTCTTTAGTGAAATCTACAGGATCAAAAGAGAATGGTCTAGCTATCAACTCTAGTTCTTTAAAATTTACAAAGTACTTCCCTTTCATTTTCTCATTTTATCCTCACAACAGTGAGTGATATTAAATTATGCCCATTTTACAAAGGAGGAAACAGATTCAGTGAGATTAAACAAATTGGCTCAAGTTTTACAGGTATGTATCAAAGTCATAGATCTTGCTAACTCTAAGACCAACATTCTTCACATTGTGCTATAGGGTCTTTCATGCAAAAGCATAGATGTTTACTATGCATAGGCAAAAAGAGGAATGTAATGTATTTACTGTCAGCCTGAAAGTTTGGTTAAAAGAGGCAAACATGCTAAATTCATATTGTTTATACCTTTAAAGTTAGCAGTTACATGATCATGGAGCCAGAAGGAAACTTCTGACTGACTGATACAAGACTGACCAGGCTTAAATACACTTTACCATGAGAAAGGAATTTTCTTAGTTGTTTTAAGTTGTAAATTCAGTGAAACAACACACTTAGTCAAGTGGTGTCAGTTGGAATTTATGATCCCAGGATATCTGAGTTTCCTCTATGTAGCACATGTGTCTGTGAAACAAGATAAAGAAGAATCTTACCATTTTGGTTGCAGGCATCCTGTCATAAACAGGTCCTTGAAATTGCTGATACAGAAAAGGACATTTTTAGAGCAAAGCAGTCTGATTAGGTCAGGCCTTGGGCCTTACTAAAAGTCCAAAAATGACATTAAATGTTATCAATACACAGAGGCAAATTATATAGTTTATATATTTAGTGTAAATATGAATATATACAACTTACAAAAATTTACAGTTCTCTTTTACCATTTCCTTTCCCCCTTTTTTTCTCAAGAGGTTCTACTCTTAAAATGGGTTCTTGGAAGAGGAAATTATTATTAATCCCACAGCAGTGAATATTAAAGGGATATCTATCTCAAAACCTAAGGTGTTGTAGTGGAGAGAGCACTGGACTTGCAGGTCCAGTGGTAGTGTTAGGATTCAAACTTAGTTGTATGACCTTGGGCAAGTGACTTCTCTAGATTTGCTTCCTCCTCTCTAAAGTGAAAGGAGTGAACTAGATTATTAGTAATATTCCTTCCAGTTCAATAGTCAATAAACATTTATTAAGTGAATTCTACATACCAGGTACTATGCTAAGCACTGGGGATACAAAAAGTCAAAGTCAGGCCCTGCCATGGAGGAATAAACAATTTAATGGGGGAGACAACAAGTAAACAAAGATGCCCAAATAAGTTACATACAGGATAAGTAGGAAATAAATAAGAGGAGAAAAGCACTAGAATTAAGAGGGATTTGGAAAAACTTCCTCTAAAGGATAAGATTTTAGTTGGAACTTAAAAGAAATCAGGGAAATCAACAGGGACAAAGTGGAAGAGCATTCCAGGCATGGAGGACATTCTATGATGCTGTGAACTTCCTGGGCTGGGGAGGGGTGCTGGTTATTAAAACCAGTAGTTCCCTGATAATTAGAAATTCAAATGGTGATGGCATTTAAATTTACTAGGACCATACTTAAAAATACTATGTCTGTGAATATTTCGCCATTTTACCACATCAGAAACTAGTCTGAGTATGTTAGAGAAAAGTTGGCAGTTAGATTTTTTTTTTTTTTAGTACATTACAAAAAAAGAAATTCCAATTAAAAAAACATAAAGGAATATTTCACCTGAATCTTATCTTAATTTGGTTTCCCAAACATAAAAAGCATAAACAACTTCAAGTGTATTTTTGCTTTGAATTTTAACAGTACCTAGAAAGTCATCAGAACAGAACGTCTTCAAGATAACTGTTGTGAAAATACTTTGTCATTATTTGCCAAAACCTAATGAGGTCCAGATCTAACCTTGTTTTCCCCTAAAAAACCAAGAACAGTAAATAAGAACTCAATAAAAAATGCAAATAGTTAAACACTAGCTCTGTTTGTTATGCAGTACCTGGGAAATAGTAGGTGCTGAATAAATATTGATTCATTGACAGATTATGCAAAAACAAAAATCCAACCTTGAGATACCATTTACTGGAATACTTCTCCCTCCCCTCTTAATTCCAATGTCTTCCCTCTGTTATTTCCTTTTATTCCTGTATACAGCTTGTTTGATATATTTGTTTACATCTTGTAGATTGTAAACTCCTTGAGGATGATGGCCTGTTTTGTAATCCTAGTGCTTAGCACATTGCCTGTCACATAGTAAGCCCTTAATAAATGTTGATTGATTGATAATAGTGAATGTTAGAAGTGAGCCCATCTAACAAGCTCCCCAACAGTGAAAAACATGCTCATCTTAAATAAAGGACAATATCTGTTGTGAAATCAGAAAAGCTTTTATTAATCTTTATGTCCATTCCCCCTGAATGGCCGGGTAGCCTTCCTGAAGGGAAGACTACAACACTTTCAGAAAGATGGGACTTATTATACTGTTTTCTGAACTTTGGATCTCCTGAGATACTGTCCCCTGGCAATGTGACTCCATGTTCTCCTCTCTGATAGGCCCTTCCTCACATAGCTCCTAGTTTCTGACTTCTAACCTGTCCATGCTAGGCCACAACCCTTATCACCTAGGACAGTGAAAAACAGAACTTTCTTGCTTCCCACAAAATCCCCCACTTTTTTCTTTATTAAAATTTCTGTTTCCAACCTAAATCCAATAAATAACTCCTCACATTCTTTCCTCTATGAATTCTTCCCTTCATGTATCTCCCCATTATATTAATATGGGTAGGGAGCAAAGTTGACCAATGCATTGACAAATTACAAGTACAAATACAAAGATTCAAAATACAAAGGTAGATCAGAGGTTCCATCTCATACAGCAGTCGGGGGAGGAGCATCATCTGATGCAGTTTTCTGGTCTGGATGCTCGTTCGAGCTATCCTCAGCACAGTATCTCAGCATCTTCCCCTTTATCTTCTTGTAGAAATCCAGATGTCCACTATCCTACAAAACTGATCCTGATACAATTTTAGATTACTATTCCTAAGCTTTATACTCTTATCATTTTTAAAAAATCAAAATTGGAACTTTGGCCAATTGTCATGTTTAAGAAATTCACATTAGAACCCAGTTTTTACATTTTACATTAATTCACTATTCATTTCCCCCATCAGGAGGATGAGATTTCACTAAGGTAAGAGGCTCCAGGACTTAAATAAATGCAATAAATAATCATTTTTAACACAGTACATATCACATCATAAAACAATTCCAAATTCTGGTCATGTGATGCTTCTTTTAAAGCATTTACAGTATGGACCACAAACCATTCTTCTTTTAATGTTAACCAACCGAGCCAAAATAATAACTATGTATGCTAATCTCACAAGTCCTTGACCTGATTGTCTCCACACTATTACTAAGAATTAAAGGACCCTAACTTATTGTTGTTAATTAAGTCTGAAATCCCAAGCCTAGCTTAATTTTAGACTTAACCTCAGATGTTCCCCTACCAACAATCTATTATTTAGTAGATCTGATATTAAGCTTACAAAACTTTTGATTATAGAAATTGCCATTAAGAGTAGGGACATTTCAGGGAAACAGTATCTCCCTAAATTCATATCAATTCCAGGCAGGAGTAGATTGTCAACTGGCATTCAGCCAGGTTTAAAGTCTGCCAGGTGTTGGTAGGGAAATTGAGTCAGGAGAATCCTACCTCAGCCCAGGTTGAACAGCCACTCTCCGAACCTTCCCATGAGATCACCTTTTTGCAATTCATACCAGCATCTCACAGGCTTACTGTGTCATGGATCAGTGACTCAGACCATCTCTCTTGCTATCCACACCTGGAGTTAGACTCAGGAGAACAATCAGTTACTAGTCCCATAAAATCTTAAAATAGCAAGCTCTAATAATCAGTCTCAGATATGGCTATAACTTCACATTGGCTAAGGAACATCTTTTGAAGCAAGTCTTAAGTAACTTACATGCTTTTCTGTACATGTTCCAGTTCCTGATTAACAATCATCATAAATTATTTCTCTAATAGATTTATATCTGTTTCCCAAACTACTCTGTCCCTTTCTTACCATACTCAGCCTAAAAGAATGAGTTCCATGTATGATAAGTTCAAACACTAACTTCAGCTTTTGTTCATGAAATGAATTCAAATCAAAAGAGAAACATTTAACTTTTCCATCAATGCCAAATATTGCCAGAGGTTACCTCCCTCTAAGAAACTTAGACTGAAATTCTTTTTCTCAAACTAAAGATGTGTTTAATTTAGTCTCAGTAATTAATTCAGTCAATTGTATTCACCCAATTGGTCTTTGTAACATGTAAAGAACTTATTCCAAGTTGGGGCATTTGTTCATTACCCCCAAAGAGTTTTAGTCCCATTTGTCTAAAAGGGTCCTGGAAAATTTCACCTTGAAAACTCCTTGGCTTTCCCCATGTGAACTGGTTCTCCTGAGGCCCACAAGCTTTTCCCTATCACTATGACCTACCAATCCAAATCTCCAGGTTTCTGGCCACTCCCATCAAGATCATTCCTGGAACCCCAAGACTGCTGGGGGCCATTCCTGGACTCCTTCCTCAGTTGCTCTGTAGATAAGATAACAAACTTTGACCTTCTTTAGCTGAAAGAAAGTTTGGGTTGAATTCATTTGAACAGGACTCTGTAATTCCATACAACTATGGCCAACTTTAAATTTCAGTCTTGTTCTATGGAACAATGATACAACATCACATTTATACTTTGGTTTCCTTCCCTTTATCTAATTATTCCCATAAAATTCAGAAAGAATGTTCTATTTCAGGGATTTTATCTTTCACATGACCATACCAGAGTACCCATTTACCCAATTAATAGAAAACAGGAAGTTTCCACTACATGTATTATGCTTACATCTTAAACTATCTGCTTTGATTATAGAAACATGCCATGAAGATGAAAAGCAAGGACCTAATTAAATATCATCTCCACCTTATAATGAGACTAAGAAATAGTCAAGGGAGAAAACATCCCTTTTCAGAGGAACACAATGGGAAAACTGAGCCAGAAGGATCCCATCCCAGGCTGAGGACACAATTGTCCCCTGAGGCAAACGTCTCCCTGTAACAGTCATATTCCTTACTGAGTACAGTCCTAGCAGCTTATACATTAAATGGGAGGTTTCACTAATCAAAAGTTTTCCCAGGACTTAAATCTTAAATTTGTCCTAAAAACCAGTCACTAGAGATTATTTATCACCAACACAAATTCCTTGTTTAGAAACTCCATATACAAACAGTTTACACTTTACATAAGAGATTACAACTTTAACAAAGTGAGGGGCCACACCACTTGGGTAATCATTTTAGATTCTTCAAGTCTTAGGGGCCCTTGGGTCGGGCTGATGCCACTCTTCTCCTTTGACAATAGAAAAAGTTAACATCTCTTCTCTGAGCATCTCCAGGTTAGATTAGATCTTAAGAAGTCCTTCTGTAACGACTGGACTTCAAAAGGAAAGGGGGATAGGAGCAGGAGGCTTTTTGTCTTAAAACTATCACAGAGCTTCCTGGAGCCATAAAATTCCTGATCTCCTTTATCTTGTCTGTTGCCTTTCAACCTCCATAAAACCTAAAATTATTATAATAAATTAGCTTATAAATATAAATTTGGTAGGTAGGTCTTTCAAAAACCATACAAAAGATTTTACAAAACATTTCTTCATACAACAAATATCTTCCTCTTTTAAGAATAGTTTACAGTTTATCACAAAGCCCTCATGAACCCAACTGGCAAAAATTACAAGATCTAAAACCAGGGCCTTTTTGCATTTGTCTATAAGTTTCCTTTTACAAACATACTTTTGTAAATGTTTGATTCATAGCAAAAACAATTTTAGTTAAAACTTCCTTCTTAACAGCAAAAATAAACTTTTTTTTAACACAGTTTGTAACAGATAAAGCAATTCAAACTTCTGGTTAGGTGATACATCTTTTTAAAGCATTTACAATATGGACCACAAAAGAATTGTTTTTTTAAACATTAACCAACTCAGACACAGATAATATTTATATTGCTAACTTCACAAGCTCTTAACCTACTTATCTCCACAGTATTACTAAGAATTAAAGGACCTTAACTTAATGTTGTTGGTCTAAAGTCCTAAGCCTTATAGCTTAATTTTAGACAACCTCAGATGTTCCCCTACCCATAATCTATAATTGAATAGATCTGGTATTAAGCTTACAAACCTTTTGACTGTAGGAAATTGCCACCAATAGTAAGGACATTGGCAAGGATACAATATCTCTCCAACTTCATGTCAACCCCAGGCAGGATTAGACTATCCACTTGCATTCAGTCAGGCTTAAATTCTGCCAGGTGTCAGTGGGGAAATTGAGTCAGGAGAATCCTACCTCAACCCACGCTGAACAGCTGTTCTCCCACCCTTCCCTGAAGATCACCTATGCAATTCATACCAGCATCTCATCAGCTTACTTGGAGGCTCAGACTGCCTTTCTTGCTTCCCATACCTGGAGTTAGACTCAGAAGAATAGTCACTTAATAGTCCCATAGCATCTAAAAATGGCAAGTTCCAATAACCAGGTTTCAAATATGATTATAGTTTCATTTTGGCTAAGGAACATCTTTTGAGGCAAGTCTTACCTGGCTTACACATCTTTCTATACATGTTCTAGTTCCTGATTAAATGGCAATCATAAAATCTAATTTACCATTAAAACCTTGACTTTTCCATCAATGCCAAATTTTACCTGAGGTTACCTTCCTCTTGGAAATTTAGACTGAAATTCTTTTCTCCAAACTAAAGATGTCATTGATTTATTCTCAGTAATTAATTCAGCCTATTGTTTTAACACTAATTGCTTTTACCTCACTTTGTAACATGTCCAATTTTTCTCCCCATCACTCCCCTCCCTCCACTTCCTAAAACCTTGCATTCTGATTACTCCTTCCCTCAATGTACCCTCCCCTCCAAGACAGCCCATCCCTCTCCTATCCCCATCTTCTCTCTTTTCTTGCAGGACAAGATGAATTTCCATACCCCTATCCCTGTAGTTCTTATTTCCCAATTGTATGCAATAAAAATTCTCGACATTCGTTTCTAGTGCTTTGAATTCCAACTTCTCTCCCTCCCCCCCCTCCTCAGCCCCACTGAAAAGGGAAGCAATTCAATACAGACTAAATATGTGTTGTTTTCCAAAAGACTTCCATAATAATCATGTTGTATAATACTAATTTTATTGCCCACTGATCACCTACCCTATCCCCCCTCTTTTCCCCCCTACAATTGACCTTGTCCCTTCTCAAAAGTGTTTATTTCTAGTGACTCCCTTCTCCCATTTGCCCTCCCTTCTAACATTCCCCTCCCTCCACTTGTTGCCTGCTCTCCTACTTTCCTGTGTTGAATATAAATTTTCATACCAAATTTAGTGAGCATGTTATTCCCTCCTTCAGCCACACATGGGGAGAGTAGCTTCATTTCCCCCCGCAACCCCTTCTCCCTTATCTCCTCCACTGAATAAAATTTTTTCTATCTCTTTTATGAATTATGGCCTGCCCCATTCCATTACTCCCTTTCTCTTCCCGGAATTTTCTTCCTTTAACCCTTAATTTTTATTTTATTTTAGTGTGTGTGTGTGTGTGTGTGTGTGTGTGTGTGTATGGATATCATCTCTTTTGATATAGCACACCCTGTACTCTCTATCTATATATGTGTATGCGTGTGTGTATGTACAATCTCTCCTACTACCTAGATACTGAGAAAAGATTCATGAGTTAAAAATGTTTTCTTTCCATGTAGTAATGTAAACAGTTCAGCTTTAGAGAGTCTTTTATGATTTTTCTTTTCTGTTTACCTTTTCATGCTTCTCTTAATTCTTGTCTTGGAAAGTCAAATTTTTAAATACAGATCTGGTCTTTTCTTCAACATGAAATCTTGAAAGTCCTCTATATCACTGAATGACCATTTTTTCCCTTGAAGTATTATATTCAGATTTGCTGGGTAGGTGATTCTTGGTTTCAATTCCAGTTCCTTTAACTTCTGAAATATCCCACTCCAAGCCTTTGATTGCTTAATGTTGAAGCTGCCAGATCCTGTGTTATCCTGATTGTATTTCCACAGTACTTAAATTGTCTCTTTCTAGCTGCTTGCAGTATTTTCTCCTTGATCTGGGAACTCTGAAATTTGGCCACAATATTCCTAGGAGTTTCTTTGTTCAGGTTTCTTTCAGGAGGTGACTGATGAATTCTTTCAATATCCATTTTGCCCTCTGATTCTATAACATCAGGGCAGTTTTCCTTGATAATTTCATGGAAGAGAATGTCTAGGCTCTTTTTTTGATCATGGCTTTCAGGTAGTCCAGTAATTTTTAAATTATTTCTCCTGGATCTATTTTCCAGGTCAGTTGTTTTTCCAATGAGTTGTTTCACCTTATCTTCTATTTTTTCAAATTTTTGGTTTTGTTTACTAACTTCTTGGTTTATATCATAGTCATTCATTTCCCTGGACTCAATTCTTTCTTTTAAAGAATTATTTTGTTCAGTGAGCTTTTGAACCTTCTCCATTTGGCTAATTCTGCTTTTTAAAACCCCCTTTTCCTCTTTAGCTTTTTGCTATTTTTTGCTCTTTTTCCAATTGAGTTAACCTCTTTTTAAAGCTATTATTTTCCTCAGTATTGTTTTGGTTTTCCTTTAGTAAGCTGCTAACTTGTTTTTTAAGGTCTTCTATTGCTTGAGGCAAGTTTAAGTCCCCTTTGGAGGTAGGGCCCTTGACTTCATCTGAGAGTATGCCTTGTTCTTCCTCATCTGGAAAGATGGGGGGGAGACACCTGTTCCCCAAGAAAGTAACCTTCTATGGTCTTATTTTTTTTCCCCTTTTCTGGGCATTTTCTCAGCCAGTTACTTGACTTCTGAGTTTTCTCTCCACTACCACCTCGCCTCCAGTTCTGCCAAGCCAGCACTTAGGGGCTGATTCAAATGCTGCTCCAGGGCTTTCAGCGGGGGTGGGGCTGCTATTCAGTGTGAGATTAAGATCAGCTACTCAGGTGGGGGCAGGGCCACCACACACGGGGCTTAGTTCCCCCAGGGGGTTTACAAGGAGACCTTTAATAATGGATTCCAGCTCCTGCCTGCTTTGGGAGCCCTTGTCCGCTGCTGCTTCCGCTGCTGCCTCCCGAGGTGGCCTGAGTCTTGGGGACACCCCGCTCCCCTCTCATCCAGCCAAAAAGACCCTCTCATTGACCTTTGGTGCCTGTGGGTTGAGGGACCTGCACTGCAGCTGGAGATTCTCTCCCTGAAGCCTGCTTGGATCTTCTCCTCTTGGTGCCAAGTGACCAAGGCAGGGCTGGGCTCCACTCTGCATCCGGGTGTGCAACAGACCTTTCCTGTCAGTTTTTCAGGTCTCTCTGGAACAGAAATCTCCTCCACTCTTGTTCTGTGGCTTCTGCTACTCTAGAATTTGTTGAGTTCTTCTTTACAGGGATTTTATGGGCTGTGGGGCAGGAGCTAAGCATCTGTGTATCTTCCTACTCCGCCATCTTGTCTCCTCCCAAAATAAACTTTTTAACATACTTTATACATCCTCAGATGGAACAGGCTTGAAAATCACAACCATATATAAAAATATATATGTATTTTTTTCAAGATTCTCATTTCTCAATAGGAATTCTACAACACAGAAACTCTTATACAGAATTCATAACAGCTTTTTAAACCAATTCATCATTAATTTAACAATGCAGTTCTTAATAGGACAACATTTAGATGGATTGTCTAAAAATTTAAACAGAAGTTTACTTAAAACTTAAAATCAGCCATTACTCATTCAGCTGACTGCATTTCCACATCACCTTACAGAGTAATTCATCTCTTTACCACTAAGTGGGCACACTCTGTTTACCTGATATCCTTTCAGATAGAGTCATCTCAGATTTGATTGAGCTATTATCAAATCAAGTTACATGATTTTTCTGTCTTCTTAAAATACTCCCTCCCATCCTCACTACTTACTGAAACCATCTGAAACTAACTCATTCAGAACTATTCAAAAACCTTCTTATCTGACTTTCATATTTTCAATCAAAATCTTTATTCATCTTTCCAAATCTCTCAGTCCCATTACTCAGATTATTCAGTTCCTCCCCATCTTAACCATAACTGTCTGCACTGGATTCTCATTCTAGCTTAGACAAAGCAAAAAGTTAACTCTACCATTATATAGCAAACATCAACATTTTCACTGCTTATTTATAACCAAATATAAGTTTCAAATTATCAAATTTCTGTCACATCCTTTTTAAAACCCCAATCTATACATAGCAAACTCCAAATTTAAAAATTGTGTAATGTTGCATCTAACATATACCCATCCTTATGTCAATCACTTTACAATCATAAATGACAAATAACAATATCTTTTCTGCTTAATCCTGATAGGAAGAGCATTCTCAGAGGTTGCTTTGTATTCCTTCAGGACAGATTTTAACTTGAAATCATATAAAACCTGGATTTATAAGCACTAATGATAAACATTTTAGCCCTCCTTTTTTTCAAATACTCTTGCTACTTTAAAGAAAACTTTATAATTTCTCATAATCTCATTTTACTCTACTTTCTTAAAGAGCTGAAATGCTATCTTCCAGCTCCCCTCCCCCCTCCAAGGTCCACCAGACCAGGAGCTTTCCCAATTAACTCAGACTGGGAGGAGGTAACCTCCCCCTTGTCCAGGAGATCTGAGCACATGGACAGAATTAATGCTTCTAAAAGAAGTCACTGAAATTCTAAAGTGAATTTGCAATCTTAAACACATTGTCTGGTGTCTGACATGTTTACCTATTTAAACATAAAGTACAGATTTTAATTCTGAGATCTCATTAAATCAAAACTCAACTTTTCACTCCAGACTGCCTGTCTTTTACTATGCTAATTTCTATTACAAAAGAGATCCTCCTTTAGGAGATGTAGGGAATGGTCTGCCACTCCCTTATCTGGGGCAGAAAGACCTTCCCTGATTAAAAAAACTTTTTGAATCAGATTAAAATTCAACTATTCATGTCAGTTTACTCTGACTGATTCCAAGCCAATTTCAAAAGGATCCTTTCCAGAATCTAGATTCTCCCTCCCCTCCTTTCTCTCTGCTCTCTCTCCAGAGAAGACAGGGGAAGGAATATAGCCAGCATTCCTTCAAATGAGCTTTGGAAGGGATACCCAGAGGATTACTTATCCCCTCCTAGGTACCATTATCTTAAGAGCACTCACTTCCCATCTTAGAACTTATGCTCCAAAGGTCCCTGAAAGAATGGTCATGCCTAAGGCCTTGAGACAGACAAAGTAGTATTTAGCCACCAATTTTCCTGCTCTTGCTCAGGCCCCTGACTTACACTGCCTCCTGGCCATTCAGTCCATTGTTTTACCTGTGTTCCTGAGTTCACAACAATTCCAAACAGTCCCAGAGAAGTGAGCAGTCAGAAGAGGGGAAATGTGCCTGTGGGTGTTTGGGCCACTGAAAACATCAATGGGCATGCCCCCATCCCCCACAAGCAAGATTCCTTTCCAATCTTTCTGATGCTAAAGATCCCGGATGAGCCCCCAAGAATTGTTAGATGTGAGCTTATCTAACAAGCCCCCAACAGTGAGAAACATGCTCACCTTAAATAAAGAACAATACCTGTTGTGAAATCAGGAAAGCTTTTATTAATCTTTATGTCTATTCCCCCTGAATGGTCGGGTAGCCTCCCCAGTAATGTTACAGGAAGACTACAACACATTCAGAAAGATGGGGCTTTTTATACTATTTTCTGAACTTTGGATCTCCTGAGATACTGTCCCCTGGCCCTGTGACTCCATGTTCTCCTCTCTGATAGGTCCTTCCTCACATAGCTCCTTGGACCTGTGCGTTAGTTTCTGACCTCTAACCCATCCATGCTAGGTCACAATCCTTATCACCTATGAAAAGTATGAAAAACGGAACTTTCTTACTTCCCACAGTGAAGTTTATCAATCTTTCATAGCTTAGATTTAGTTACTTTTGACCAAAAGATAGTAGTGGGAGAAGAATAAGAGGTATGAATTCTATGGAGAAAAAAAAAACTTATATCTCCTTACAATTGAAGAGTGGTGGAATATATGTATTAATAAGAATTTGGAAGGATTCTTTCATAGCCATTAATAAGATGACAGTTCTAAGAACCCTTTTATACACCAAAATATATTCTTAGTCAATGGAAATTACTAAGAGTTGTATGAGGGGAAGAGGGAGAATTATAATTTTGTTTTACAGAAAAACCTGGTCATGATTTTGTCTTACAGGAAAAAATTATAAGATTGAGTTTGTATTGAATGATGTCCGGGTGGAATCAAGGTCTTTCAGCTTGCCAGTACAGTCCAGCTCCAGCAGCAGTGACAGCAAGTCATTAAATATGGGCTCAGCTGCTCAGAAAGTCACTATTGTAGTTGGTTGTTTATTAGGGGGAAGACTTCTCTTGGAAATATTTATGACTGCTGTTTTGATTCTGAAGGAAACTGTAGGTAAGGTGTTTTTTCTTCTCTTACAAATTATTTCACACATAATAGAATTTAAAGATTCTTTTTAAAAAACTGAATAACAAGAAACACTCATTATTTACTATTTGTCTATGACCAGGACCATGCTAAACCCTATAAATGAGGTTTGGGGCAGGGGAGGGGAGAAAGGGAAGGGCTGGTCAGGTACAGAGAAGAAGAAAATATGTTTCCTACTTTTGAAGAATTATAACAGTTTCATTGGGAAGACAAGGTGTACTGTGAAATTTTAAATAATTGAAAACGGTGATAATATCATGTTATATACCGTGGAGTTCAGCATAGTATGTCATTATTGTGAAGTGGAATATTCAGTGAAGACCTAGTAGAGGAAATGGCATTTCAGGTATAGAATACAACATGGAGAAAGGTATAGAAATGAGTATGACCTATACATGTTCATAGTGACTTGGCTGATAGGGCAATGAGACCCCTAAAAAAAAAGTCCTTGTACTTTCTCACACATCTCAGCAACCCAGACCCAAAACTCAGTCCCTGTCATTCCCCTGAGGCATCTTGACCCATCTCAGTATAATCATTTTAACTGTCCTTTCCTTCTGGCCCCACCACTTAACTCCTTTCATAGTTTGCACCTGGCTCACCCCAGGCTACTTGCCACTCTAGTCCCATTCAGATCTTCCCACAGTCTTTTTCTGTATAAAAGTATCAGTCCCATCCTTATCAAATTGGAAGATTTACTAGAAATCTTGCCTGCCCAATCAGTGTATAATAAAACTTCATAACTCTGACTGAAAGAAGGCTTGAGTGGTTGAATTCTTTCATGGCAAACCCACCCTATACCCTTGCATTTTGGGGTTCCTAGCAACCCAAAACTATATCAATAGTACAGTAAATAGAAGTCATTTTATTCAGGGAGTAATAGGAATTAAAGTTAGAAAGGTACTTTGAGGTAAGACTCTGAAAGTCCTTGAATAGCAGGCTAAGGATTTTGGACTTGAACCTTTGGATATCAGGGAGTCATTGGAGTTTTTCAGGATGATGAGAGTTGGGGATAGACAAAAGGAAAGTAAAGATTAATGAAGTTTAATCTGTTAGCAGTATGCATAATTAGCAGACTAGGAAAAGACCAAAGACAAGGAAGCTAGTAACAAGCCTATGACAGCAACTTTCATATATTGGGCAGAACTTAGCAGGACAGAAGAAGAGAACAAGTCAAGGATGATTTCAAGTTTTCCAGCGTTCATAGGAAAATAATTCTTCTTTTGGCAAACATATAAAAATCCGGAGGTAAATCCTAAAGTATTGCTTGAGGCATGTGGTGGTTAAGTAACTTCTCCAGGGCCATAGAGCAGTAAGTGTCAGGGGTGGAATTTGAACCAAGGTCTTTCTGATATTCTATTATCCCATAGTATGCACTGATTAAATACAAAGTGAATTGGTTTAGCCTGGATCAGAGGAGTATCTTATCCGCTACTTACTGACAAATCACTTTCAATTATCTTTTGCCTGTATCTGCAAAATATATAGAGGTATCAAGTTATACATTGGTGCAGGGTGATCTTGCACACAGTGACAAAAATTACATATCCTGAGAGTATGAGCTCAGCATTGCTTTAAGGACTGCAGAAGACCACTGGAGAAGCGTAAAAGATAGTGTCTAACTTCCTTGAGAGGGAACATAATGTGAGATAACAACTGAAAGAATACTGGCTTAAGGCAAGGAGTCCTAGTTCAGGTTGTGCCAGTCTGTTCCCCACTGTGTGTCCTTGGGCAAATCACTTACTCTCTGTGGATCTAAAATGGAGTGGTGGGTTGGACTAGATCATCTGTAAAGAATCACCCCCACCTATGAGATCATGAAACCTGTAACTTGTAATAGTCATTATTTCTCTTTTACTCAGGAACCCTGAGGGTCTTCTTCTCCCAGTTTCATTTTTTTTTTTTATTAAAGGGGCCATCCCTTGAGCAACTACTTAAAGAAACCTATTCATTGAATGGGTATATCTCACTCAAAGTGAGAATGCTATAAGACGTTAGCCTGAAAGGGCTAGGGTCTCACATTGCATCCTGGGCCATCTCCAGCCATCCTGATGAATATCAGGCCATTGTATCCAGAAGGCTCAGGAGAAGAAAGTGAGACTGGTGACCTTACACAACTCTCACTCACTCAAATCAAAGTCAACTGCAAGTCATGTCATCATCTTGATGTCATGGTCCTCTTCGAGAATGAAGGACAAACACAAAAATCAGGAGATTTTGAGGGTGATTCATTTTTGAAAAGTTAATTTTGTTTGTTTGTTTGTTTCCAGAAGGGCATAAGGGTGAGGAGGGATTGCAATTGTATCAGTATAGCAACTAGCCCCACTGATGAAGGCACATATATCTTTTGAAGTGCTGAAACATGTCTAATACTGACATACTGTTACCATCTTAGATAGAATCTTTTATGTTGCATGCACACTTTATAATGATAGCTAATAATATCTTAGCATTTGATATCATGCTTTAAGGTTTCCAAAACACTTTACAAATATTATCCAGTTTTATCCTCATGATGACCCTGAAAGATAAGTGCTTTTATTATTTCTATTTCACAGATAATTTTGATTCAGGTAGAGGTTAAGTAACTTGCCCAGTGTCACACAGTTAGTAAGTTTCTGAGGTCATATATGAATTCAAGTTTTCCTTATTCCAAATCTAACACTCTATCAAGTGAAACATCTAGCTGCCTAATATGATCTTAACACCACATTCCCAACTTGCTGACCAGTATTCTGAACTATGGCCAAAATGGGTTGCATTCTTATTTCCTCCACTACTCATTTTGTCCATTACTTTATTGTTGAAGGGGCTTACATTTTTGTTCTTTCTAAAGATGTACTGGTAACTATAAAAGATCCTGTTATCTAAATGCTCGTGATTAATTGTTTCCAGCCTTGAAGCTAAGTAATTGCTACTCTGTGGTCACCTAAGTGATTTACTATTACTCACTGTGGTAAAAATTATATATTATAAAAATAACAAATAATTAAAATCCTTTTTCTCCAGGATTTATATTTTGAATTCACAAGATTTTAGTTTTAAGAGAATCTTTAATTCTAATTAAATGAACTATCAATAAAAATTGAGTAAGAACTGAAATCTGTAAGAACCTCCTATATACAGAAAACAAGTATGAGGGTTTCTAACTGTACATTTTTATTGATCATTATCATAGTAATACTTCATAATAAACTACAACTATGTTGCCAGCATAACTATGAACTTGCTATAGACTAAAATTCCCACAGGTGTTAAATCACATTTGAAACAGTATTATTTTTATATTACAGATGAAATCAGTGAAATATTACAATGAAGAGCATGCTGAAAACCTAAGATATGTAAGAAGCTACATGCTAGTGAACTACTTGGTAATTATAATGCAGAGAAAAAGACAACAGATTTTTTAAATGTTCAAGTCACTTATCTGTGTAAGATTAAAAAGATTTAAAAATCATCATTTACCTTCAAAATAATCATAGTATCATAGGATTTAGAACAAGAAAGGACATTAAAGATAATCAAACTTCCTTAAAGTAACAATTCAAGGATCAGTTGTGAAAGTTTCCTTTTGTTAAATAGATTATTTTGTATTATAATATTAAAACCTGCAAAAAATCTGTGATTTGGACATGGATGTGAAACTTTCAAATTCTTGTTCTAAAAAGTCATGGAATCATTATAAATTAATATGGTAGATCATCAAATATTCATTTGAACCATTCTATCCCAGAGGTCAGTCCTATTCCAGCTTAACTGCTTTGGATCAGATTGGAAGCAGTCTGAAAATGGGCATCCATTGGGGGAGCCAAACATTAAAAAAAATTATTATAACAATTTATGTGGAATCTTACTCAGCAAATTCCAAAACTATTTACTCCTTATTGAAGAGCTATAGTCAATTGTGCATGAGCCATGCTTATGGCAAACGTGGGTGATACACATATGACTTTCCTTGCTCATCTAAATCTGATTGGACATCTTTGGTATCTACTATGATTTGTCTCCTAATTTCCAGGAAATGTCACTCTGGGGTCATTTAGGGCAGGTTAAAAGTGACAAGCAGCAACTCTATCACTCAACTTCTATTCTTAGAATGATATTTCTCCCCCTCCCAAAATTATCTCCCAGTTTTACTCTAGCTCTTATTAACATATTTAGTAGACTATGTAGACTGAATATTTAGCAAACAAAAAGTTTTTCTATGTGACTTTCAAGAGGCAAAAATCATGTTAGAAAGGCACCTTAATAATCTAGTGAAAAATAATGAGGTATGGATCACAAAATTTTTAACTGCTGCCATCAGCTGGCACTGTTTTGTGTAGTGGTTCACCTGTATGTATATATTATAATTTTTCATATAATATATCAGTACTGGAGATATTCTCCCCAACATTTGATTTCAAAAACACTGATATGTCTAGGCAGAATGAATCTCATGGGTAGGAAAGGAAGTTGGTATTTAGCTGACATAATTTTAAGGACCCCAAGAAGCTTCCCTTCTAAAGAATATTTCTCCCATTCTGTATGCTATCTGTTATTCCACCATTAAAGAGACATTCCTCTGAGCTAAAGAATTGACTTCTCCAAGCATCTTCTTTGAAAATGTAAATAATCTCAGGAGGGGTGATTCATTATGTTGTCAATTTAGTGTGAGTTATTTTATCAGATTTTTTTCTTATTGACTGTCCAAGGTAATAAAAATGTTAATAATTAGGAAGAGAAGGATAATGTTGCAAGTACTTTGCAAGTATTTTAGATAAAGTACAGCAGAAAGAAAGGACACTCAGTATTTGGGGAAGAGACATTTGACAGAAGGCAGTAAATGGGCAGAGAAAAGTGAAGTGAGAGGACACTGAGGATAAACTTCACCTGCTTGTACACCTGTTTAAGGATATGATTTAAAAGTAGAAGGGGACTTAGAGAATATCTAACCCAACTCTTTCACTTTACAGATGGGGAAACTGAGGAGGGTGAATGAGATTTAGATGTAAGATCATAAAAATAAAGTGGAATCAGGTTGAAATGAAGTACATATCATGAGTGGCTCATATATTATATCTATAACATAACCAGGATAGAAACTATATTTTATCTCAATTCCTACATATACTGATTACCAAGTGTCAAAATATCTAAAGATTACATGGTTTTCATGTATTTTGACACTTTGGGCCATTTTATTCTTAAAAAGTTTACCTAATTTCCCTATTCATTTAACTTATTATTTATACAAAAATGATGTTTGACTTCTTCAATATCCCTTTGGAAGTTCAGGCCCTGTGGAGGTAGAGAAAGCATAAAACATAAAACAGCTATAACATCAGCATTTCCTACTTTGTTCCAACTACCGTTTCCCTATTCTGATACTGTTTAAAGTAATGGTTTTATATTATATATTCCAGCTTTTAAAATTTGTTTATTTTATAAAAACAAAATATAATCCTTACCATTAACACTAATAAGCCCAACAATAAACTTTTAAAATAATAAATATATGCTTGATATCCATATTGTTTGGATTATTTGGATTATTACAAGATTAAGTAAAAAATTCATATCAAAGAATGAGAATACAAAGGGTATTCCAAAAATCTTAGTGCAATTTTAAACTTTAATAGCTTAAAACTTCACCAAGACTTTTGGAACACCTTGTAAAAGCTTTCAATAATTACATAAGAACTGAGACACAAACTACAGTGTACTTACCAAATAGTAGACAGGAATAATTACAGAATCTCAGAGTTGAAGGGGCGCACAGAGGTCTTCTAGTCCAATTCATTATTGAAATATGAAGCATGTCTACAACATCCTCATAGGATCATCCAGTCCTTAGTTGAAGACCTGAAGTGAGATAGCCATTCAACTTTTGGATGCCTCTAGTATGTAGTAAATTGTCTTTTTCCTTTATCAAGATGTAAAACTTCTCTACAATTTCTTTGCATTAGTCCTACTTCTGCCTTCTTGGGTCAAGTAAAACAAGTCTGATTTCACTTCCATATTACAATTTTTCAGTTGTAATACAGAGATCATATTACCCTTAAATGAGATCAAATGAGATAATATTTGTAAATCTCTTAGCACAGGATCTGATACATGGAAGACACATAATAAATTCTTCTTCCTTCCCCTACATTAATTCTTCTCTTTTTCAGGCTTTGATAGTGTTTCATAATGCCTTGTTTCAATATCTTTCACCATATTGATCATCTCTTATTAATCCCCTTCTTAAAATGTGGGGCTCATACTTCAGTACAGTACTTCAGAGAGCAGAGTATCACTTCCCTCATTTTGATAAATGATTTCTACTGATGCAGTCTAAGTTCAAATTAGGTTATGTAGTTTGTCATCAAGGAACTTCCATACTTAATAGGCTGAAGTTAAGTAGGCTACAACATATAACAAATAAGGAAATGAAAAGAACCAGAGCAAAGGATGTGATTAGAGAAAGTAATAAAGATAACAGACTGGTTGCATGCAGCAAAGAGTAAAAAGTCACAAGCCCAAATTGCTCCAGAGATATCCTTTCAATGACAAGAGAAAGTGAGGCATATCCCCAACACAATGTAGTGAATTTATGGGAGAAAATGGATAGGAGTTCCATAAGATGGGCGAATGTGGACAATTTGTTTTCTATATCATTAGGGAGAACATCCAAATCAAAAATATTATAGACCCATTTGAGTATGTGAAAAGTTAAATGCTTAGAATAACAGCTTCTTTGGAGTATTAAAAATCATTTGAGAAGTAGAAGGCAAAATAGAGGCAGCAACCCAACAGAACTCTCCCAGTATTTCCCTCCAAACAACTCTAAAATGACACTTCAAATCTATTTCTGGATTAGATAATCAACAAAAGGTCAGAGTGAGACATTTTTCTAGCCTGAGACAATTTAGGAGGTCATCAGAAGAGTCTATGACACCAGGATGGAGGCCTACCAAGAGTATACTTAGCTGCATCACCAACAGTGGGCCTTAGAGACAGTTTCAACAGGGGAAGCAGCAAATTCTGGAGCTCTCAGTCCAGAAATGGTAAAGGAGATAGACAACTGGTCAGAAAGAAAGCACAGAGAACATGTTGCTGGCACTGGGTGCAGAACTGGGAGCTGTTTGACAACTCTGTTGCCCATATATGGTTCTGGGTCACAGTTTCAGGGCAGAGAAGAATGCTTGTGTTTGGTCATAAGGAAGCAGGAGCCCTAGTCACAGTCCCAAGGCTGAAAGGAGCATTAACACTTACAACTACAGGGGAAGAAGGCCATAGAGCAGACCAGGAGAACAGTGATCACTCATCTTACTGGATCACACCACCTTGGAAGCACTGAAAATGTACAGACCTCCATATCTAGCTCTGAAAACAATAGCATAAAAAAGCCTGAAGTTTGGGATAGTGCTTCCCCACCTCCAAGTGAGCGGAGTCCAACTTTACCATAAAGTTTAAAGTCAAGAAACAGGCTGGAAAAAGGAGCAAACAACAACAAAAAAATCTTGACCGTAAAAGTCTACCAGAATGACAGGAAAAGCCAGCCACAAACTCAGAAGACAATATGAAAACAGCTACAACCAAAGCCTCAAAGAAAAATGCAAATTCAATATAAGCCCAACAAGAATCCCTAGAAGAGTTAAAAGACAGTGCTAACTCCACTGTTGGTGGAGTTGTGCACTGATCAAACCATTCTGGAGAACAATTTAGAACTATCCCCAAAGGGCTATGAAACTGGTCTTACCCTTTGACCCAGCAATACTATTACTAGTTCTATATACCAAAGAAAGAGATTTTTAAAAATGGAAAGGATATATATGTATATATATATATACATATATATATATATACACACACAGACACAAAATCTTTATATAAGCTTTGTGCGTTTGTGGTGGCAACAAACTAGAAATTGAAATGATGCCCATCAATTGGGGAATGGCTGAACAAGTTATGGCATATGACTGTGATAGAATACAATTGTGCTATAAGAAATGATAAAGTGGATGACATTAGAAAAACCTTAGAAGACTTATATGAATTGATATAGAAGTAAAGTGAGCAGAACCAGATTATTGTACACAGTAACAGCAATATTGTAATGATAATCAACTGTGAAAGACTTAATTACTCTGTCAAGACAATTCCAAAGAACCCATGACATAAAATTGTATCCACCTCCAAAGAGATAACTGATGACCTCTGAGTACAGACTGCAGCATACTTTTTTAACTGTCTTGCTTTTTTTTTTCAGTAACATGGCTAATATGGAAATATGTTTTTCGTGATTTCACATGTATAATGGGTGTCATATTGCTTCCCTTTTCAGTGGGTGGGGAAGGTGCTAGAGAGAGGGAGAGAATTTAGAATGAAAAAAATTAAATATTAATTTTTTTTAATATGCTGAGAAGTCCTACAGAAGAGTTAAGTTCCAGAAGCTACAAATACGGATTAAGTAGCCTCTACTCCAGTTCTATAAGCTAAAGAACTACACACTGAAAATTCTATAAAAGTACACCCAAAACTAAAATACCACAAAATATCATAGGCTTGGCCAACTTTTTAACTCCTTGTGTTAAAAAAGATTTTCCATTTTCCAAGAAGACTTTACCTCTGATTTAATCATAGAAATCATTTGAAGAAAATATTTCAAAATGTGTTCTATAGCCAAAATTTTGAATAATTTCTAGTTTTAAGGTTCTCAGGTTTCTTCATGACTAGCCTTAACTTGAGGCAGCTGGGTGGCACAATGAATAGATCACTGGGCATGGAGTAAAGAAGATGTCAGTTTGAATTCCATCTCAGACACTTAACTAGCTGTGTAACCGTGGGTGATTAACCTCTGTTTGCCTTAATCCACTGAAGAAGGAAATGACAAACAACTCCAGTATCTTTTTCAGAAAATAAAAAAGACCTATGGACAGCACTGGCATGTTATGGTCCTGAGGATCATTAAGAGTCAGACACAGTTGAGCAACAACCCTTCTCTCCATTTTGACAGAAAAATTCCTATTTTATTATTATTTAATTGGTGGATATTTAGTTTAATAAGAATATTCAGGTAAACCCCTCTGATCTTCTGGAGCAGATCCCATGGAGCCAAGCATGCATTCTGGTTCCCTCCAGTGAGTCAAATGCTCTGGTTCCTTGCTAATGCACCTTCAAGCCCAGAGGCTTCTGGAGGCTCCCATATGTACGTGTGTGACAAGGGATTGGGTTAAAGACAACTGACAACTAGAAAAGAAAATGCTATCTCGGTACACACTCCATTCCTCAGGAGACTCCCAAGTGTTGTAGAAAAACTCTGCTTCTTTCTCCTTTATCTTCTCTCTGATTTGGAACACCTCTACCTTGTACTACCTACAAAGGAAAGGAAAAGAATTTTTCTTACTCCTTCTACCCAACATCCTTGTCAACCCACAGCTTGTGTATATGACAATACTGATAAACATGCTTGGCTAGGTGAGCGTGAGAAAGAACCTCAAGACCATGGCTTCCTCTTCTTTGTGTTCTGTCTTTAAACAGTGTTTATAGTTAACTCAGCAGCAGTCCTGAAGATGTATATTTATAAGCCTTTAGGACTACTTTCAGTTCCAGAAGTCCAGAGTATCTGCATATTGTTGCTTACTATAAGAATACAATTTCTCATAGAAGATGTAGCATTGCCAAGAGCCACTGTCAGAAGGATGTGGCTGCTCTGGTTGGCCAGCAGGTCTGGGCTTTATGAGTTTCTCAAGCAGATAAGACTGGGGTGAAAATATTTGTCAGATCCACAAAGTGCCTTCACTTTTTTAGGGATTATATGATTGGTGTGATGAGTTAGTCCTTGATATTTTAAATATTTGTTCATGTGTGCTTATATACCTTTTATGTGTTAATCATATCTTTTATGGTGGAGGAAATAAATGTCCAGCCTATATCTTGTATCTACTTTGTATACTGAATGCCTTTTCTAAAAGGAACCCTGTTAAGGGGGTAACCCTTTGGAGAAAGCCATAAAAATGAATGATACCTAATATTTAAAAAATTTTCTCTGGAACCTCAAAGTTGTGGCAATGAGCCAGAGAGAATGAGAAAAAGCCTGACTCCCTGTTTTTGCAGTTAGACTCCTCCAGAACTGTGAGTCCAGAGCTGTAGCCCCTTTCTAGAAGGGTAAAAAATCTAGATTCAAGAAATATCAATTCACATCCTGACTTCTGGTTTTAAAGATACCAGAGATAATTCTTTATTCTTGCTATCTAGATAGTCCATCTTCTTTTCTAGTGACACATCTTTTATAATATCTTTTACATCCATAACATTGACTGCCCTGGTTCCCACTGCCTTAAGGCAAGGTATGTTACATTTCAACTTTTCCTTCAAAATTTTCTTCCTTAAAGGAGATTGGGATATCAAAGCTCTCTCTCAATGACTCCAGTTCTTCACCAATAGTGTTCTTGCAAGTAAAGGATATGGGTCCCCTATACCTAATTCCCTTTAGCTACTAAGAGTCAGATTAGGTTTCAAAAAGGAATATATACTTCCAAAATATGTCACCAAATGTGCAAACATACTCAACAACATGTGGAAGGCATAATTAACTACTTCTCCCCCGCTTTCCCACTCTTCCCTCTACCATCTCAGTGTCTGAGGAGGGGAAAGAGATTAGGCTCTTAGTTTGGTTCAGTTCCTACAGAGAACAGTCCCAAGATTTAAATCCAAAATTCCACACAGGCTTGAGTCCCAATCACCCTAACTTCTCTGGGCTTCTTTAATAGGTTAGCTGACTGAAATATTATACCTGGAATTCTGGCGCCAAGGTCTCCATGACTCAAACTCCTAAGTCCAACAGGGATTATGGACTGCCACTGAAACTGAGAAAAAATGAAAAAAGAAAACTGAAAGAGAAATAGAAACACCTCAAGCCTATTTCTCAGTGTTAGGGAATAAAACAACAGGAGAAGAAGGTATCCACCCTTCTGAGTTCAGTTCATAACACTTGCACTATGAACGAATTGTGTGTGATCTTAACCCTCTGGACAGGAAGCAGGAAAAACACACAGAAAAGAGAATGAGACTATTCCAGCCTGGTAGTTATAAAGATTCAGCTGGCTACACAACTGGTTGACAGAGCTTATTCCCAACCAAAGGGGAATATGGAAGCAGGCTTCCTCTATGTGAGGTGATCTAGACATGCTTATAAACCTTGTTACACACTGTTTCTTACTTTCAGGTTTCCATTGGTAACTTTCTGCAGTCTACCTTACACCTTCTATGTATCTTTTTTTTTTATTTTTTTTATTTTTTTTTATTTTTTTATTAAATTTATTTATTTAACTTTTAACATTCATTTTCACAAAATTTTGGGTTACAAATTTTCTCCCCTTTTATCCCCTCCCCCCCCAAACACCAAGCATTCTAATTGCCCCTATGACCAATCTGCTCTCTCTTCTATCATCCCTCTCTGCCCTTGTCTCCGTCTTCTCTTTTGTCCTGTAGGGCCAGATAGCTTTCTATGCCCCTTTACCTGTATTTCTTATTTCCTAGTGGCAAGAACATTACTCGACAGTTGATCCTAACACTTTGAGTTCCACCTTCTTTACCTCCCTCCTTCTCCACCCCTTCCCTTTGGAAAGCAAGCAATTCAATATAGGCCAAATCTGTGTATTTTTGCAAATGACTTCCATAATAGTTGTGTTGTATAGCACTAACTATATTTCCCTCCATCCTATCCTGTCCCCCATTACTTTTATTCTCTTTTAATCCTATCCCTCCCCATGAGTGTCGACCTCGAATTGCACTCTCCTCCCCATGCCCTCCCTTCTATCATCCCCCCCACCCTGCTTATCCCCTTATCCCCCACTTTCCTGTATTGTGAGATAGGTTTTCCAACCAAAATGAGTGTGCATTTTATTCTTTCCTTTAGTGGAATGTGATGAGAGTAGACTTCATGTTTTTCTCTCACCTCCCCTCTTTATCCCTCCACTAATGAGTCTTTTGCTTGCCTCTTTTATGAGAGATAATTTGCCCCATTCAATTTCTCCCTTTCTCCTCCCAATATATTTCTCTCTCACTGCTTGATTTCATTTTTTTTAAGATATGATCCCATCCTCTTCAATTCACTCTGTGCACTCTGTCTCTATGTATGTGTGCGTGTGTGCATGTGTGTGTGTGTAATCCCACCCAGTACCCAGAAACTGAAATATTTCAAGAGTTACAAATATTGTCTTTCCATGTAGGAATGTAAACAGTTCAACTTTAGTAAGTCCCTTATGACTTCTCTTTGCTGTTCACCTTTTCATGTTCTCTTCATTCTTGTGTTTGAAAGTCAAATTTTCTTTTCAGCTCTGGTCTTTTCATCAAGAAAATTTGAAAATCCTCTATTTCATTGAAAGACCAATTTTTCCCCTGAAGTATTATACTCAGTTTTGCTGGGTAGGTGATTCTTGGTTTTAGTCCTAGTTCCTTTGACTTCTGGAATATCCTATTCCATGCCCTTTGATTCCTTAATGTAGAGGCTGCTAGATCTTGTGTTATCCTGATTGTATTTCCACAATACTTGAATTGTTTCTTTCTAGCTGCTTGCAATATTTTCTCCTTGACCTGGGAACTCTGGAATTTGGCCACAATGTTCCTAGGAGTTTCTCTTTTTGGATCTCTTTCAGGTGGTGTTCTGTGGATACCTTGAATATTTATTTTGCCCTCTGGTTCTAGAATCTCAGGGCAGTTTTCCTTGATAATTTCATGAAAGATGATGTCTAGGCTCTTCTTTTGATCATGGCTTTCAGGTAGTCCCATAATTTTTAAATTGTCTCTCCTGGATCTATTTTCCACGTCAGTTGTTTTTCCAATGAGATATTTCACATTATCTTCCATTTTTCCATTCTTCTCTCTTTGTTCTGTGATATCATGCTTTCTCATAAAGTCATTAGCCTCCATCTGTGCCATTTTAATTTTGAAAGAACTATTTTCTTCAGTGAGCTTTTGAATTTCCTTTTCCATTTGGCTAATTCTGCTTTTGAAAGCCTTCTTCTCCTCATTGGCTTTTTGAACCTCTTTTGCCAATTGAGTTAGGCTAGTTTTCAAGGTGTTAATTTCTTCAACATTTTTTTGGGTCTCCTTTAGCAGGGAGCTGATCTGCTTTTCATGCTTTTCTTTCATCTCTCTCATTTCTCTTCCCAGTTTTTCCTCCACCTCTCTAACTTGATTTTCAAAATTCTTTTTGAGCTCTTCCATGGCCTGAGCCCATTGGGTGGGCTGGGACACAGAAGCCTTGATTTCTGTGTCTTTGCCTGATGGTAAGCATTGTTCTTCCTCATCAGAAAGGAAGGGAGGAAATGTCTGTTCTCCAAGAAAGTAGCCTTCTATTGTCTTATTTCTTTTCCCTTTTCTGGGCATTTTCCCAGCCAGTGACTTGACCTCTGAATATTCTCCTCACACCCACCTTGCCTCCTGATCCTCCCAGCAAGCGTTTGGGGTCTGAGATTCAAATGCTGCTTCCAGCCTTAGGGCTTTTGGCAGGGGCAGGGCTGCTATTCAGTGTGAGAATTAAGTTCAGGTGGTCAGGTCAGGGCAGGGCCGCCTCTCAGGCTCAGTTCCCTCAGGGGGTTTATGCACAGACCTTCCACAATGGATCCAGGCTCCCGCCCGTTTGGGGAGCCCCTGTCTGCAGCCGCCTCTCAGCTTCTACCTCCCAGGGGGGCCTGAATTATGGGGGCACCCCACTCCCCTCTCGACCCGCCAAAGAGATTCTCTCACCGACCTCCGTCACCTGTGGGCAGAGGGACTTGTGTGGCCACTGGAGATCCCGTCCCTGAAGCCTGCTCGGATCTGTATCTCTCGGTGCCGCGGCCGCTGCCACAGCAGGTCTGGGCTGGATTCCTCGTCTGCAGCGCGACGGACCTTTTGCGAGAGGTTTGCAGGTCCCTCTGTGGGTGGGGGGACCCGCGTGGCTGCTGGAGATCCCGTCCCCGTAGCCCTCTCGGATCTTTTCCTCACGGTGTCGTGGCCACGGCAGGGCTGCCCTCTGCTCCCCGTCCCGGCGCCCAGTCCAGGGCGCGAAGGACCGCCCGCGAGAGGTTTGCAGGTCTCTCCGGAACAGAAATCTCCCTCACTCCAATGTTCCGTGGCCTCTGGGTGCAGAATTCGCCGTGAGTTACTTCCTTGTAGCCCTTGTATGTGTTGTGGGTTCGGAGCTATGTGTATGTGCGTCTTTCTACTCCGCCATCTTGGCTCTGCCTCTCCTATGTATCTTTTCAACTGACTTTTGCCTTACCTGTAATTGTTAATTTTCCAGGAATGTGGTATCTTTTTCTTAGAAGACAGGTGGGCGCTTTTGTGGCAGCAAGCAATTGCAGAGCACAGAAAACACTGCATAGTTACCCAAATGTAATCTAGCTCAGTCACCTCCTCTCAATCATGTCTATGAGCTACATATTAACAGTCCCTCATTATAGCATTCATTCTCTTATTAATTGTTAACCAATCAGAATTGATTGCCACCCTTGGGTATACCCCTCTTCCACTGGGCATATAAACCTGTGAGACCACTGCCATGACTGTCTATTCTAAGAGAGATGGCTAAATGATGATCCTTTTATTAATAAAAATTCTGGCATTATTAACAAAATGATTACCCAGAAATTGTGTCTCTCGAAACTTTTTAAATGCCACAAGAGTATCACATGGAACATTACTGATTAGCTTACAAAGGAAAAGCTATGTCAGTTTAGCTTTAAATAGTCACATTTATAATCACATTATACTACTATGTGATTTCAGTGAATAGGTTGAAGACCCTATCAGTAAGGAGAAAGTTTTCAGTTACATTTTTCTTCCACTGAGTCAAAGGTTTTTAAAAATATAAATAAACATTTGGTTATATGAACTTGAAAAGTTTTTGCATGAACAAAGCTAATGCAAGTAGAGAAAAAAGGAAAACAAACTCTAACAAATATCTCTGATAAGGGTCTCATATGCAAGATATATAGACTACTAATAGAAATACACAAGACTAAATGCTGTTCTCCAAAGGATAAGATTGTTTTTTAAGGATATAAGGAAACTTCTCAAAAGAATAATTGAAAACTATTAATAGATATATTATGACAGAATATTCTAAAACACTGATAACAGAACAAATGCAAATCAAACCAACTATGAGGTTTTTATCTCATACCCAGCAAATTAGCAATAATAGTACAAGGAAATCATAAATGCTAGAGAGAATACAAAAAGATAGATATACTAATGTATTGTTGGTGGAGCTGTATTGTTGGTCCAAACATTCTAGAAAGCAATTTTGAATTGTGTACAGAGAGTGATTAAAATACTCATATCCTTTGACCCAGAGATTGTACTGTTGGCATTATGTCCCAAAGAGGTCAATCACAAAGAAAGTTGCCATATACACCAAAATATTTATAGCAGCACTCTAAAAGCAAAAATATGGAAACAGAGCAGATGTCCATCAAATGAAAGATGGCTAAACAATTTGTGGTACTGTTGAGGTTTATAGGTGCTCAGGACCCCAAAATACTGACACACTGGATCCTGCCCAAATGAGTTCAACCTAAGCCTTCTTTCAGCCAAAGAAAACAAAGTTTGTTAAAGATCTACCATATTGACCAGACTCTTAAGAAATCTGCACACCTCCATGGAAATGGGATGGGTCTTATACAGAAAGATTGTGGGAGGGATCTAGGGGTGGTCTAGTAGTCTGGGAGGAGGGGGGTCTAGAGAGGGATTGGAGGAGGAGTCTAAGGAGGATCTTGATGGGACTGAGTTGACTAGAAATCAGAACCAAGAGAGTAGGACTTTGATGTAATCAAGAGTGGGACTCAGTCAGAGGCAATTAGACAAAGAGATAGAGTGAAAGGCTTCTGGTCTCAGGAGAAAGCCAGATCAAGTGGGAAGATTTAAGGAGAGTTCATGGGGGTTCCCAGAGCCTGTACCCCATCAGTACCTGAATGTAATGGAATATTATTATGTTATAAGAAAAAACGTACGTAGGAAGATGTATGTGAACAGATACCAAGTGAAGTAAGCAGGGAGAAAAACAACATATTAAATTATTATGACTGTATAAATAGAAAGTATGACATTTAAAAAGTCCAAGAGACCATTTCTGGGTAATTAATCATTTTATTAATAATGCTAGCATTTTATTAATAAAAAGAGGTCAGTGGCACTCTCAAATGCCAAAGATGAATCATGGGGTGGGCTCATGGTTTATGTGTACTTGGAAGAGGGGGTGTGGCTAAGAGAATGTAACTTTATGTCATTTACTTCTAAACTGCTCAGCCTTGGGCAATCTAGTAAAAGAATTTCTCCCCACCCAAACCAGAGTTGAACACAATGGGCAGGAATTTACCTAGATAAGATAGTTTAGGTGGGGTAAGTTTTTGGCCGAGTTCAGTAAAGTCTTTCAAAGGCTGGACTTTGAACAAGAAAATGGGACAGGAGAAAAGCCCAGATCTCCCCACAAAGTGGTTATTAACAATAATTTCTCTCAAAAGAACAACAACAAAATAAATGCTGTGATATTATAATTACCAAACTAGGCCCCAAAAATGAAATGCAAGAGGACATCTCTCCCTATTTCTTTGCAAAGGTGGGAGTCTGAGTGTGGATCACTACATATATTGTCAGATTTTTTTGATATACTGGTTTGTATTGCTGAACTTTTTCTCCTTTTTAATTCTTTATTTTGGTAATATGGCTCTCTGGAAGTAGGAGAAAGGAATATTTTGGAAAATAGAAGTAATGTGAAAAAAAATATCATTAAAATTTTCTTCTCTTAAATGAATAAAGCAACTCAATCTGATTTATTTCAACGAGGGGAAATAGATAATGGAAAGTTCACGGACACAATACAATTTCATTCAGAAGCTTAATTCATGTAAATCAACTCTAATACAGGGGAAAAGTTTTATGTTTTCACAAATGAGTGCAAGTTATGGACAATATAAGATCTTATATGCTTTTATTTTGTGGTAAGTTTTATAAGTGTATGTGTGTGTGTATATATACACATATATATATGCACATATGTATATATTTGTATCCATATACATATCTTAGTCATTTCTAAATTTACCTCCTCAAACCAGAAAAACTTTCTATGTTAAAAAAAAATGTTCAGCAGAACTACTGGGCAAGTTGACTGCATCTGACAGTGTATATCACAAAACAAATCCATAGTGTCTCCCACCTCTCCAACAAAATGAGAAAGGTCCATTTCCCCGTCTGTTCTCTAGCTTGGTTATTGTAATTATAAATTCCACTTCATTGTACTGCTCTTTTCATTTACCTTTGTGGCATCATTTGGATAGTTCATGCCACAACTTACCCAACAGAGACCAGATTGACACATATAGATAAGTAATCTAAGAGCAATGTGCATAGAAAGAATTTAATTAGATTGGAGTTCTAAATAAGGTTATAATGGGAGGAAAAGAGGAAAAGATCAAGTTGTAAAATGTAAAATGACATAACCTAAGTCAAAGAGATCTTGTTTGACAATTATTGGCCACAAAAACCTTGGACAAATACAACACCTGACATTTGAGTATAGAAGCAATTACAGGGAGAAGGGCTATTCCTTTTCTGACCTGAGGAAACCAGTCTTCTTCTGTGATTGCCACCTGAGACAAGCCAACCTCTTTATGGAGGGACAATCTACTAACTGCAATGGTTAATTGTATCCTATTCTTATATAATGTATTATGGTTCTGTGTTTGACAACTGTATCCTTCCCAACTGAGTGCACCTTTTTTTTCGTTTATATCCCTTTGTTCTGTTGGGTCAGTAATTTTCCTCATCTTAATAACCAAATTAATTTTTCCTTGGTTCTTTTTTTACTTCACACTGCATCAAGTTTATATGTCTTCCCATATTTTTCTGAATTTGCCTACCTACTTTTTGCTAAATTTTGTTTACAGTCTTTGTTACCACAAAAATGCTTCTTTGAATACTTTAGTATATATAGAACTTTTTTTTTCTATCCTTAACATCCTTTCGGAATATGTCAAGCAGTGGGAACTCTGGTATGAATAGTTTTGTCACGAAAAAAATACTTCTAAATTTCTCACTTAAATGGTTGGAAAAATTCATTGCTCAACCGAAAGTGTATCAGTTGATCATTTAATATCATTTTTGGACTTTAATAAGTGTCAGAGTTTGAATTAATCAATCAGATGAAGAGCCTGGACCTAATAATCTCTTTGTTCTCTGAAGTAAACTCAGAGAATACTTCTTCTTATGTCAACAAGGCCATATGGAGCTGACCTAGCATATTTTATGACTCTTAACCTGAGACACTGTCTTGAATAATGAGACTGTATGGGATGGCAAGACCCTCTACTCAAACTGACTACTCAGAGGGATCTCCAAGTGTTAACAGAAAGTTCCTTTATTTGCTTCTCGGGAGCGGCGCAGTCCCTCCACCAGGTAGTCTGGAACAGGGAAAGCCGAAACACAAAGGCAGAGCAGTGGTTTACATAGACCCTAACGCGAAAGCCCCCTTCCACCACTGACCATTGTTCTTATTGGCTGAGAAATGTGGTCTTACATTCTGGGCATGAAATCTAACCAATCCCATCTTAAGTTTGGTTCGAATTTCCCCGCTCCCTGTCCGTTACAAAGCCCTCGAAAATACATGTCAGTATATGCAAATAAAGCATTGCGAGTTTATGGAAATGAAGTACATGCAAATGAAGCATTGAGAGTATATGCAAATGAGGCGGACCTGTGTAAGAACTGCCAACTGCTCATGCACATGCAAATTAGGCATTGAAGAGTTAGTGAGTTTTATCCAATCATTGATCCTAATATACTACATAGCTTTTATCCTTATATGGGAATCTCCCGACTTTGAAGGCATTGTAACCTGAGCCTTTTGGTCTCCTTTACCCCTGGGAGAAGAATCCACATTCCTGAGAAGTCTTCACTGAATCTGTTCCCATTCAAGACTTTTTCCACATCTTAATATGTTGTGTACATATACAATGTTATGATATGTTAATGGTAAAGAAAACACAGATGTCCCGGGTTGTAATTTCAATTAAAACTTTGTCAACTCTCTTATCTTATTGTATCTATTCAATTCAGAAAATTCCTTTCTCATGGTATAGCTAAACACGTATAGAGAGCATAAATCTGAGGAACATAGACATCTTTGGATTGTTGTAAAACAGATTTAAGGCTGGTCATTCTTGTATTAGTCAATCAGAAATTTCCTTCTGGCTCCAACATCATGTTAACTGCTAGCTTTAAGGGAATAAACAATAATGCATTTAGCCTGCTTGCCTTTCTAAACCAAACTTCCAGGTCGACACAGTGTATCTCATTTCCTATAGCTCCTCAGACATTTTTTTCATCCTTTTTTCAATCTTCTTAATTTTCTAGTTGGGAGTTCAAACCTCAGGAGTTTTTTGTTTTGTTTTTACATTTCTCTTATTATTAGTGATTTACAACAATTTTTGATTCAGTTGTTAATAGCTTGTAATTGTTTTGAAAACTGTTCACCCCTTCTTATCCATTGGGAAGTGGCTTTTAGAATATATATTTGTATTAATTTGCTGTATATCAGATCTCTAATCTTTAATGTAAAAATCAAATGCAAAGAGTTTTTTTTAAAAAGTTTTTAGGATAAAATTTATTGAATTTTGTTTTTATGTCAATTTCATTTCCCAATTTATCCCTCACTCTTTCTCCCAGAAAGTCATGCCACCAAACAAAGAATTTAAGAGAGGGGGAAACATTTAGCAACATAACTGACATATCAAAAAGAAAAATCTAACATTATGTTGCAACATTGGGGACTAGCTTGGTCATAATAAAATCAAAAAAAGGTCTTTTTGATTGTTTTCCTATTTACATAATTGTAGCCAGTCAAGTCAGCAGCACGAATTAAGAGCATTCCATGTGTTAAGTGGGTGCTAAGCATTAGGGATACCAAAAAAAAAAAAAAAGCAAACAAAATAAACAAACAGTCTGCTCTCAAGGAGTTTACAGTCTAACAGTGGAGACAACATGCAGATAACTATGGCCAAATAAATGGCCCCAGTTCCATGACTTTGATGTAAGACTCCATTGTTAATGGAGTTAGGAGAGAAATTCCCTCCCCAGCCCTGAGAACAAAAGCTTTTCCCCTTCAAGACTTAGGGGTTTCTTCTATAATTGGCCTTCTGTCCCTGACTGCAAGAAATAAATCTCTCACAGCTGACAAAGCACTTGGTCTTTATTGACTCCTTAACAAGTGTATCTTGAGACTGAAGAGCTGCCTAACTTTTTAAAGGCTGCCAGGGGGGCATCACGTATCCTTTTGCCACTCAATGGTTAGCCACCCTACAATTCAATTAGATGGAGGAACTTAATGCCTCCTAAAGGAGAAATGAAACTAAATACTGCTGTACACTTCTTTATAATCTATAAATGGGTCACTCCCACTTTAAAGTCTGTGAATAAAATGTGAACTGCTTAAGGTGTCACACCCTTCACAAGGTACAAATTTAACTCCTTTAAAACCTCATTTTCTCCTTTACTTGTCTCATATTCTACAATCTCATCGAGGGAAATGGAGACTTCGTTAAGATATCTCCAATCAAACCTTCAACATATTCTATGCTGTTATCATTATATTGTGTAACAAGGGACTGGGACTGGCCACGGAGAATTTAGTCCTTATGAACATGCTCAGTGTGCTCTGCCTGTGATCCCTATGTGAGGTATGTGCAGCTATTTTCAATTTGCTTATCCCAGGAAGGAGTCGTCTTCTGAATGGCTGCTGAACTAGAATTAAGAATGTTTACAAAAGGCACTAACCAATGATTCAATCTATCTCTTTGTGCCATCTTAAATTGAATGTCCAATAGACATCTTAATCTCACTGTGTCCAAAACTGAAATCATTATCTCCCCAAACCTTCCCCTCTTTTTAATTTCCCTATTACTGTTAAGAGTACTGCAGTCCTCCTAGACAGCCATTTTGAAACCTGTGTCATTCTTAACATCTCATATCCAAACTCCCTGAACTTCCATGTCCAAACAAATGTCAAGTCCTGTCATTTCTACCTAAATAACATCTCTCATATCCATCTCCTTCTCTCTTAAAACTACCACCATTTTGATAAAGGCCTTGATCATCTCATGCCTAGTATATTGCAATAGTCTGCTGGTTGGTCTCCCAGCCTGAAATGTCTCCCTACTCCAATCCATCCTCCACTCAGCCGTCAAACTGATCTTCCCAAAGCATAGGTCTGACAATGTTATTCTTCCATTCAATAATCTCCACTGATTTCTCTAGGATCAAATCTAAAATTTTCTAGCCTTTAAAGCTCTTCATAACCTGATCTCTTCCTACCTTCCCATTATTCTAACACCTTACTTTCCTCTATACCTCTTTGCTATTCCTTGCATGTGACACAATCTCCTAACTTCTCAACTCAGAGCATTTTCACTGGCTATCCTTCATTCTTATAATTCTCTCCCTCCTCATCTCCACCTTCTGGATTCCTTCAAATCTCAATTATAGTCTTACTTTCTGTAAAAAGCCTTTCTCAGTCCTCTTTAATCTTAGTGCCTTCCCTCTAATGTTAGCCCTTCTCCAATTAATTATTTGCAGATCTTATCTGTATTTTTTGTGTGTATTGTGTTCTTCTCCTCTCCACTCCCCCAATTACAGTGTGAGCCCCTAGAGAGCACAGACTGTTTTGTGCCTTGATTTGAATCCCCAGTTCTTAGCACAGTGTTTGGTGCATCGTAGGCACTTAATAAATACTGACTGACTGGCTGACTATATTCAAGTGTAGAGGAAAGGAATGCTATAAGTGGGGAGGAAGGTCTCAGATGTTTATTTCTTCCCCTGGGCTGCCAACATTTAACTGTGAACACGTGGCCTTCCTATTTCTTTATCTTTGCTGCATTTATTCTTTTTCTGCTCTTAGGTAACAGCGACAGAATAGACTAGACTGACTGTGAGATTTAAAAGGTTGGAGGACCAGAAGTCCAGTGAGAGCACCATCAAGGCCCTAAAAAATGACCTGTAGGTCCCAGTTGGGCTGCATATTAGACGTAGCAGCCAAGACAAAATTTTCTGAAATGAAACCATCCATTGACTCTACCACATTTGGAAGTGAATTTGATGGGGCAAATGTTTGCAGTAACTGTCTTGAGTTTAGGCCTATTCTCCCTAGGGAACAAGATTGTATAGAGGAGAGTGTTGGCAATGGTTTGCACTACTATTCTTGTTAAAATTTCTTTAGTTAATATTCCTTTTAAAAATCTAATTAATATTACTAAATGAAAATTGGGCACTAATCACTACAGGATGTTGATGATATAAGGGATTTACTAACTGGAGATTGATATTAGGGGAGAATACTGGAATAGGGGTTTGAACTGATAGCATTAAGAAAGATACCACCCCATGGACACTCATAGAAGTCTGAAGGGGAGTTATAGCTTTATCTTAGTGATTCCAACTAGTTACTGAGAGTGGGAATAGGTTCAAGGGTATACATAGTTTTATAACCTTTGAGATAATTCCAAATTGCTCTCCAGAATGACTGGACCAGTTCACAACTCCATTGATTTATTAATGTACTTATTTTCCCTTATCATCTGCAGCATTTTCATTTCTGATAGATATGAAGTGGAACCACAGAGTTGCTTAAATTTACACTTCTCTAGTCAACAGTGATTTATAACATTCTGTTATATGACTACAGATATCTTTGATTTCTTCTTCTGAAAACTGCCTATTCATATCCTTTCACCATTAAGCAATCGAGAAATTGCTCTTATTTTTCCAAATTTGACTCAGTTCCCTATATATTTGAGAAACAAGGCCTTTATCAGAGAAATCTGATCTAAAAATTTTTTCTATTACTTAATTATCTATGGTACCTTTTAGCAAAATATAGTTTCTCTGATTATCTCTTTTAATTAGTTCTGTTTTTGCTTTTGCTTTCTTTGAGATCATGATTGCTACCCCTGCCTGTTTTTTTACTTCAGGTGATGCATAATTGATTCTGCTCTATCCCTTTATTTTAATTCTGTATGTATCTTTCTGTTTCAGGTGTATCTCTTGTAAATGACATATGGTTGGATTCTGGTTTCTAATCTATTCTGTTATGCACTTCCATTTTATGGGTGAGCTTTTCCCATTCATATTCATAGTTGTGATTACTAATAATATATTTCCTTCTATTCCATTTTCTTCTGTTTATCCTTCTCTCCATTTTTTATCTTGTCCTTCCTCTAAGGTCTGTTTTGCTTCTGACCATTGCTTCTTTTAATCTGTCATCCCCTTTTTATCATCGCTGCCCCTCACCCATCTCTCATATCCCCTTCTCCTATTTCCCTGTGAAATAAGAAAGATTTCTATAACCATCTGAATGGGTATGTTAGTTATTTCCTCTTTGAACCAATTTTGATGAGAGGTACAAGCATTGCCCATCACCACTTCATGTTCCCCTCCTTGTATAAAGACTCTTCCTTCCATGCCTCTTTTATGTGAGAAAACTTTCTTCATTCTACTTCTCCTTTCCTCCTCTCCCAGGACATCCTTCTTTCTCACCCCTTCATTTTTTTTAGATCATCCCAATATAATCAACTCATACCCATGCGCTCTATCTATGTAGACTTCTTCTAATTGTCCTAACAATGATAAAGTTCTTAGGAGTTACATGTATCATCTTCCCATGTAGGAATGTAAACAGTTTAACTTTATTGAGTCCTTATGATTTCTCTGTCATGTTTAACCTTTTGTGCTTCCCTTGAGTCTTGTGTTTTAATGTCAAGTTTTCTGTTTATCTCCAGTTCTTTCATCAGGAATGCTTAAAATTCCTGCATTTCATTAAATATCTATTTTCCCTCCAAAGGATTATAACTCAGTTTTGCTGGGTAGGTGATTCTTGATTGTAAAACTAGCTCCTTTACCTTCTGAAGCAGCACATTCCAAGCCTTCCAATCGTTTAACATAGAAGTTGCTAAATCTTGTGTGATTTTGATTATGACTCTACAATGTTTGAATTGTTTCTTTCTGACTGGAATAGTTTTTCCTTTACCTGGGTGCTCTGAAATTTGGCTAAAATATTTCTGGGAGTTTTCATTTTGGGATTTCTTTCAGGAGGTGATTTATGGACTCTTTCCATATCTATTTTACCCTCTGGATCCAAGATTTTCCTTTATAATTTTTTTTGAAATATGCTGTCTGGGATCTTTTTTTTAAATCATGGCTTTCAGGTGGTCTGATGATTCTTAAAATATTTCTCATTAATCTATTTTCAGGTAATGTTTTTAATGAGATTTTTTTTCACATTTTATCCTATTTTTTCTTTCTTTTGATTTTATTTTATTGTTTCTTGATGTCTCCTGGAGTTATTAACTTCCATTTGCCCAATTCTAATGTTTAAGGATTATTTTCTTCAGTAATTTTTTTGTGCCTCTTTTTCCATTTGGCCAGTTTTGCTTTCTAAGGAGTTTTTTTCTTCATTGAAATTTTGTGCCTCTTTTATAAAACTACTAATTCTTTTTCATAATTTTTTTTTCATCACTCTCATTTCTTTTCCCAATTTTTCCTCTACCTCTCTTATCTCTTTATTTAACTCTTCTAGGAATTCTTGTTGTACTTAAGTCCCATTAGCATTTTTCTTTCAACCTATGGTTGTAACAGTTCTCATGTTGTTGCATTTTTTTGAGTTGTATGTTTTGGTCTTTCCTGCCACCATAGTAGCTTTTTACGACCAAGTTCTTTTTGTTGTTTGCTCATTTTTCCAGCCTATTTCTTGGCCTTGAACTTCATGGTAAAGTTGGGCTCTGCTCACTTATGGGTAGAGAGACATCATCCCAAACTTCAAGCTTTTTTTTTTTTTTTTGATGTTGTTTCAAGAGCTAGTTCTGTGGGTCTACAAATTTTCAGTACTTCCAAGATGGTGTGATCTTGAGAGCAGTGTAGTCACTGCTTTCCTGGTCTGCTCTCTGGTCTTTACCTTGTAAGGGCCTCTGTTCCCCTATGACCACAAGTGGAAACACTCCTCTTAGCCCTGAAACTGTGATTACATCTCTTGTTCTCTTGTGACCACAAGCACTAGCACTCCTCTCTGCCTTGGAACTGTGACCCAGAACTAGCAAAAGTTTCCCTGTAATCCCTTTCTGACCAGTTGTCTTATCCCTTTACCATCTCTGGGCTGAGAGTTCCTGAAGCTTCTGTTGCTTCTGCTGTGACAATCACCTTCAAAGGGCAACCTCTGTGCTACACCACGTGCTATCTGGGCCAGCTCCCACCCTGGTGTCACAGACCTCTCCTGATGACATCTTGCATTGTCTTAGTCTGGAAAAATGTTTCCCTCTGACCTAAATTTTATTGCAAGTTATTTTTAAATTGTTTGGAGGGGAATATTGGAAGACCTCTGCTGGGTTGCTATATTCTGCCAACTTGGCTCTGCTTTCTCCTTCTTTCCTTACCAAAAATATGAGATGAAAGATAGCGTATCTAACCATTGTGATGTCTTCCCCCAAGTCTAATCATCAACCATATATATATCTCATCAGGATCTCCCCTTACCAACAATCATAAGCCTGGCCCACAAGGATACAATTACTCCTATGCTCTCAAAGAACACAGGGAGTCATCAGCTATATTGGTTTCAGGAAGATAGAGGACCCCTGGCATTGCCATCTACTCCACTGCTGAATTCAAATGTCAGTCAGGTCTTTTCATATACTCTGCAGCTTAATTCTGCCATATGTGTTATCTCTCCCAATCAAAAATGTGAGTTCTTTGAGAGTAGGGCTTGTCTCCCTTTTCTATTTTTATTCCCAGAGTTTAGGAAAGTTATTGGCATATAGTGAGTAGATGATATATACTTTTTCACCCTATTCCTTAGTAGGTGTTTAGTCAGTGCCTCTGGAATGAATGAATAAATAAATGAGTGTTCAGCATACTTTTACTAAATAAATAAGGGAGGAAAAGAATGAGTGGTTCAATAGATCTCTTTTAATGTATCATCCTTAGAAAATCTTAGAAACTTTGACCTAAGTGGGAGCCTCTAAATTTTAAAGGAAATAACACTGTGTAAAATTTATTTCCTATTATATCCAGACTAGCTCCACTCAAATGTGGTTGCTATAGTAATAAGCTCAATGCTATGAGAACAACAAATGATTTCTTCAGGCAGGATCATAAGATCATTGATGTCCAACTTGAAGAGATCTTAAAGGTCATCTAGTACAACACCTTTATTTTACAGATGAGGCAAATGGACTCAAAGAGGTTAAGTAACTTGCCAAGACCAAACATTCATGACTGTTAGAAGTTACACAGTCAAAAAGTATTTCTTTTTATTAATATTAGAATACTCAGAGTAGTTGAATAGCTAGTCCTTTTCAGATGCAAATGTAGATTTTTTTGTTTAGAAAGGAAAGCAATCTGTTCACGTTTGGGAGATAGGGTTCATTGAGTCTTTCTAGAGATTTTTCCCACCTGAACTTTTTAGGCTATATAATTAAAATAAGAATTGTACAAAGTGATATTTTTCAATGATGAGTTTATATGATTTTGATCATTAAAAAGGTACTGCAAGCACAAGTGACTGTGTACTTTTGTTAAGGAACACTGGTACACTTGATTTTTAAAAGTAAATAAGAAACAAGGCAATAAGTTAATTTCTTCAGAAGTTTACAATTTAATACGTTACTATTGACATGATACAGAAGAGCTTTAAAAAAATCTTCCTTTAATACATTCAACAGAAATTAATCAGGCCAAGTATTTCTACTATACTATTATAAGCATGGAAGAAAATTCTTCTCTTCAACTGATTAGTATCTTGGATATGGCTGAAAACAACTGAACCACATGTATATTGTTATTTATCACATGCGTGATATCACCTATCACATGTGATAAAAAACCCTACTCTTCATCCACACCAGGACCTCCATACCTTTGATTCCTCAGTTCTCTCCTAATATATCTGCCCTGAACTAGACACTCTTCTTAGTGAACCAATTCAACTCTACACTGTCCTTCTCCTTGACTCCCTAGTCCCCTATCATTTTACCAATTACACCTTGCTAAACTTCAGTCTTGGATTCTTCCTACCGTTCATCTTTGCTCCTACACATATACTGCTTAAATGAGAGTAGAGAAAATGATGAAACTTTTCTGATTCACTACAAATTTATGTTATACAACCTCAACTGGGTCTTCACTGTTGCTAGGCAATCCTATACCTGGCTAATCAACTCATTAACCCATACTTCACTGCTGTTCTTCCAAATCTTTTAAATCCTCAAACTTCCTAAAGTTTCTTCTGTTCCTACTTTCTCAGTTAAGAACCTTACCTCATATTTTACAGAAAAAATGAGGTCATTTGCTGGAAGCTTCCTCTTCGTCATTTGTCATTCAGATGCCTTCTGCCACTAACTTCTCCTTCACTCCTGTCTCACATGATGAAGTGGACTTACCCCTAACCCCTTTACTTATTCATGAGATTCCATCCCATCTCCTCCAGCAGATTGTCTCATCATCCTCACTCTTTCATTTATTTTGAATCTTTCCCTAACTACTGGTTCATTCCTTACTTCATACAAATATCCCCATCCTCAAAAACCCTCACTTTACCATTTCATTCCAGTTATTGCCCTACATCTCTTCTGTCTTATGCAGCTAAACCTCACAAAAAGACCTTCTACAATAGGTGCTTCTACTTTTTTTCCTCTCACTTTCTAACTCCTTATAATCCAACTTCTAACCACATCATTCCAACACTGTTCTCTCCAACATTACCATTGATCTCTTAGTTGCTAAATCCAATGGCCTTTTCTCTTATCTTCATTCTCCTTGACTTTTCTGCAGCCTTTGTCATTGTTGATCACTCTCTTCTCCTTTGATATTCTCTCTAGGTTTTCAGGACACAACTTTCTGCTGATCTACTTATCTGATTGCTTCTTCTCATTTTCCTTTGGTTGATGGTCATCTAAATCAGAGGTTCCCAAACTTATTTGGCCTACTGCCCCCTTTTTAAAAGAAAATTACTTAGCGCTCCCCCAGAAATCTACTTCTTTAACCTTTTAACTTTAAAAAAAATGCATCATTTTATGATGCATCATAAATGTAACAATTTGTTGTAAATTTGTGGGGTTTTTCCTGCATTGAAATTTTGATGATATAATATTGCATCATGTAACCATATAATATTATATTGTAAATAAGTCATTACACACACATATTCCTACTGATGCATGCTGGACTTCCTGACAATGTGCGACACACTTGCCTGCCAACACTTGCTTGTTAAAACCTGCTGACAGAGTTGACCACTGATTGGCTATAAGTTGCAGTTTACATATTTATTTGGAAAATAATGTAATCACTATGACTTTAACTCTGTTATACAAGATGAAACACGTGTGAATGGTTTTTTTTGAAATTTTCTTTTCTTCTCTTCTTTCCTTATGCTTCCACTGTCCCCTTATTTTTATTCAATGTCCCCCCCAATTGTACTGGAGGCTACTACTGACTCCCTGGCTTGTTCTAGCACCCCTGGCGACAGTATCACCCACTTTGGGAACCTATAACTAGATCAAGACCTCTAAACCATAACTGTCCCTCATGGTTCCATCCTAGGCCCTCTTCTCTTTTTCATCAATACTACTATTTGGTGTTCTCATAGACTCCCATGGATGTAATTACTATCTCATGCTGATGATTCTCAAACCTATCTGTCTTGCCTCAAACTCTCTGCTGACCTCCAATCTAGCATCTCTAATTGTCTGTCCAGTAGACATCTTAAACTCAACATGTCCAAAACTAAGTTTATTATCCTGTCCCTTGAATCATTCCCTTCCTGCCTTCCTTGTCACTGTAGAGGGACAGCACTATTCTCCCTGTCCCTCGAAATCTATCAGTCATCCTGGACTCATCATTATCTCTCATCCCCCATATCCAATCTGTTGACAAAACCTATATACTTCACATTTGCAAAACCTCTCCAATACCTCCCCTCGTTCCTCTGGCACTACCACATTATACCACAGGCCCTTATTACCTCATGCCTGCTGGTGGGTTTACCTGGCTCAAGTCTTTTCCCACTTCAATCCATCCTCCATTCAGCAACTGAAGTGATTTCCCTAAAGTGAAGATCCTACCATGTTACCACCCTCTTGCCCCACTCCCCTACTCAATAAACTCCAGTGGTTTCTAGGATCAAATACAAAATCCTCTTGTTTGGCATTCAAAATCCTTCATAAGCTAGCTTCCTCCTACCTTTCCAATCTTCTTACACCTTACTTCCAGTCACATATACTCTTCAATTGGGTGGGATGGGATGTTCCACAAACAAGATGCTCCATCTCATGCCCCTGGGCATTTTCTCTGACAGTCCCTCATGCTTGGAGTGCATTCCATCCTCATCTCTACCTACTGAGTTCCTTTAAGTTCCAAATAAAATCTCATTTTTACAGGAAACCTTTCCCAAGTCTTAATTCTAGTGCCTCCCCTTTGTTAACTATTTCCTAGCCTGTATGGAGTTTGTATATATTTGTTTACATGTGTCTCCCCCATTAGATTGTAAGTTCCATGAGAGTAGGGACTGTCTTTTGCCTCTTTCTGTATGCTCATCACTTAGCACAGTGCCTGGCACATAGTAGGTGTTTAATAAATATTTATTGATGTGCTTTATATGTCACACATTCATGATATACTGAATATACCATTTATCACGTGTGATAAATTCATCTCATACATTAGTCATGTCTTATATTAAATATAATTATCTACCCCAAATGTTCACATGGGCTATCTGTAGTGGAGCATTCCAAGTTTGTATTGGTCTGATCAGACACAGTTGGACACACTGAAACTTGACTTTATCACAGTGATGTCATTTTGGTTCTCAAGAACAAAGGACAACAACCAATATTAAATATATACATGCATATAAATTTATGTATATGTATATTGCATATATATGTACACACATATACTTATGCATGTGTCATTACATAGGCAAAGGAAGGCAAGGAATGTGAGTAATGATAATATGTCATCCAGATTTGGCTCAGGAAACAAGTGCATGTCCCAGCACAAGGGGATATAACAGAGTTAAGTCAAGTCAATAGCCATTTATGCCAGGCGTTGTTTATCTCTGGGTGTACAAAGTCCTGGTGATAGAAACACATATTCTTATATACAAAAAGCAAGACAATCCTTGTTCTAAAGGAATTTACGTTCCAATAGAGGAATATGACACAAACAGAGGAACTAAATAGGGTTGAGGAAGAATATTTTTGTCTAACAAGTATCAAGATGGTAAGTGGAATCATTGGACAATGTATAAGCTGTCCTTTCCAGGAACAGGAATGCTATTTAGTAACTGTTCCTAGAGCAAGAGGTAGAGATAGTTTGTTGTGAACTCTCACCAATCAAGAGTCCAGTCTTCCAGAGTGGTGTAGGAGTGCCAAGTTGAGTGTCAATTGCATAGCATAATAAAAGGATAGGTACTAGGCCAGAAGTGCATTATAATTATCTAGGACCTAGTAAACACAAGGAGTGATGCTGCACAAAATAAATATTGTTGATTCAATTATTTTTCAATTTAAAGCTTGCTTTAAAATAAAAATAAAAAGACCTACAATCAGAGTAGGAGAAATGCTTTCATTTTTAAAGTGCTGCTTTATAAAGACAGCTGCCATCTTGCCTCTTCATTCCAAAAGCCAAAAGACTGTGTTCCAAAAGTTATTGGGAATCTTAAATATATTCCCCATATATTAAAATGCTGGTTTTCTAGGCATCTCCCATATGACCTATTATATATAGCCCACATCAACTATGCTTGAAATACCTACTTAGGGTTCAGTAGTGATAGTGATAGTTTGAGGAATGCCCAGACTAGATGGGAGAGACAGGAATTTTAGGGTTGGAACTTTCACTCTCTAAAGGATGATTTTGTGAAAATATTTTCCATATAAGTGGGAATGGGGCATAAGGAAGCATTTATTTTTCAGAGAGGGACACAAATTGGAGCTTTGAAAGGGGTCTGAGTATGCAGAAAGTGGTGGAAGATTTTTTTTTTTTGTATTAAAGAGGAAACTGTTCTAGAATTTTCAGATATATATAGCAAACCCCAGGCTTTTCTTTTACCCTTATACCACTTCCCAGCATAGCAACAGTTGACTATACTGTTGGAAACTACAGAGAACACTTCCAGTAAGGTGTCTGCTGAAGTGGTAACAAATTTTCAAAGAGAAAAATGCCGGCTGAGGACAACAGAGATATGCAGTACAGCAGAGACAAATAAGTCCTTCTCCATAGCGACCCTATACATGATGTCGCTAGAAAGTATATATACAATATGGTTTTTGAAACAGAGTTGCTAGTACAGCATTTTTATTTTTTTTTTTTAATTTCAGTAAAACATTCTGGGATATTATGAACTGTTTGTAACATGGGAGTTTTCTGCCTTTTCGGTTAACGTCTACTTGAGGGGAAGGTCAAATGAAATACCCTGGGGATTTTAACAGTTTTTTTTATCAGTGACTGACTGGGAGGATGGCATACTGATCAGATCTTCAGATGACACAAAGCTAGCACATATAGCTAACACGTGTAATGACAACATGAAAATAGATTCTGAATGGCTAATGGGCCAGAGCCAATATATTGAAATCGAATATATATTTTTCTAACTAAAGTTTTAAAAAATCAGTTTCACAAGATGAAGGGCCAATGATCAGATAAAATTAATGTGAAAAAGGTTTAGTTTAGTAGACTACAAGGTCAATGAGTCAAGATTCACCAAAACAGTAATTTGATGTAATCTTAAAAGAACACAGGAGTTGATCATTGCTATAGTACCCTGCCCTTCCTGGGAGCATTGTTTCCAATCTGGATGCCACATTTTAGGGACACTTCTCATAAACTGGGGTAATTCCTTAAGAATAGGGAGGAAACTTGAGAGCATGACCTAAAAAAGGTTATTTGAACTGAAGATATTTAACGAGTCAAGCTGTCTCAAATTTCATTTGATCCGGACAACCCCGGAAATCAGGTGTACTATAACTCTCCATTTTACAGATGACGAAAATGAAGCTGGGAAAAGTTAAGTGACTTGCCCGAGGTAACCTAGCTAATAAAGGAAGCCTATTTTAAACTCAGGTCGGCCCCCTTCCAAATCCAGTACTTGTATTATACAGATACAGAGAACAGACATAAAGTACATTTGGGAGTTGCTGGGTTCTTTCAAGGTATTTTAAGAGAAAAAAAATGAAAAATATGTTGAGCGTAAAGTGCGGAGGCACGCCAGGGGATGGAGAGCAAGGCTGCCGTATTCCCCAGGGCTGTGTGGCTCAGGTCCCCGAGCACTCCAGGGGGTCTCGCTCCAGAGAGGAAAGGTACAGTATTTAATCCACTGCAGGCCTCCATTAGTCCCATTAGGAAGCCCAGAGGGCATCTCCATGCGCCACCCAGTGATGCGCGGGAGGGTGGCGAGGGAAGCGTATCAGACTTGTAGATGGCAGAGATCGAGGAGCCTGCTTTTTACAGAAGGACCGCAGACCGAGAAAAGGAGGGCGGAGGGAAGGAAGGGGCAGAGGCTTCTTCAGCCGGAGCTGGAGCCCAGAAAAGCGTAGAAACCGCGCCAATGGGTTTGGCGGTGGAGACAGGGTCGGCAGCCGTCAGGTTTTGGACCAAAGCGGGCTACCGGGGAGTGGGGCAGCGGGGCCGGGCCGATCCCAGCTGTTAGTGTCGCTCCTCGTCTTCGCTTCTCCACCGTCTGTGACACCGCTGAGAAGGCTTTCCGGGGTGGGAGGAGACGCAGCGTGCAGAGAAACTGCCCGACCAGCGGCCGACACGACGGCCAACCAAGCACTCGCCGAGGAAGAGGAAGAGGCCGGCGACGGGCGCAACGGTCACAAAAGCAACACGCGACCGAGCAGGCAAACGTCCCACCCCGCCGCCCAGGACCGTAGTCTTCATTGGCTCCTGGTTCTTCACGTCACCGGCTGCCCTGAGCCGATTGGTCTAAAGGAGCCAAGGGGGCGGGGCGAGGAAGTGAGGAAGACAGGCCTGCAGCTGTAGACTCAGGGATTTCCAAGGAAGGGAACGTGGGGAGGGGGTAAAGAGGAAGGGGGAGAGGCGGGAGGAGGCGGAGAGCCATGGCAGCGATTCGGCGGAGACGACGGCGGCGAGCCCGCGCGTGGCTTTGAATGAGCCGCTGAGTAAGGCCGAGGCCGAGCGCACGCGCGCGTGCCTGCGTGCGCGCGCGGCCCGCGGCAGCTCGGAGCCTCCGCCAGGCTGGCGGGGAGGGGGAGGGGCAGGTGAGTGTGCGAACCTCACGCGCCCGCTACTGGGGGGGGGGGGTCCCTCTCCCCTCAGTCCTGTGGGCTTCCCCCTCCCTCTCCTTTCCCCACCATCCCCGCACGCCCCCTCCCCCAACGGTCCTTTTCTTTCGGTCCTTCTTGCTCCTTTATTCCTTTTCGCCCCCTATCCCCTTTGCTATCGCCAGCCTGGGGACTGGTTCCGGGTCAGGCTGACCCCCCCTTCCCCCTTCCTTCCCACCCCGAAGTGAGGGTGGCTACGTCCACATTCTCTGCGGAGAGGTGCTAGCATCCCAGCTCCTTTACGCAGCCCTGGGGATGGAGGGAGGATCGTTCTTTGGGGGTCACCTCTCTTTGCTCCCCACCGCCCCCGTAGCAAAACACATTCTCTTAACCACGTGGGGCTGCTTTTCCCCACGCGCGCGGTGTGCCCTCGGGCAGGGGGCCTGGCCCCTGCCAGCTGTGTGTGGCTGTGCGCCCCCTTGTTCCCGTAGCCGGGCTCTTCCCCTCCCGGTGCGTGCGCGGGCCCCGATCGTCACTTTGTCTGGCTTTCCTGCTGATGAAGTAGCTCCCCGGAGCCTCCCCTGCCCAGTGAAGGTGGGCTTGGAGCCCCCGGGAGTAAAGGTGTGTCACTAGATGCCGGTATTAGGCTTTGCAAATAATCACTTAGGAGAAGCCCAAAGGGCTCCTTGTAGTTTGGTTAGAGAACTTCAATACTGCGGGCTCAAACTTGGGGGACTCGAAGAACCCCGAGGTGTCCTATCGTTAGTGACTTGACTCCCGGTGTGAGTCAGGACGAGAAACGTGGTCAGGACTGGAACCCAGGCCTCCTGAATCCACTTCCGGGAGATGAACAGATCCAGTACTTCCTTAAGGTTTTGGACTTGGGTCGCCTGTTTGATTTCTTATTTCAGTTATCATGTTTTTTCTCCTTCCTCTCTTCTCACCAGATAATAATGACCGAGAAAGAGAGAAATACAGAATCTTTGTATCATAAAAACAAAGTCAGGCAAGACATTCTCATGCTGACCTTGCCCCAAAATGCGTTTCGAATTCTAGTAGTCTGTCATCTTTATTTGTGGGTAGCCTATTTAATTTCACAATATTCTACTCCCTTTTCTCCAAGAAGCTGTATTAACAATTTTTAAAAATTTTTGACACATGAGGGGCATGTATGAGTGCTGCAAAAGTAGGAATGGCTATGTTGTGCATGAATACATAATTTCTTTAATTGGCATAAAGATGTACAAAGCCACAATATTAGAAACACAGGATATACTGTCTGATTTGTTTTATAAAAGTGGATTCTACTTAATGCTTCTTTAACTGAATTATGGATTGGTACATGAAGATAGAAAATACTCTTTGAAGTGACATGGACAGCTTAATTCTAGTTATTTTATGTGCTTGCCTTGATTTCTGCAGACTTACTTATTAGGCAAAAGATAAATTTGAACCTTTAACTTGTAATGCCATTTTTTTGTTGTATTTTGGAGCTGAACTTCCTTCCTTTAGTGTTACTTTCTCAGTATAACATTCCTATTGGTTTCTTAAAAGTAGAAGTGTTAATGATTTTCCTAAGTGACTTAGTACAGTAAACCCTTCAGAAATTTGGATTAGTAACTTTTTTTTTTTTTTACAAAGTGACCTGAGACAAAAATAACTTAATTGATCTCTTTTTTGGTCTCATTTTGTAGCTGGATTTCAAAATTTTCAGTAAAACAGTGAGTATGATTTTAAAGAGATGTGCTGAATTGATAGTTGGATAGTTTGTCTGGCATTCACATGAGTGACGTGGAGTACTGGCTATTAGGGCTATCACTAGGAAAAGAAAACAATGCCCTCTTTAAATCATTATATAGGACTTTGTCAAGGAAGCATATGCTTTTGATGGGTTTCAGTTTGCCTTAAATGTTGAGTTTTTCATAGAAATTACATAAGAAGTATTCCAAAAGAGTATAGTAGAGTACACACTAAATAACATCTTGAGTTCTTATATCTTTGTGATCCTGACAGGTATGCTTTTTGTGTGATACATTTAAGGGAGATAGAAAATAACCCTGTCCATCGCTACTAGCTTCCTACAGTGTTTGCCTACTGAAACCAATTTGGAAATGGCAATTGTAAAATACAAGTAATACAGGTACCTTTTTTTCCCCTATACTTTTGTATAGAAATCCCAAAGCAGCTATTGAAGGTTTTAAAATCCTATTGTTTACTTAGCACAATTCTGCAACTTCTACCATAGGCAGGATCTCTGTGTACATACTAGAAAATTTTGTGTCAGCTTAATTCAAAACATGTTATGAATGTCAACTATATGCTTGGTACTTTTTTGTATATATCTTATTGTTTGTGGAATGATGACAAAATTTTTCCCCTTTTTGCCAAGTCCTAAATTTTAAAGTTAGTGCTAAAAAGTGTTGGAGTGTAAAGTTACATCATAGTGTATTTTAAAGAAAATAAAATTCTGTACCTTTAACACTAGTAAAGAAGTATGAATGGATACCACAAACCTGAGTTTCTTGATAAAATGATTTGTACTAAAGTATTCACAGACCATATGATGCTTTTGTTATATTGCAAAATTCAGTATACCACATATATTAGAGATGGGGACTTGATTTGTGATTTCATTGGCTTAGGGAATTCTTGTATGTGGAAGGAAACTACCTTAACCATTGCAGGTCAGCATCTTTGATGCTGACTTTTATTTAGAGTTGCCTAAAGCAAAGAGAGGCTAAGTGAATTGCTTAGGCAAGGCTTGTCTTCCAGGCCAACTCTATTCCATGCCACGCTGCAGATATGTTACAACAAATTCAGTAGCAGTAACTTTAATAATAAAGATGAAATTAGCATGGAATGAGGAAATTCTTGAGAGTTCCTGAAGCAAAGTATGGGGGCAGGGGGGGAGGTACCTGTATTACTTGTATTTTACCATCAGTAACAATTGCCATTTCCAAATTGATTTCAGTAGGTTAACACAATTTAGCTATTAGTCCAGTTCACTCTGTATTTCCAGTTACTCAATTCATTAACTATTTCTTGAATATGAACTAGTAGAGAAGAAGCAGTGAAAAAACATAGTTGAAAGAACATTGGATTTGAGGTGAGGAGTGACTTTTTTTTTTATCTAATTCCATATCTAATACTCATGTGACCTGGGCAAGTCATTTAATGTCTTTGCCTTTTAACTAATTAGGGTTGTTTTAAAGCAGTGCCTTTTGGTTTTTAAAGTACAGAAGAAAAGAGTTGTATTTTTATTTATAGATATCAGACCTATGGAGAGGTAGGGGGAAGTTTTCATTTGTAGGGACTACTAGGGTATTTTTGTAGAGTAGAGGTCATAGGATCATAGATTTAGAAGTAGAAAGTACCTTACTGTTCATCAAGTCTAAGCCTCTCATTTTGCAGTTGAGGAAACTGAGGTTCAAAGAGGAGAAATGAGTTACCTTGGGCTATACAGGTGGTACATGGCAGAACTGCATATTTGAATGTAGGTCCTCTCCCCAAATCCAGTGCTCTTCCTGAAATGTGACATAACGTCTTCTATAGACTCCTCAAAAATTATGAGTACTTCCTCACTCCTTTTAATTCTTGCTACCCAAGCACCTAGTGCTCTTAATTGGCTTTCTGTCTTTCGAAAGCTACCTTGTTCTCCATGTAGCCCTCTCCCCCATTCAGAATTCCGTTTCCTTGTCTGCATCTGCCTTCTCCTAGCTTTCATCAGGCAAGCAATACCATTAAAATAATGGATTTAAGATGTAAGTGACTCTTCAGTTGTTTTTGTATTTTCTTTTTTCCCCTTTTTTAAAAAGCAGACAATTTTTTTTAGTTCCAAATTCTTTCCTTACCTTTCTCACTCAATAAGAAAGCAAAAGAAATAAAATATGTACAAATACAAATATGTATAGTCATACAAAACAGATTTCTGGATTAGCCATGTTGTTCCCCCCTCCCCTCCAAAAAAAAAAGTGAAGAAAGAGAAAAAAAATTATGGTTCCATCCTCCTCTTGAATCTATCAGTTTCTTTTCTGGAATTTAATAACATATTTCATCATGAGTCTTTAGAACTGTAGTGGGCCATTGCATTGATCAGAATTACTCAGTTTTTCAAAGTCAGTTATTGTTACAGTATTGCTATTATTATGTAGATTGTTCTCCTGGTTCTGTTCAGTTCACTTTGCATCAGTTTATATAGGTCATCCCAGGTTTTTCTGAACCCTTCAAGATTTTCTTGCAACACATAGTATTCCTTTATATTTATATAATACCACAACTTATTTAACAGTTCTCTAGTTGGTGGATATTCCTCACTTTCTAGTGTTCTGCCACACACAAAGAGCTTTGATACGAGAAAGAGAGTGTGTTGGAGTGTAGCCTAAGTAGCAATATTGCTGGATCAAAGGCTATTTACATTTTAATAGCCTTTTTGGAAGTAGTACTAAATTGCTTTCCAGAATGGTTGAACTAGATCACAATTCCACCAACAGTACGTTAATGTGCCTGTTTTCCCACATTCCTTCCAGCATTTGGTATTTTCCTTTTTTGTCATCTTGGCCGATCTTATGACTGTGAGTTGGTACCTCAGAATTGTTTTGATTTGTGTTTCTCTGATAGAGATTTGAGTAGCTAGGTGGTGTACCATACAGCACTGGAATCAAGAAGACTCATCGTCCTAAGTTCAACACTGGCCTCAGACACTTACTAACTGTGTGATCCTGGGCAAGTCACTTAACCTTATCTGCCTCATCTATAAAATGAACTGGAGAAAGAAATGGCAAACCATTTCTGTATCTTTGCCAAGAAAATCCCAAATCGTGTCTCGAAGTCAGACATGTCTGAACAACAAATAGAAATTTAGAGTATATTTTTTAGGTGACTGTTATAGTTTTAATTTCTTCCTCTGAAAACTGCATGTTTGACTATTTATCAGTTGGGGAATGGCTCCTGTCATAAGTTTGACTCAGTTTCTTATTTATCTTTGAAATTATGCATTTATCAGAGAAATTGGTTACATAGATTTCCCTTGCGTCCCCCCATTTTTCTGTTTTTTCTTTCCTATTTTATCTGCAATGGTTTTATTAATGATAAACTTTTAAATTTTTATCAAAATTACTCATTTCACCTTCTGTGAACCACTCTAACTCTTATTTGGTTATGAACTCTTTACCTAGTCATAGATCTGACAGGTAATTTCCTTCCTGCATTCCTAATTTACTTACTTTATCCCCTTTTATGTCTAAATCATGCACCTGTTTTGAGCTTATGTTTGTATATGGTGTCAGATGTTGATCTGTTCCTAGTTTCTACCAGACTGCTTTCCAGTTTTCCCAAAAGTTTTTGTCATATTGTGAATTCTTGCCTTAATGAGTGGAATCTTGGGTTTATCAAACACTAGCTTACTGAAACTCATTTGTTTCTGCATATTATGTACCTAATTTATTCCACTCATCAGTCTATTTCTTATCTAGTACCAATCAATCAGTAAACATTTATTAAGCATCTCCTATCTACCAGGCACTATACTAAGCCCTGGGGATACAAAAAGAGGGAGAAGATAACCCTTACCCTCAAGGAGCTAACAATCTAATAGGGGAAACAACATGCAAACAAATATATACAAAGAAAAGCTATATATATGATAAACCGGAAATAACAAAGAAAGCACTGGAATAAAGAGAGGTTGGAGAATGCTTCCAGTAGAAGGTGAAGAGGCAGTAGGAAGCCACTGGAGGTTTTACTGAGTAGGAGAATGTGACATGAGTGCTTTTGGAAAACCCTTGAATTGCTTGAGTGGAGGATGGATTGGAGTTTGAAGACACTTAAGGAAGGCAGACCCACTAGCAGGTTTTTGCAATAGCTCAGGTGAGGTAATGAGGGCTTACTTACACTTCAGTGGTGACAGTGTCAGAGGAGAGAGATATTGTGAAGGTGAAATATACAGGCCTTGGCATCAGATTGAAAATAGGGAAGAAATGAGAGGTAGTGAAGATTCCAGGATGACTCTTAGGTTGCTAGCTTAAAGGATTGGGGGGAGAGTTTAGGGGGAAAAATGAATTCTGATTTGGACTTACTGTGATAACTACTTGACATTTAGTTTAAGATGTCTGAAAGGAAGTTGGAGGTATAGCATTGGAGGGCAGCAGAGAGTTTGGAGCAGGATATATAGATTTTGAGAATTGTCAGCATAGTGATATTAATTAAGTCATTGAAGCTGATGAGATCTCCAAGTGAAGTGGTATAGAGGGGGAAGAGAAGAGGGCTTAGGACTGAACCCTGAGGAACACCTATGGTTGGAGGACCTAACCTAGATGAAGATCCAGAAAAAGAGACATAAAAGGAACGGTCAGATGGGTAGAAGAAGAGCCAGGAGAGAATTCTGTCATGAAAACCTAGAGAGAAGAGAATATCAAGAAGAAAGTAACCAAGTGTCACAGGTTGCAGAAGGGTCAAGAAGAATGAGGATTGAGAAAAGACCATTGGATTTGGCAACTAAGAAATCATTAGTAACTCTGGACAGTGAACTTGCAGTGGAATTGAAAGGTAAGAAACCAGATTGTAAGGGATTAAAGAAGAGAGTGAAAGGACTGAAAGTGGAAACATCTGTTGTAGATGGCCTTTTAGAGCAGTTTATTTACAAGGGACAGAAGACAGATACAGGACTTAGAACAGGTATGGAAAGGTCAAGTGAGGTTATCTCCAGGATAGAGGAGACTCCTTGTAGGTAGTAGGAAAGGAAGAGAGAGAGAGAGAGAGAGAGAGAGAGAGAGAGAGAGAGAGAGAGAGAGAGGAGATGACAGTGGGAGCAGTCTGTTGGAAGAGATGAAATGGAATGGGATTGCTTAAGCAAGGAGAGAGATTCCCTAAGTAAGTAACTGAGTAAGGATACTTTGTCATGTGAGACAAGAGTGAAGGAGGAGAGGAGGTGGTGGCAAAAGGCATCTCAGCGATAGGAGATGAGGTGAGAAGAGGGAGTTCGTGGTGAGTGTACACAATTTTTTCTGTAAAATATGATGCAAAGTTCTCACCTGAGGATGGAGAAAGGAGGGCCTGTGGGAGATTTGTGGAGGGAATGAAGATATTTGGAAAAACTGCTCTAGCCATTAATATAGTGAGCTAATAAGGGAGGTATAGTAGGATTACCTAGCATCATTGAGGGCCCTGTGGGGGTTATGTAACAAAATTGTTTTGGACCTAGTCAGAAGAGTTGTTTGATTTTCTTTCCCTTCCTTCAGCAGCACTTGTATAGGAGCAAGAGTGAGAAATGGTAGGAATGATCCAAGAATGGGAGTTGTTATGATTACAGCTTTGTAATATAGTTTGAGATCTTATACAGCTAGGCTCCCTCCCCATTTTTTGATATTCTTTTCCCTTATTCTTCCAGATGAATTATTTTTTTCCTAGCTTTATAAAGTAGTTCAGTATTTTAATTAACTTGGCACTGAATAATAAATTAATTTAGATAGTATTGTCATTTTTGTTTTGATTTAGCTACCCATACACAATATTTCTTCAGTTATTTAGATGTCTTAATTTGTGTGAAGTTCCTGTGTATAAATTGACCCCCAAGTATTTTATACTCTTCTGTAGTTATGTTAAATAGAATTTCTCTACCTCTTCTTGCTGGATTTTGTTGGTACTATACAAAAATGGGAATGATTTTACATAGGTTTATTTTGGTGTATTTTGAATTCCTCATCTTTGCTGAGGTTGTTAAATATTTCAATTAGTCTTTCAGTTGACTCTGGGGTTTTCTAAGTAAACCATAATATCTGCAAAATAGTATTCAAACTATGCTTCAGAGAGCACAACTCGGATGGTCTGGCCACGTTGTTAGGATGCAAAAAGTATGCTTGCCAAAAAGATTATTTTATGAAGAACTCGCATGGGGCAGATGATCACATGGTGGCCAGAAGAAACGATACCCTCAAGGACACCCTCAAGGTCTCTCTCAAGAACTTTGGATTTGACTGTGCAACATGAGAGACACTGACACAGGACCGCTCAGCCTGGCATGCCCACATCAGAAAGGGTGCTGTGCTCTATGAGCAAAACAGAATTGAGACAGCACAAAGTAAATGCAGGATGCTCAAATTTGGGATATCCACCCAAAATATTCACATGAACTATCTGTGCCCAACCTGTGGTAGAGCATTCCAAGCTCATATTGGTTTGATTAGCCACAGTCAGACACACAGAATTTTCACTTTATCATGGTGATGTCATTTTGGTCATCTTCGAAGACAAGGGACAACAACCAACCAACCAATATCTGCTAAGAGTTAATGTTTTCCTTTTTGCCTATGCTTATTCCTTACATTCAATTTTTTTGTCTTACTGCTGTTGTTAGCATTTCTAGTATAGTACCAAATAGTAATAGTGATAACGGATAAGGCAGCTAGGTGTCACAGTGGATAGAGCAGTGGGCCTGGAGTCAGGAAGACCCATCTTCTTGAGTTCAAATCTGGCCTCAGACACTTATTAGCTGTGTGACCATGAGCAAGTCACTTGAACCTCTTTGCTTCAGTTTCCTAATCTGTAAAATGAGCAGAAGGAAATGGCAAACTACTCCAATATCTTTCCCAAGTATCTCCAGTATCTTTACCAAGAAAACCCCCAAATGGGGTCACAAATAGTTGGACATGACTAAAAAAAGACAGAACAGCTACTACAAAAATGATAATGGACATCTTTGCTTCGCGGAACCCTGTTCTTATTTAAATGGCTTCTAGTTTATTCTCATAAAAAACAATGCTTGCTCATAGTTTTAGGTGGATACAACTTATTCCAAGGAAAGCTCACTTTATCCCTGTGCTTTTTAGTGTTTGTTTTTCAAGTAGGAATTAGTATTGTTTTTTGTCAATTTTCTACATATTTTGAGATAATCATGATTTTTGTTGCTTTTGTTATTTATGTGGTCAGTAATGCTTATAGTTTTCCTAATATTACACTAGCCCCGCATCATTAGTATGAATCCAGCCGGGTCATAGTTCATGATCTTTGTGGTATATAGTCATCTTCTTACTAGTATTTTCTTTGAAATTTTTCATCAGTATTCATTATGGAAATTAGTCTATAGTTTTCTTTGTTTTAATTCTCCTTGATTTAGGTGTCAAGGAGAGGTTTTTTTAAAAAAATGTCTTTTTAGCAGCTTATTATTATAATCACCTCTAATTCTGGGGTGTGGGAGATGGTACCCTCTGGCTTCAAGTCCTTTCTGCTGTTATTTTTTGAGCTTTGCCTAGGGCCCAATCTCTGCACTCCTTTTCCTCTCTAAGCCACAACAAGGGCTCCCCAGCACCCTCTGCTGGAAATGTTCTTGCTCCCTGAGAACCCTCCAGTGGCGATGACCTTCAGTTCCCAACTTCTGGGGCTTGGAAAAGTGAGATCAGGAACTCCGCTCTTCTGTAAGTGCCCACATCCAGCATTGTCCCTGCTTCACTGCTTCTGCACTCCCTGGTCATGTGCTGGCTCCTCACCCAGGATTGTATATTGGCAGGACAGCTGAGTCTGGAGTCCCTAGTCAGCAGAGGTTCCCTCAATCATCCCCTGCTCAGACATCTGACTCCCCACACTGTCTGGAAGGTGAAAATTCCTGTGGCTGAGGTCTAGGCTACCTCCTAATTCAGCTGCTCACCACTTGTTCTTTTAGTGGAGCTAGCCTGGATATGTTTACACTTCACTAGGGCTGAACCTCCAGGCTAGGATCTTTCTTCAGATCTCCAGTTGTCCCAGGACAAACACTATTCTAGCCCAACTCTTGTTTATTTTTGCTGCTCTACGTTCACCTCGAGGCACTGTTTTGTTTTGTTTGTGAAGAAAATCTGGAAGGCTTGGAATTTTCTGACCTTCTCCACCATCTTCCCAGAATCCTTTTGCCAATTCTAATTTTTGAGGAGTTTATTTTTCTTCAGTAAGGTTTTGTACCTCTTACGTAATTGTTAATTCTCTTTTCATAACTTTCCTGCATACTTCCAAAACCTTTCAGAAAGATGACTGACTCTTGAACAACTATGTCTGTCACACATTATTTCTTGACTGCTTTTCTTGTTCTTTATTTTAAATAATAATACTAGCAAGAACTTACGCACGCTAGATTGTATCTTCTGGCAGTTTATTGACCTGGCTGAGAGTTTGTTTGTCCTTGAACAAGTATTTTCAAGTTTAAGTATTTATGTAACTCAAACTGTTATAGAAGTTTTGCAGTAGATAGGGTACTGGACTTGCAGTCATAAAGATCTTGGTTCTGTGTTGTGGGTAAGTCACATCTTTCTGAGCTTCAGTTTCATAATGTTTAAAGTGGGGAATATAATTACCTTCCAGGCTTGCTCCAAGGCTCACATCACTTAATAAGCTTTTGTTAAATACTAAATTCTAGACATAGACAAAAGAATTGAAGTAATTCAGACTCTCAAGGAGTTTATGTTTCAGGGCAATAATATGTAAAGTATTTTGCAAACCTTAAAGAACAATATAAATGTTAGCTTTAAGTCATATAGAGTTGATTTTTTTGTACCTACAGAGGCAATAGGAAACATTTTCCGGGTTCATCTCATATTGTAATACTTATTTATGACAAGTATTTGTCAAAAAAAAAAAGAAAATAATTGCACCTTATGCACAAGCAGTTGGTTGCTGAGGAGAGATAGAGAAATGCCATAAAGAACTTCATATGAACTTTACAAGTTAAATCAATGTGTACTTGATAGTTGGCAATTTTATAATGTAAAGATAGGAAAAAGTAAGTATGGTGAGAAATGTGTGTGCGGAGAATATGGTTTAGAAAGAAGGAATGAGCCTGGCTGAAGATTTGTAATCCATGCAAATAAATGCTTCATGCCTTTAAAAACATGAATGCTTTCTTTGAGGACAGAATTGGTAGACATTGGACATGGCAAATACCAAATAATATAAAATATCAAATAGATTATTTCTGATACCCAAGAAAATTGATGTTAGAGTCATCTGAATCAGCTTTTTGTGTTCAGGCACATAGATTTATCAGGACAAAGATCAGAATTAGTAAGAATTAATAATAATGTGAATAATTAATAATGTGAAAAAGTTATTGTATATATTTGAAACGGCTCACTCCTGCAGTATTCAAATGGCTAATTAACATAAATGTATGACAAAATGACATAATTTTATACAGAAGTTTAACTGACATAAGTTTATTGCCATAAAAAGATGAAAAAAGCTTAGAATTTATCTTCATAAATATTTGACTCACTTAAAAAGTGGAGAGAAATGGCCACCAAAACAGCACCCATTTAGTATATAAACTTGTTTGTAAAATCTTAAGGTGAACGATGGACAGTTCTGGGCAGTAACATAAAGAGCAAAGCATCAAGAGATCAACTAAGTAAATATTTGAGGACCACAAAAAGAAAAAAAGTGGAGGGAAGAGCTATAAAGATTACTGCAACAAGTGTTTAACCATTAATATTGGAACCACAGCACTCAGACACTAGCATCATAGGCCCATGTGTTCTTATCATGGATTAAAAATAGCACTAAAGAAAACATAAATGGGAAATGCATCCAGATTGAGCCAATGGGAAACCTCTCATAAAAATGCAAGAGGGAATGACTGTATTTCATTGCATAATTGTCGTACTTCCAATCAAAAAACTGGTTTGTAACCTTTCATCACATAATCATTGCTTGGTAAAATTTCAATAGGCTGCTTAAAAGGTCAACAGAGCAGCAATGTGGCATATGGATACACATTTATCTCTCACACATTGTGAACCTTGAGCCTAGAATTCTCAGCTCATGCTCATTGTCAGTATTCAATTTTAATGTCTATTCACAAGTATTCCATGCATCCTAATCTTGCACCAAAGACAGTTTAGTAGTAAATTAATTTTTAAGTACTACTGGCACAATTTTTTTTAAAGTTTCACATAATGGTTGCATCACCACCACCACCCCCTTTTTTTTTTTCTTCAGAAATTGGTACGGAATCTGCAATGATTATGCGGTGAAATACAGTAGGTGGCCTTCTCACCCCCTCATTAGTCATATGATCAAAGGATATCTTTAAAGCATTTATTAATTACCTGCACTGTGCCAGGCACTGTCATAGGTACTGGGTATTCAGGTACAAAGAATGAAATGCTCACTTTTGGAACTTTACATGTTCACAAACTTAAAAACAAACCCGCTCACAATGGTTATATGAAAAATTGTTCAAAATCACTAATAAGTAGATAAATAAAAACGACACTTTGGTAATAACTTTACATTCTTCAATTTTTGTTTTCTGTATTCTTTGTGTCCCTAAAACTTACCACAATTTCTGGCTCATAGTAAGTATACACTTAATGAATGCTTGTTAGTTGATTGAAAAGATTTGAAAAACTTGATGTTGGAGAGATTATGGGAAATCAGAATCACTAATTCATTGTTGGTAGAACTGTTCAACCATTCTGAAAATCAAGTTAGTCCTAATCATGCTGTTAGACTTCTTTGTACTTTGAGTCTTTGCTGGGAAGTAACTGGTGTTAAAACAAAGCAATATCAAGTAAGAATACTCGTATATATGTGTATAACTTAAGTTGGTGCAAGAAAGTTGATTCATATTCAGTTCAGATTATTGATGGCTAACTATGTACAAGGTATGTGCTAGGTCATGAGGAAACAAAGGTTTAACAGGCTCTGCTTTCAGGAGACTTACAGTCTAATAGGGAATGTGAAATACATCCAAGTAATTAAAAGGAAATGAAAAATTCAAGCAACAGTAACAGGAGAAATTTGAGGACCATGATCACTTTTACATGGAGAGAGAGGGAGGGTAAGTTAGGAAGACTCTATAGAATAGGTTGACTCTTGAGTTTAACAGATTCCAGGAAAACAATCTCAGCATGGGAGATTAGCCAGAGCAGAATTTTTTGATTTGATTGAATCATTGGATTGTGTAGGCAGTCTAGCTAGATTAGAAAGTAGAATGTATGAAAGAGGTTAAAAGTCAGAAAAAGTAGATTTGTTCCAAATGTTTTGAGCAGGAAGAGTAATATCAGAGGAGCGTGCTAAGAAAATACTTAGATTTTTAGCATGTAGGATTTTGAAAAGGGAATAGACTGAAGGTAATCATTTAACTGCCATTTATTAAGCACTTCCTAATGGCCAAGACTTTGGGAATGCCCAAACAAAAGTTTAGCAGGCCCTAAACTTGCTATCTAGGCATTCACCATATGTGCTTACAGGTATATATGAAATAAGTATAAATAAATATGGGGGGGTGAGAGGTATTAGCGGCTGGAGCAGGGGTCTGGAAGACATAAAAGATAGTGTTTGAGATGAGTTTTGAAAGAGATGAATTCTAAGAGACATATGGAAATAGAGAATGTCCTGTGTAGGGAACAAATAGGAGGGCAGTTTGATAGTACTGTGAGAAGGCATGTTGTTATTTAGTAGTATTTGATTCTTTATGACTCTATGGACCATACGCAAACCAATGCTGTCCATGGGGTTTTCTTGGCAAAGACACTTGAGTGGTTTGCCATTTCTTTCTCCAGTAGATTAAGGCATACAGAAGTGGTTTGCCCAGTGTCTCATAGCTAGTAAGTGTCTGAGGCCATATTTGAACTTAGATTTTCCTGATTGCAGGCCCAGTTCTGTATCCACTAAGTCATCTAGCTGCCAAGAGGAATTGAAGGGAAGGTAATGTATAAGAAACCTAGGAAACTGGGGTTGGATCCAAGTGGTAAAGGACTTTAAAGACCAAATAGTGTTAATATTGATCCTAGAAGTAATGGAAAACTGCTGTAATGTATTGTGGAGGGGAGTGACTTGGTCAGAACTGTGCCTTAGGAATATTACTTAGGGGTGGAAGATGGATTGGAGAGAGGAAAGACTTGAGGCAGTGAGACCACTTAGGAAGCTTTTATATGTAGTCTGGGTGTGATGTGATGAGAACTTGAAGTAGGATGGTTGTGGCAAGAGTAGAGAGAAGGAAGTGAGTTGGAGAAAGGAGGTATTGTGATGGTAAAATTAACAAGACTTAGTTGATTGGCTCTGTTGAGTAAGGAAGAACGAGTTAAACTGTTGGTTTCAAACTTGGGTGACTGGAAGCATGGTGATACCCTTGACAGGGTAAGGTTTACTGCTGTGAGGTTCTGAGATTAGAGAACATAAATTTGTAGTGGCTAGTTAATGTAGTTTCATAATTTCATCCAATTCCCTTTTAGCATCATGTAAATAGAAGTGAAGGACATGGATGGTGGGAATAATCTAGGTTTGAGAACTTTGCAAGGAAAACTGGCAAGTAGCTATGCAACCCTGGGCAAATAATTTTCTGAACTTCAGTTTTCTCATCTGTAAAATGGGAGTTTTGAACTTGATGACTTCTGATGTACTTCCCAGATCTAAATCAGTGATCCTCTGAGTTCAATTTGGATATGTTGGAATAGAATAGCAGAACATTCAGATACAGATTGTAGTAGGCCCTTAAAGATATTGGACAAAAGGTCTAAGGAGAGAAGTTTGGGTGAAGATTAAATTTGCCTGTAATCCTGTAGATAAAACTAAGGCAAAAGAGTATGAAGGAAGAAGAGGGAACATGAAGAGACCAAAAAATATATTAAATTTTTTTTGTATATTCTAAAAGGTGTCATTTTACAAACTGAAAACATTTAGCAATATAAAACAGTTTTTATTGCTTAAAAGAATAGTCTGTCGTAGGATAATCTTGTTTATATGGTCTGTAATTTTATGTTCAGTAATAACCATATATCCAGAATTATAGCAGTGTATGTATATTCAGGGTAAAACCTTATTCTTGATGCCTGCAAGTATCCAGCATTGCAGCAAATCTCCCTGCAAACATATATTACATAAGAGGTAAAATGTTAATGTCTTGAAGTTGAATGAGGTTAAAATGGTTACTGATGTAGAGATAATGGATGTAAAATTATAGTAATCTAGAAAAGGACATTATCCTGTAATTTGTCTAATCAATCCCCTTATTTTATTCCCAAGGAAACTGAGGACCAGAGAAATGACTTGTTCCAAATCACACAACTAAGAAATGCTAGAACCACAATTTGGGCCCAATTCTTAGGACTTTAAGTCTAGTTCTGTTTCTGTTATACCACAGTATTTTAATGTTTCTGAAAAGTTATAGGATATTGCTATTTAAAAAAAGAGGATGAAAAGGTTATTGAAGGTGAAGAAATAATTTAGATTAAAGGAAGGCTGCTTTGATTTAGTAATTCATTTTGCAAAAAGTCATCTTTTATATAGAGGGTATCCCAAAATTCTTTAGTGCAGTTTAAAGCTATTAGCAGAAGGGGTTATGTGGCGCATTTTGTGCTCTTTGTGTGGAAAATGGAAAGGTAACTTTTGGTTTTTTTTATCATCAGAAGTTTGTACAAAAAAATTTCTGTAAAATGGCCCTTGAATATAAATCCAGGACTGTATTCTAAAAATATTCACAGTGCAGCATAGTAACTGGTCATTATAACCATGAGTCATCAAAAAAATGTTTATTATAACTGCTAATGTATTTCAGTAAGAATTTTATTTAGAGGAATTGAAACTAATGTTTGGATGTTCAAACAGTTGACTCAGTTAGCTAGAAAAATCAATTTGATCCTTATGTAACAATCCTGTGAGGTAGATGCTATTAATATCCTCATTTTACATATCAGGAAACTAATACAGAATGAGATTAAGTAACTTGCCCAGGGTCACGCAGCTAGTAAGTGTCTGAGGACAGATTTGAATTTATGACTACATTCTATGCACTGTGCCACTTAGCTGTCCCATGTAATACATATTTGTTGAATTGCATCAGATTTTCAGGTCACTTTTCATTAGATTGATTGTCAGATATTGTGAGATGAACATAGTAGCCACTTAATAATGCTTGTTGATTGATAATAGGTCTAGCTGTGTGTTACGTTTTAGATCACTAAATATTTGTTTATTTCATTTTAAAACTATATATTTAGGAAGAATTACTTCAGGGAAAGCTTGAACAAAGCTTTATATGATAATAATTTTTTCTTTTTCCAGGATCTAAAGCTTTTTTGAACATGTTCTCTTCATGTTTATATCTCAGGTGATTTGTCTTGCCCTTCATATTGTCCACGTAGGCAGTATTTTTGTTACCTTGATATGTACCAGAAACAGTAGCAAAAATATCATTTTATATTGTTTCGGTTTTTAAGACTTTCACATCCATTCTTAATTGATTTTTAAACTTGTGTTTATGAAATTAGATTTTCTTACTAGATTTATGAAGTATGTGAATGTACATATGTGTGTACACACACATACACATACACACACACAGTGGGTATTCATCCATTGATGTTTCCCAACCTACATTACCCTTTTCAACATATTTATCCTAATCTGGGCTAATGTTAAGAACATACTTAGATGTTGAATTTTCACTTAGATATGTCAACAACTTTTCCCTACCCTACTCATAGCATAACTCTCCTTTATTCCAGTGAGACCAGTCCACTCAATATCCCAGCTCCTTCCACTCCTTGGTTATGAGATACTCTTCAATTCTGAAAGATCTTTTTTCCTTTCAAATATCCTGTTTTTTTAGGCCATCACTTGATAGGATGACCGCTCACACCTTCTGAATAATGGAATATTGAAACTAGTAGGACTCAGTAAAATAAATTTCTTCAACCTCTTGAAACTCTCTGTCTTTTTAGTATTTTGCCTAAATACTAAAATCTTAGGATATCTTCTCCCTTAGAACAGCTGCCAAGAGATCATTCCCAGAGTTCTCCCTCAATGTCCTTTTCCTGGAATTATGCATTCTTTCTATCTTGGTACTTTTATGTATAAATAAGGTGTGTTTTCTCTTAAAATTAATCTACTGTCTCAAGTCCCATTTACATGGCTGACCTTTATATTTCACATCATTGTGAATGGCACTCTTAAATAGTCCTAATTAATCAACTTAATTCACCATAAGTGCCCTGTTTTACAGAGAATTTAAAAAGTTTAGCCTGTTCTTTTGATAGGTTCTTTTTAGTATTCTAGATGATCTTTTAACAAAGGAGTTGCTTTCAAAAATGTACCTTGTTATATTTGTGGTTACCAAAGAAAAGTTTTTAAATGTTTTATCACATTCTGTCAGAATTGTTCCTTTTATTAAATCTGACATTTTCGGTTTGGAGAGAAGCATTTGGCTCATGACATCTCCTTGATGCATTTGTGTTGTTTGTTTTTGACAGGTTCTGCTTCCCATCATGGCTATCACACAGTTCCGGTTGTTTAAAGTTTGTACCTGCCTAGCTACAGTGCTCTCATTCATTAAGAGGTTAATATGCAGGTAAATAGAAGTGTTTATATCTTGTTTCAGCTATTCTGCTCTTTATGTGTTTGAGTAATAGTGTTTTTTAATTGTTATCCAGTCAAGTTATGATTGTGCCAAATACCTTATTAATATTCTTTTTGTAATTTTATTATTTTTAGATTTTGACATTCATTTCCACAAAATTTTGAGTTCCAATTTTTCTCTCCATCTCTCCCCTTCCCCCACCTCATAATACCTTGCATTCTGATTACCTCTTCCCTCAACGTACCCTCCCTTCTATCACACCCCACCCTTACCTTATCCCCATCTTCTCTCTTTTCTTGTAGGGCGGGATAAATTCCTATACCCCATTACCTGTGTTTCTTATTTCCCACTTCTATGCAATAATAATTCTCAACATTTGTTTCTTGTACTTTGAATTCCAACTTCTCTCCCTCCCTCCCTCCCTACCCATCCCCACTGAGAAGGCAAGCAATTCAATACAGGCTTATATTTGTGTCATTTTGCAAAAGATTTTCATAATAATCATGTTGTGTAATACTAATTATATTGACCTTCCTACCCTGTCCCCCCCTTTTTTAATTCTCTCTTTTGACCTTGTCCCTTCCCAAAAGTGTTTACTTCTAGTTACTCCCTTCTCCTATTTGCCCTCCCTTCTGTTATCCCCCTCACCCCACTTGTCCCCTCCTCCTCTACTTTCCTGTAGTGTAAGATAGATTTTCATACCAAATTTAGTGAGCGTTTTATTCCCTCCTTAAGCCATATGTGAAGAGAGTAAGCTTCACTTTTCCCCTTTCCCCTTCTCCCTTTTCTGCTCCATTGAAAAAGATTTTTCAAGCTCTTCTATGGCCTGAGCCCATTTCATATTTATTTTGGAGATACTGGAGGCGGAGGCTTTGACTTCCTCTGACAGTAAGCCTTGTTCTTCCTCATCTGAAAGGATGGAAGGAGACACCTGTTCACCAAGAAAGTAACCTTCTATGGTCTTACTTTTTTTCCCTTTTTTGAGCATTTTCCCAGCCAGTTACTTGACTTCTGAATCTTTTGTCAAGAGGAGGGTCCCAGTGCTCCTCCTGTCTCCAGAACCTTGCTCAAGGCTGAGATTCAGATCAGCTGCTCAACTCCCCTAGAGGCTGTGGGTGGGGGGTGGGGCTGCCACCAAGGACAAGGTTCAGATCAGCTGTTCAGTTTTGCGAAAGGCTTTAAGTTGAGCTGCCTGGACAATGGACCCAGGCTGCTCTTGCGCCTTCTGGGGCCAGTGCTGGGGGAACCCCATTTCCTTCTCTCCCAGCTGAGAAAGCCCTCCCACAGTGACCTTTGGAGCTTTCTTTGTCACTTGTGGGTTGAGGGTTCTGGGACCCTCCCTGCAGGGAATTCTGTGGGAATTCTGCCTCCGAGGTCTGTTCAGGTCCTGTTCTTCCTAGTGCCGTGTGGCCAAGGCTGGGCTCCACTCAGTGTCCCGTTAGATAGACCTTTCCTGTCGGCCTTCCAGGTTACATTTGGCTGGAAATGTCTTTCACTCTGTTGTTCTGTGGCTTCTGCTGCTCTAAAATTTGTTGAGCGTCATTTTTTACAGGTATTTTATGGGCTGTGGGGGAAGGGCTAGAGTATATGAGGCTTTCTACTCTGCCATTTTGTCTCCGCCCCTCCCCAAATACCTTATTAATATTCATTTGACATGCAGTTCTTTAAAACAAGTAACATTTTCACATTCATACTAGTTTCCTAGAATTTCACTTTCTTTCTCTTTGCTATACTTACCAAAACAAGGATATGTCTTCTGCTGGAAGAAACTCTTAAATGGCAGCGTGACTACACAGTGGAATACGTTCAACTATTTTTTCTCCATCTTTCTGTTATTTCTTTTGTTATTTGTGCTTCCTAAATATGCAATTTAAATAATACATTTAATTTGAGAGACAAAAGCAATAAATTTTTGTGTTGCCACTAATTTTTCAGCCTGAATTCCTTGAGAACCCATGGGATAGTCTCACCCACCAGTCCTTAAAACTGGTGGTCAGATAAATTGAATAGTCAAACTGAAAGGAAAAGAAATATATTAACACTCTAAGGAAGACTGCTTATTCTGATAACAATGTCAGTTTCTTAAGATATAGATTGTTTTTTTGGTAACTCTTTGGCCTTCTTAGAATACACAGCCAATCAGCAGTGTTCTGTAGTAATTCAGAATAAAGGAAGTATTTGATACCAAAAGGATGTGTAAAGGAAAGGGGAATCATTGAAGGGAGGAAAGGGCAGATATTTGGAATGCAATTAGATGGAGTCATTATCAAATGAGAAAACATTTCCTCTCATTTATAAGGTAAGAAAAACGATGACCAAATATTCTTACAATTCTTAAGGAAGGTCTGTTTCATTTTAAGATAGTATTATTGAGGTAGCCATTAAGAGAAAGCTACAGATTCTCTTATCTAAGAACAGAAATAGTTGTACATTTTAATAGTGAATTAGATCATCAGATTTACTATATCCTTTTATAGTTTTATGTATATTTTATTTCTCCTACACAGCCTATTACAGACTTGCTAAAATCAATTGTATACTACTGGAGTTTTCAAGAATGATATAGGTGTACTTCAGGTATAGGTATCATTGAATCATTGTATCTGAAACTGGGTAAAGACTCATCCAACCTGTACTTGAACAGTACTCTAGTCCCTTCTGTAATGCCCTTGATGAGCTCAACTAGTCTCCCCTTGAAGAGAGCTGAGCCAGTAGTACATTAAATTGAATCAAACTTTTTCCTAAAGTTTTTAAAAATTTTTTATCAAGATTAATATAGTCTAAAAATATTTTACCAAAACTGTTCAGGGAAAGTAGAAAATTGTTGTTATTTATTGTATTTGTATTTGGTGTACAATTTTTGTGTTTGTTAGTCTAAAGAATCCCTTTTGTTTTATGGATTAAGTGGGTTCTCGATTATTTGTTTACACACAAGTACAGCCAGTGATGAAAACTACCACTTTTTGAAATATACTTTCCAGTTTTGCATAGTTCTAATTGTTAGGAAGATTTTCTTCACCTCAGTCTAAGTCTACCTCCCTGCAACTTCACATTGCTTCTAGTTCGACCGTTTCATATTAAGTAGAACAAGTCTAATCTCTTTTCTACTTGCCAGCCCTTCAAATGCTTGAAGACAGCGGTCATAGCTATCCCTAAGTCTTAAATTCCATCAACTTATTATTATATAACTTTGTTTGGTCCAGACCTCTCACCTTCTTGTTCTTCCTCTAATGAATCCTCTTCATTTTGTTGCTGCCCTGTCTAAAATGTAGCACCCAGGACCAACTGCAATAACTCCGCATGTGCTCTTAAAGTACTTTGTTCCTGTCTCCTCTTTTGTTCTGGAGATTGTAGTTATGTTAATACAACCAAAGACTAAATTAGCTGGTCATTTTTTTTTTTACTCTTAATTGAGCTTGCAGTCCATTGAAATTTCCAAATCTTTTACATGAAGTGTTGTTGAATCAGTTTTGAAGTAACTGTTACTTCTTAATTCTGATATTTTATAAGCAGATGAATGGGATTTCTCTACTAGAATTTAAGTAGCAAATTAAGTAGTCCATTTTTTTTTTTTTACTTTTATGGCTACTTTAAGTGATATAGCATGGCATATTAGATAGAAATTCTGAAGACTTAGCAAGGTCTCTGACATATTTCAACTCCCTTACAGTTAACATGTCACTTAACTTTTCAATGCCCCAAGGCAACTATATAAGACTATATGTTGATGAAAGTAGGTGCCAATCTCTATTGGTAGAGGGCCTTCCTCTCTGGAAATTCCTAATATTAATGAAATTATCATTGCTATTTTTATGGAAAACTCTGTGAACCTGAAGTAGGAACAACTCAAATTAATTGTATATGACAGAGATGCTGATATTAGTCTTTAAAGAAATACCCAAATTTTCAAAACGGTAGTACTTTTTGAAGTACTAAGGTTGCCTTAGCAGCTATTAGTGTCCAATTCTCATGAACTGCTTTCTCAAACAGGACCCTGTCTCTTTCCAATGATTATATAACATTCTATATCAGTATCTGAGGAAAACTCAATGAGATTTAAAGCACGTACAAATTGTTTTGTAGGGCTTTGTTTTGTTTTGCCACATCTCTATATTTTAAATAGAGCTGTACAGTAGCATACTGAATTCAATCAAACTATTTTTTCTAAAACTTTTGTATTTATTACATCAAGTTTAAGGTATTTTAAGAAATGTTTTACCAAAAGTCTCCAGGGAAGTCAGGTATACTGTTATTAGTTTTCCTTCTTTATTGCATAGAATAAAGAATACTTTTTGTTGTTATGGGACATAGGGGTTCTAGACTATTTTTTTACAATCTAATTTCAATGAAATAAATGCTACCCCCACTTTTCAGATAAACAGACAATTTGGACTATTTGTGGAAAGTTGTTTAGTTAAGATTAATTATCAGTGTTTTGGTTGCAAAAGCCTATCTTGTAGCACTTTCAAAACTTAAAAGCATTTTATAGACTTTGGTATTTTTCCTCTGCTATTGTCACTTCTCATTCCTGAATCATAACAATTCTTTCTCAGCCTGGAGAACCTCCTGGCTTCTGCAGTGGGATATAAGTGTCTTGAAGGCAGAGAAACTCTCTTTTTTGTTCTTGTATCCCTAGTGCTTAGCATATAAACACTTAATAAGTATTTGGTTTTCATTGAATATATATATATATATATATATATATATCAACTCCAGGAACTCAACTGCCATCTTTCTTTTATTAACATAATTATTCAGTAGCTTATAACGGTGGTGTCATACTCAAATATAAATAGATCCCTGCAGGCTGTATATTAACTTAGTAAACCACAAATTAATATTATCTGTTTTATTGTATTTTTACTTTTTTTGTTGTTAAATGTTTCCCACTTACATTTTAATCTGGTTTAGGCTGTTCTCAGGATTTGGGGCTATGAGTTTGACATCTCTGGCATATAAAATAGCTGGGTCACAACAACACACTTTCTACTATACTCCCATAGTTTAAGTTTTAATGTTTTGTTTATGTAAAATTATTTAATTTGCTACCTTTTCAGTTGCTCAGGTTTGAAATTCTGCATTTTGCATACTTGAAAAGGTACATATGTAATCTTAATTATTTTATTTTATTTCAGAAAGGTATCATATTCACTCAGTATTCCACAAACATTTAATAATATGTGATACATTGTACTAGTAATTAGTTGAGGTGCAAAGATAAATCAGACACATTTCTGTTTACAGTTGAGGAAAATGAGGCATTCATTATTAGAAGATACAATGGTTATAGAACTCACTTCTGAACTTTTTTTGGGAAGTTGGAATTTTTATTTAAATATATTTATGAAATTGTTTATTCATTTATGATAAAAGTAGAAAAATCTGTTAAATATTTTAAGTGTCTTTTTTAAATGAAAAAAGATTCACTAATGTATTGAGGAGAAACATTTTATAAAGTTTATAGGAGAAGAAAATAATTGGTAAAAATTTTATTGCTCTTTTAATTAACAAAAATTTTTGCTTTTTTTCTGTTATCTTTGTTATTTGGTTAGTAGTCAGTAAATATTTATTAATGAGGATGCAAATAAAAATGATAGTCCCTGTTCTCAAGGAATTTACAATCTAATAGGGGAAGACAGTACACAAAAGGAAGTGGTGGGTGAAGTAGAGGAAAACCAAAGCTTCCCAGCAGTATGATGTTTGTGGGATTGAAACCAAGTAGATCAGCTGATAGGAAATGAAGGTTTGGGAATTCTGAGCTCTTTATTAAGGGAAGCCTTGGAGGGAGCCTTTTGTTTAGTTTTGCTCCACCCTCCAATTAGAGAGAAGAGACAACTAAGAGTAAGTGAGGAGGTATTGACTCCTAGTCAGTAGTTGAAGCAGTCTCCATGATGATGAGATTTCTAATGATGATCTTATTCTGGGGGAAAAGCATGATGTTCCTGGAGTGGAAAGCAAGCAGGACACTGGTGGGAAATGGGAGTGTCTTTAGTGTTGGGCTTTTAGTACTACTAAAGTTTTTATTCATTTATTTATTCAGTGGATTTTTATTGAGTTTCTGTGTGTAATACGTTGTAGTACTAGATGTTATGGGCCATATAAAGAATATTATAAGTGGTTCCTGCTTTTACAGATCATTGTCTTGATAGCAGGAAGAATGTGAAAGCAAAAAAAGACATAAAATTGCTGTAGTTTAAATGTGTATGAGAACTTTTGAAAAATTAAGAAGTAAATGATAATTTTTTGCATGAAAGAAAATATCTTTATTTTGGTTGGTCTTCTACGGCTATCTTTCAAGTTGAGTCAGAAAATGCTTTTAGTAAGATCCTCTTATACATAGAATAAATTTTTACATGAATAGCAATCAGGAAAAGAAAGCAAAAAGTTTTTCTATACTCCAAGGAACTCAGTTATTTTCTTCTGGGTCTTCCAAAATGTGAGCAATAATTGGAAGAAAGCAAACTACTTTTTTCTTTAGTCTCAGGAAAGGATGATTTAGTTTTCTCCTCATAACTATTAAAATCCAAAGTATTCTAGATACTTTGTTACATTACTACTCCCTCTTTCCACTATTTTTTTTAAATCTTCAAGATCTTTTATTCATGTCTTTTTTTGATTTATTGGCATGTTAACCAGTAGCTGTATTAAGAAGTAAGTTTGTTATTCTACCATTCTATCTTGCAAACCTTTTTTTCCATCCAGTGACTGATATTGTTTGTTGTTTAGTAGTTTGGAAAGGAATTATTCATATTTTTATTGCAGGTCGGGCAGAGGACGGAAATTAAGTGGAGATCAAATAACTTTGCCAACCACAGTGGATTATTCTCCAGTTCCTAAGCAGGTGACTTCGGCAAAGGGTTCACTTGATTTAACTAATTCTCATTTAAGTAATTATTGTTACATATAAATTTGATTTCCTTTTGTGGTTAACATCATCTTATTCAATTACATTTAGTCAGAAGTTGAAGACTGGAGCTCCTGGGATGAAGATGCACCCACAAGTATAAAGATTGAAGGAGGGAATGGAAATGGAACAGTACAACAAAATACAATGGAGCAGTTGGAACCTGACTATTTTAAAGACATGGCACCAACTATAAGGAAAACACAGAAAGTATGTCTGAGGAATTCAGTGGAATTATTTAGAATGGATTAATTATATTTAAAAGAGTCTGTAACTGAAGATATTTTTTTATTCTAATTAGAATTGGCTAACATAAAAATCATAGAAAACCCTTTTCTAATTATGCCCTTGATGATGAATTTTTTTTGGTGGTGGTGGTTGTTTTTCTTCTCTGCTGAAGTCCTGTCCCAGTGCCCGATTGTGTTGTGGAGTCAACCTGTATTCATGAAGGCTATGCTAGTCAAATACAAGCTCTGGCAAGACTTGTGCTAAAAAAGGCTTTTGAGTATGAGCCCTCTGATGGGCTATTGTCCTTTGTCAAAGGTCCAGTGTACTTATGTTCTAGAGATATTCGTCACCAGGTTGTCTAAGGGTGATGAATTTTTTGGCTACAACTTATAAAACCTGTCTAGCCAGTGATACGAGGTTAGTAATTGCTGTTAAGTGTGCGAGCAATCACAATGAAAAAAAAAAGGTGGTGTATCTGTAAAATGATAACTACCGCAATAATAATAGCTAACACTCATATAGTACTTATTACGTGTCAGGCCTAATGCACAGGTACTTCACAGTTATTATATCATTTAATCCTCTGAATATCCTTGGCAGGTAAGTGCTAGTATTATCCCCATTTTACTGATAATTGGGGCAAATATAGGTTAAGTAACTTGCCCAAGGTCGCACAGTGTCTGAGGCTGGATTTGAACTCAGGTCTTTCTGACTCCAACCCAAGTACTGTATTCGCTGTACCTGCCCTTTTATATTTGTTGCTATAAATAAGCCATATTTATTTTAACATTTCTATTAGCAATGTTCACTTTTTAAATTTTGTTCTATAAAACAGTAAGTATTGTCCATCCTATTCTCAGATAACACACAACTGATCCATTGTGAGCTACAATTGTGCTCTAAATTGTTTTTAAATAGTAGTGTTAAATATGTGCTGTCAGCCATACCTTCTAACTTATCCCTCTTAAGAAATAGTAGATATTTTAAAGAATTATTTTTGCACAGAATTTTTTTAAAAGTACATCCACTTTGGTGAGCATTTTCTATCAGCTGGATATTTAATAAGCTTTTCCCTGGATGTCAATTTTATGTTTTTGGAAAGGATTAATTTAGTTCCAGAAATATGCATTGCTAATTAAGAGAATTACTCATTTGACAGGATATGACCCAGCATATTTGCATTTAAAACAGAATGGTGGAATAAGAGAATCTGTGCTTATATCCTGGTGTGGCCTTAGGCCTATCTTTTTGTGTTTGTTTCCTCATTTGTAAAATGAAGGGCTTAGACTAGATGATTCCTGAGATCCCTTGGAGCTCTAAATCCTGTGATCCTATAAAACATTGTAGATTCTTCCTACTACTTAATGGAACATTTGTATAAGTACTACTTAATACTTTTTGTGTCTTTAAGTAACTCTTTATATCCATATTGTGAATCAAAAATTATAGTGTTTTGTATAATTTACATGCTTTACAGGCTGGTTTATTTACAATTCAACAAGTAAAAAAGTCCCAATTGTCTTAATGTTATCTTTCAGATTATTATTAAGAAGAGAGAACCATTAAATTTTGGCATCCCAGATGGTACTACAGGTTTCTCTAGTAGATTAGCAGCTACACAAGATATTCCTTTTATTCACCAATCTGTAAGTATTCTGGTAGAATTTTTTTTATGGAAAAAAAGTAATTACTCTGAACTGTCCATGAAAACAGTTACAGCAGGAGAGATTCCATGCCTGCCATAGACAAATTTAGCATTTGTATTCTACCTAGCCTTTTATAAGAATAACATGTTTATGAAATATTGAGGTCTTCGTTCATACATACACATTAAAAGTGGGAGGATATTGAATGTCATACTCAAAATTCTGATCTTTAAATTAGCAGTGATTAATCAAAATATTTTTTACTTCAGAAAGTGAAGGTATAAGTAAATTAAGTTTACATCTTTTCAAAAACATTTTGGTGTGTAAAATGTAGAACTTGTACCTTTATGCATATTTTCAATTTTAGAACCTTAAGTATTGCAAGACATTAGAGTGTCTGAATATTACTTTCTATCAGTAAACCATTATTCTATGTAGTAATGAATAAATTTGATCAATTTTAGGCTGCTTCATATAAGAAAATCTAATCAGTTTTGTTCTGTTACTACCTCAGACTAGGGAATTATTTGATAAGGTATCAAAATATTCCATGTTATTCAGATTCATTATTTAGACTTTCAGGTATTTATGGTTAGCTTGCCACCCCATGCTCTCTCCTCAAGCAGTGACTGTTTTACTGAGCTATTTGTAGACAGAGCCTCTTAAAAGTTGTGAGTAAATAAAGGAGGGATGGTACATGGTTACATTGCTGATGGAATATATTTTTCTGTTTGGGAATCTTGGTAAGGGATGAGATAGGATGAAGTAACCTAGGAAATAGACAAGTAGAAGTTAAAGACTCTCAGAGACTGTTTTCCTCAACCTCTATAAAAATATCTTCCTTACCAATTAAATATTATTTTTAGGTTAAAAAATTGTTCATTTATTTTTGTTCATTTTCAGTTATGTCTGACCTTTTGTGATTTTGTCTGGGGTTTTCTTGGCAAAGATACTGGAGTGGTTTGCTATTTCTTTCTCCAGCTTTACAGATGAGGAAATTGAGGCAAACAGGGTTAAGTGGCTTACTCAGGGTCTCACAGCTTGTAAGTATCTGAGACCAGATTTGAACTCAGGAAGATGAATCTTCCTGACTCCAGTCTCAGGGCTCTGTCTACTGTATCACCTAGCTGCTGCCAAAAGAGAGTCTAGCAGGAACTCAGAGGCACCGAGGCCAAGCACGCCCCTCACACAAGCCAAGGTTCTGGGAAAGATTAGTATCAGAGAAGGAGAGATACCTGCCCCAGCCTGGGACAGCAGGGTTCACCAGGCAGCCTACAACAGCCCCATGGTTGTTTCATTAGCCCCTCTGGCTTGGTTTCTCATTGCTACCAATATCCAGAGCACTTGCTTCTTTGTTCATTCATATGTTAATGTGAATGATTATATTCATATAATCAGATCCTACCTACTTCCATATTCAGAAAATAGGACCTTGATTTTGTTGATGAGAAGAAAGAGTACATTCTTAAGGGCAGGACTAAGTGATGTAGGCCTTGGACAATCGCAGTGGGTTTTTGGAGAGCACAGGAAAGGATACAGGAGATGAAAAATGGAGTTAGAAAGGGAGATAGGAATATGAGAATGGTCCTAACAGTTTCTAATATACCACTAAAAATGACTTCTGATAGCCAGAGCAAGGTATTATGATGAGTTAGAAGACTGTAAAACATCTGCTTCACCAAATTTAATCATATTCTCATCTAAGGCTGAGTTGCTCAAGTCCCTCTGGTGTCTCTTTGCCCTCTCCCTGAAGAGTGAAGACAGGAACATAACATACTCTATATTCTACTATCCATATTATATCTAATAAATGTCCTATTTTATGGCACCCTTTCATAAATGCTGAATGGTTTGTTGTAGCTGGGATTTCCCTTCCATTGTTTCATGATGTTCTTTCTTACCTAACTAACAGGGTTGTTATGAAGAAAGGGCTTTTCAGTTGTATATAAATGTGAGTTGCAAGTGCTAACTTTTTTTCCCTCTGGTAAAAGGAAATAAAGGGAAATTGTTTACTAGTAACTGTTATGTTTTCAGGGTTTGTCTTGTAACTGATCTAGTTTTAAGTCTAAAATAATATCGTAGTGCTTGACCTTCTAAATGGAGTAAAGACAAGGAAGTTGAAGCAATCAATAATATCAAATTATATATTTGTATGTAGCATGACTGTACTTTAAACCACTGCTCCATATAACAAACCATTAATATATGTTGCCTTGAGATATTCATATGCTCCACAGAATTGTTTTAGAACCCCATATATTATCACCGATTTGTAGTTTTTTCCTTTCTATCATCTTCTTATAATTATTTGCTTTTTTTCTTCTTTACTATAGCCTGAATTGGGTGATTTGGATACCTGGCAGGAGAATACAAATGCGTGGGAAGAAGAAGAAGATGCAGCCTGGCAGGCAGATGAAGTCCTGAGGTAAAGAACATTACTGCCACATGACATAAAAACTACATGAAGGAGAATATTATGAACAGACCTGAAGAGAGGCATGTGGGAGCTCAATCATGGAGAACTTTAAATGCTGGACTACAGGTTTTATATTCTATTTTCAAGGCAAAAGGGAGTCCCTGAAGATTTTTAAACTGGAGAGTTGATGTGATCAGATTTGTGTTTTAGGACTTTGCATTTGGCAACTATGTTGGATTGTTTTGAGAAGGAAGAGACTAGAGTCAAAGAAACTACTTAGAAGCTATTAGAGTAGGATTTGTAAAAAGGGATGAGGTCTTAAACTGTGAGAGCAGTTATATAAGTGTGAATATGGGGATGGATGTGAGATTTTTTGGTGGTAGACTTGACTAGTCTTGGGCAATCAGAAGTCTCATTGATTCAGAGAAGGATTAAATTTCAAATCTATATGACTGGAGGGGTGATGGTAGTTTCCTCAACAGGTCACCACCATCTCTGGGGGATATCTTTTACTCTTACCTTTCCTTCATCTTTCACATTTAGTCAGCATCTAGACCTAAAAGGAATCTTAAAGGTCCTGCAGTCTACCCCTTGATTGTATAGGTGTATAGGTGAGGAAATTGAGACCTAGGAAATTTGACTTGGCTGAAGTCACAGAGGTAGTAAGAATCAGAGGCAGAATTTGAAAATAAGTCCCTCAAGTTCCAGAATCAGTGCCCCTTCCATTCTGCTACATGGATTTACACATCTTTTATGCTGTTCTCTTTCTCTTTTAACATTAACTGTCCCTCCAAACTTCACATCATCTGGAAATTTTAAAAGGATACCACCTATATTATCATGTAAATAACTGATAAAACTATCAATGTAAGACCAAGGACATATCTTGAGGTCCTTCTCCCTCCAAGTTTATATTAAGAGATTCTTGATTACTGTTAGGATTCTTAGTCTCAGTCTAATTGTCCTGTCTGCTAACTGATATCTCCCCATCTTAGGATGAGAAGCTTGTGATGTGAATTGCCTTGCCACAAAATTCAGGAGGACGATGTCTAAAGCATTTTACCACTCCGTCTGTCAAAAGGGAAACAGTTTCATATAACTTGTTCTTAATGAAGCCATATCATCTCTTATTGATCACCATATCTTCTCTAACTACTCACAAACCATCCACTTTTGCAAGAATTGAAACCTGTCTTGCTGACCAGTAGTTTCTTCTCTTTTCCAAGTTGTCACTGTCTTCTTTTTACAAAAAAAAAAAAAATTATTGAATGCTTTACTACAATACTATTTCTGTTTGCTACAGGGTTAGACTCGATGGCCTCTGCAGTCCTTTCTAATTCTGAGCGTTGTCTCGTAGCCAGACAAAGTGATTTTCCCGTAGTGACTTTCCCACACTTTGCTTCAATAAAGGTTCATTGAATTGAACCTGAATTATAATATTTAGTGAGAGGAGACAGATGCTTTGGAAGTCTTAAAGCCCAGTAGAAGAGTGAGTAGTTATTACAGTCATTATTGCTATTTATTGAAATAGAGAAGTGAGGCAAGATGGAAAGAGATTAGGAAAGGAGATGAGGAAAGTTTTGTAGGTAAAAGTTCTGATCTGGCAAGGTTTCACTGCCATTAGACATTTTGATGAGCTCCAGAAATATTAAAGCCCTTTTTTGCATTTAGAAATAACATTTCTGGTTTTATTTTCAAATTTCAAAATTTGTTTTTGAAAAAGTATTTATTTTTTTCATGGAAGCATAAGGGTTTTGCAACTGTAGGAAGAAATGACAGGTTTTATTTTATTTTCAAGAACTTTTTTTATTCTAAATTTAATATGCACCTAATAAAACAAGCATTTTCAAGTATAAAATGTAACAGAAAAAAGATTGTCCATGAAACTGAACTCCTGTTATATACAACTTATTTTTTCCTTTAAGCATCTAATAAATTCAACATGACATAGGTTTTAGAAATTTGTTTTTACTCAGTCAAAATTTTCTGGAAAACTAAACAATTGCCTTTCTTTTTTCATTAGGAGTGTCATTCCACAGTACCAAAGAATTAAAAATTAAATCTAGCATAATGGTTACTCTGGATGACTTGTGAACTCCTTCATACTCTTTAAGAATTCTGAGTATATCATCAATATACTGTGAATATTCCCACACCAAGGCCTTTGTTCATGCTATTTCCTACTAAGTATAACTCTTTATCGCACCTATCTAGATCCTACCTTTTAATGTTCTTAAGAACCTTGTAAGGTTGTTATTGTGTCATGATGCCCATGTTACAGATGAGGAAACTAAGAGACCTGCCCATAATTACAACTAGTATCAAAGGCAGGATTTGAACCTGACCCCAGATCTAGCCTTTTAAATCTTGAAGACTGGGATATATGTCTTAGGTTTTTTTACCCTTTATGGTCCTTAGCATACACTAGATGCTCACTGAAAATTATTAATGAAAAAACTTTTACAAATATTTTCATGTAGCAATTTTAATTTCCACTAGACATGCCCCACTCTTCCCTTGAAATGTAGCTAATAATAAATACTTTACATGATATTGTTGTGTTAGCTAATGAATTGATCAGAAAAATGTTTTAAAAGATTTCAAAATTGAATCAGGAAATCTAACTTATAGTCCTTATTCTCTTGCTAATATGTTTTCTCACCTTGAAAGACACTAAGTATCTCTAAGTCTCGGTTTCATCTATAAATTGATAGGATTGGACTAGATGAATTCTCGAAATTTTACAATTCCAAAATTCTAACTTGATGCATTTGATTTATGAGAAAAAACTATTGAATAATAATTTTGTTCTGAACTGTTTGCTTAACAGTGAACCTAACTTGTCACCAGGACTATAAGCCAGAGTAGAATTTTAACATCTGTGAGGATCTAAATGATGAAAAGTTATCACTGCCAGAAATTGCAGTAGTTTAAATCATATGAATCTTGTTCTGCTGTAAGGATGGAAAATTAAAACTAGTTTGTTTAGCCAGCAGAGGGAGCCATATAACAGCTGAAACTACTGTTATGCAGCCTTAGTCCTTAGATGTAAGAATTATTCTTTTTCTTTTTAAGAACACTATTTTAAAAAATCATACATGTTTAGGCAGCAGCATGAAAGGTTACATCTTAATTCAAAAAATAATTTGCACATGTAAACTGCAAATTTTATGTTGGATATGTCATGGAAGAAGAAGATGACACATTTAATTTTTGCTTCATGTTATTTGTTTTTAACCTTTGGATATTATCTCAAAATTACACGTGAGTTAAATCATCCTGAAGATGAAAATGTAAAGAGTTTTACAATTTCAGTTAAGGGTAACCCTAATGTGATTTTTACTTATGGTTATGGATATATTCTAAGTGTAGAAGCATCCTCACATTGAATATAGATAATTTAGATCCTACTCTTCCTCCTCAATTTCTCAATATAGTTTTTAGGTTTTTCTATTAATTAGTCAATAATTATTTTTAAAACTACTACTCTGTGACAAAAAAAACATAAGGGCGGTTGCCAATAAACAGATCATGTTTAGGTAAACAGAATGCTACATACTCTGAGCCAAAGAGTGATAGTGATTCAAGTTATAATGTGTCTCTGCCAGCTTAGAGGGACAATTGTAAGTTATAAAGGTATGTCTCATCCTCCTAAGACCTTCTGGTAAGCATTAGATAGGAAGAGGAGTACTATCTTTGGCTCCCAAAGGATGGAAGCCGTTCACAATCTAACCCTGCTTCCACAAAGAAACACTTAATTCAACAGATATTAAGTACTTGCTATGTATATTGCCTATAACAATATTTATGGCTTTTGGTGCCAGTAACACTTATTTATTGCAATTAACTGATATTGAGTTCGCTGACCTGAGAACCAGGAATGCTTGAGTATAAGTGCCCCTTCAGACACACACTGACTATGTGACTTTGAACAAGTCACTTAACCCCTCAATATTTAGCCAGCTCTGTAAGACTGTAAGTTTCAGTGAAGGTTCTAACCTGCATTGATAGAAGGAATTTCTCACCTAGAAATTCCCTATAGGAATGAAATCATAGGTCTAGCTCACCCCTGTGCCTATCCTTTAATTCATAATCTAGTTATCTCTTAGTTCTGAGGTTGATTTTTCGGTTTGCATGTATACCTATACGTTATCTTTCCCTTAGTTACCCCCTTTAGGGGGCTGTTTTGTTTTGCCTTTAATTTTTTTCTGTTACTAACAATATCAAGTACATATTGATATGCAGATACATATACAGATCATTGAATACATATACATACATATGCAGATCATTCTCATATTTTGTACAGAGGAGAATAGTGGGTAGATGAGTCAAAGTCTACTTATATATGTCTTCCCAGTTGCCTTCATTTGGTAGTAGTATTGTCCATGCATTTTAAAATCTCCTTTTCCTCTTCTATTCCTCCTTCCTCCTATTCTTGTCCTCCTCCTTCTTTCTCCCCCATACCTTTCAAATAACCTTGAGAATTGAATTTTAGCACTTTTAAAGTTGTCCTCTGTAATGCCAATGTGATATTTACAATGCCTGTGGAGTCTGTGAATATGCGGGCACTGTTCTGAATCACAAAATACAATAGACTCTCCACATGGAAGACAGAACCAAAACATTTATTCAGACACCAGAAAGCCAAATCCATCATAGTAACAAAGAAATCTGTACACAGCAACAGTGCAGGGGACACTACCAGCCCCAAGCCTTCCCTCTGCTAGGCTTCCCACAAACCAGCTCCTTTAAACAAATCACAAACAAGCTCCCCCGCTCAGGCTAATTGCTGCCTTTCCCAGCTGTGATTGCTCTCTAACTTCCCCTCAGCTCTGCTCTAGCTCCACTTCCACCCCTTCCTATTCCAACTGATTTAGACTCATGTGACTCCAGCTTCTATGTGACTTAATAAGCAGGTCACATGGGCCTTTTAATGGATGGGAAAAATCTTCCCATTAAGAAGCAAAATTACATTAACAGTAAGCAAAAATGTAATATCCATGCATCCTCCTACATGGATTTCCTTTTACTTTCTCTGATCAGATCATATTCCTGTTTTCATCTTTAGCGTTTCTCAGTCAGCTTGCATTTATTAAGTGTCTCCTATGTGCCAGATACTGTGCTAAATGTTGGTGTAATACAAAGGAAAGCAAGTTTTATCTTTTGTCCTTTTTTCCATTAAATCTTAAATTCTCTGAGATAAATACCCCCAGCTCCTTTAATCTTCATATGGCATGGTTTTTAATCCCCTCTCCATCTTGATTGCCCTCCTTTGAACATGCTATTTCTATTTGGTTAGTTTCCTTCCTATAATGTTGCATCCGGGATACTACTCCAGGTGTAGTCTCACCAGGTCAGGATACAGAGAAACCACAGTATCACTAACCCTTTCTGGTCATTTTATTTCTGTTGATTCTGCCTAATTTCACAAGCATATTTGTTGCTGTGACACCTGGCATAATTGATAATCAGTAATACTCAGGAGACATAATTTCTCATCCACACACACTGTCACAGACTAATTATATGATATTGGGCAAGTCACGTAAACACCATGCCTCAGTTTCCTTGTCTGTAAAGTGGAGATTAATATCCCACTTCTACCACTATGTGGATGTTATAAAGATAAAGCTAAGATGGCATGAAGGTTAAATGACATGATGGATGTGAAATTTTGCATTATCTAGGCCTATAATTTATTATAGTTTCTTTTGAGTACGGATAAAGATACTGTTTCCCCTTGAGAAATGCTTGTAGATTTAGGGGTATATCATTTGTGAAACATGAGAAAGTGCATGGTTGTTTTATTTTTTTTTCTCAATTTTAGACAGCAGAAAATAGCCGACAGAGAAAAGAGAGCAGCAGAACAACAAAGGAAGAAAATGGAAAAGGAAGCACAACGACTGATGAAGAAAGAACAGAACAAAATTGGTGTGAAACTGTCATAACAGATGTTTGACATTTCCATTTGGAGGATTTTGAGCTCCACAATATGAGCATCATTTGTATGGGTTTAAGAGTATTTTTAGAATACAGACAAGATGCTTGATTTTGATGTGTTCATCAGGCCTTCCAGGATACCAGGATTCTCCCATCGCTACTTGAACTGCTAGTAGGTGGGACTTAAACAAAATGAAAAGACTTATAAGACAATATTTTTCTTCAATATCTTCCAAACATATAAGAAAATTGATTGCTGCAGAGAAATTATTACAAATGGGATATGCCATTAACTCTTCAAGTTCTTATTTCTAGCTTGAAAAAAATCGGGTGTAAATAATTTTCCGGTGGGAGAATGTACTCTGCTGCCTATTATGCTTTCATTCAATGTGTGTAGAAAATGAAATAAACAATTTTAAAGAATACTTTGTCTTCATGATTACTTATCCTGAGTCTGGTCTAAACTGCTATTTTAACTTTTCTTATTTCATTTGTTTTACAAGCTAGTATATACATATATTTCCTCTGATTCGGAATGGTATGGTTAATATTAAAATTTCATGCAGCATTGAGGAATGTGAGAATTTTATTTTTGTTGAAGAAAAGCTGTTGAGTGTTTGGTTTTCTTTCTAGACTGTCATATAGACTTTCTACATCATAAAGATTTTTTGTTAGAAAGTGTTGTAATACATAGCTAATACATGAAAATATATAGCTAAATTTCTGTGGAGTTTCCTGTAAGCTATATTTTTCAGTTTCATTAAATTTATATTGCATGTGTAACATATGAACAAATAGCAAGTCACCTTCAGTTGTGGTAGGCATTTTTACATCTGAAATATAGTTCAACAAATCTCTAGTGAAATTTCTCTTTAGGTTTTTAAAGATAATGTGTCTTGATTACTTTAGTCCCCCAAATCCATCAATTTAACCTTTACAGAAGCAGAAGGCCTTTAGTTCTAATATTTTGAAGCATAATAATGGGTTTTTAGTGTTAGCTTCATACATTTGATATAATACAAGTTTCCTATGTTAACTCTAAAAATATTATTGATTCATTAAATTATTTATAAAGTAAATCAAGACAGGAATAACTTTTACCGCATAGGATTTAAATATCCTTCTGAATTAACTTATTCTGAATCCCAAATAGCATTTTGATTGAAAAATTTTACTTTTTTTGAATTAAAAAATTTGAGTGATTGCTAAAGATCCCTTGGCTTCTGTACTCAAGAGCTAAAATGTAATACCCAGGGTAATCTATCCATTCTAAATCCTAGGAATTTTTAAATGCATTTTTTTCTCTCAACTCTGTTTCTCACTTCCAAACATAAACAGCCTTAAAAAAAAATGCTAGTTAAAAAAAAAGTTATATTCTATAGTGTAATTGTAAAGTCACATCAAAGAGGTGTATCTGTCAATGATCTGTTAAGTTTCTAACACCTGTATATGTGGTTATTGCTTTTACACAAAGTTGACATTAAAAAATAAAATTCTTTTTGTTGAAGTCCCAAAGAGCACCTAGCTAAGGTCAAATGAAGTATCTGGAGAAGTTTATCTGCCATTGAATTTCATGTTTTAGAATCTCAGTTCTCTCCAGTCATCTTTCTGTTTATTCCATCTCCTCTCCTCTTTTAACTCAGGTATGTATGTATAGATTGTGTACATTGCCAAGGTTTCTCTAGTTTTAAGTTTTCTGTTTAAATTAATCCATCAATATATATTTAGTGACTGACAATGTACTATTTGTGCTAATTACAGAAAATATTAAAAACAGTATTCTGTACCCTCAAGGAACTTACAGGGAAGAAGACATGCACATATAAAAAGTACATTTTAAAATTGTTATAGAGTGATGGTAAAGCTCATTGGATTAAGAGAGGACTCGTGAAAGGTAGCCTTGAGTCGTGAAAGAATCTTCTCTCATTTGTCTTTTCATGCATTTCAATGTACCATGTCTTTCAATACCTGGGGATATTTTTTCATGTATCTTTTGGTGTAATTTTGTGCTTTCAAATAATTTTTTTGAAATCTGCATGTAGATAAACCCATGGGAACTGATGAGAACATGAAGGGAAGTAACATACAATGAAAAGAGTAGAGGTTCCTGGACAGTGCCTCAGGGGACTCCCACAGTTTGTGGGTATGACAGGGATGAGGACTCCACAAAAGAATCTAAGGAGTGGTTGGAGAAACAGGAAACGAACCAAAGGGAAGGCAGCATTACAAGAAGAGGAGGGTATCAACAGTGTAGAAAGCTGCTGAAATGTCTAGAAGGATCAGGCTTAAGCCAAGGCCATTGGATTAGGCAGTCAAATGATCACCAATAACTCTGGAGAGAGCAGTTTTAGTTGAAAGAGTAGGGTGGAAGCCAGTCATTTCAGAGTAGAGTGAGAGCAGAGGAAATGAAGGTGAGGAGTAAGTTTAGATGACTTTTTCAAGGAGTTTAATGAGGAAAAGGGGAGGGCAAAGGAAGGGGTAAAATACAGAATGGTAGCTGAAGGGGATGACAGGATCTTGGGAGAGGCTTTTTGTTTTTTTTTCTAAGATGGGAGAGGCTAGTTGCACCCAATGTCTGGAATATACTCCCTCCTTGCTTCTACCTTACAGATTCCCTCTCTTCCTTCAAGATTTAGTTCAAGCACTAACTTACTTGATCTCCTCTGCTCCCTGAAATCTCCTTTCCTACTGCCTAAAAATATGCCCATGTTTTTCTCATCCTTTAAAAAAATATCCTTGCTTGACTACTATCCCTGTTAGCTATCATCCTCTATCTCTGCTTGGCTTCCTGGGTAAATCCTTTGGGAAAACCATCAGTAATTGATCCCTTCACTCATCATTCACTACCCTGCCATTCCTCTAAAGAGAGGAAACTTTTAAAACTGATGAAGGAAATATCGTTAGCAAGGAAGGGAGAACATGGAATCAGACCCCAAACATTTGACACTTAATAGCTGTGTGACCCTGGGCAAGTAATTTAACCCCATTTTCTCACTGTTAAAAAAAACAAACAAACACCTTTCCTTCTAAGATTGAAGGGAGAAAGGAGAAGATGGGAAAAGATATTGAGAGGTTTAGGACCCAGGAATAATTAGAGCAACATTTTGTTATAAAGTACTGAAATTAGGAGGGGCAAAACTTGAAACATTATCGTTATGCATGTACTTTTATGTGTGTGTTATGTCTTCTCTATTAGAACAGAAGCTCTTTGAGGACACAAGATTGTTCCATTTTTGTCTTTATATCCCCAGGATTTACCACTGAGTCTGCAACCAAGCAGGTACTTAATAAATTATTGGTTGATGATTTACAATGACTGTGCTATTTTAAAATTAATTAATTTATGCCTTTCACTCATTCAGCAGTGGGATTTTGCACTGGCCCTAGGGCCAGAAGAGCTGAGCTGGCTCCTACACTTAATAGTTATGTGATCTATATAGATATCTTTCATCCAGCTATGTGGTTTGGTTAGATATAACAGTGGGCCTGGAGTTAGACCTGAGTTCAAATTCAGCCTCAGATACTTTCTAACTGTTATATTAGGCAAGTCACAACATTTGTCCGACTCAGTTTTCTTAACTGTAATGGGGATGATGACAGCATCTACCTTACAAGGTCATTGTGAGGATCAAATTAAATGTAAAGCAGTTAACATCATGCCTGACACCTAGTGGGCACTTAAAATAAATGCTTGTTTCTTTCCTTTCATGAATAAAAATAATCTTGACATTTCTACTTTCACATTATCTCTCACTGCTTACTCTTATTCACACAACTACCACTCTAATTCAGGCTCTCATTACCTCTCAGCTAAATTATTGCAACAGCCTCAACTCTTACCAGTCTAGGGCATCCTGTATTCTACGACTAGAAGAATTTTCTCTTAAGCGGAACTCTGACAATATGAGTTGCCTACTTGACTTCCTATTGACTCTAGAATAAAAGATATATATATTCCTCTATTTAGACTTTAAACCCCTAAGCAAACTAGCCCTAGCATCAATGGACATTATTCCCCTTTCTGCATTTGTGAAGTGATACAGTCATATTGGTGTTATCTCAGTTTTTCAAACATGGTATTATTCTGCCAGACCTAGAGGCCTGTATTGGGCTACCCGAGTCTTTCTTACCTGTCCCAGGTCTTCAGTTGGCCAAACCGGATAAACGTATGAGAGAAAGGACATTCCAGAGTCAAACAGGGGTTGAACTTTATTTCAGGGTCTCGGTTACAAGTACAGGGGGGTCTTCCTTAGGAGGAAGAGGGGGAGATTTCCTAAGGAGGCTAAGCTTAAGGGATTGGAAGTAGAAGTACAAGCGGGGAGAGAGGGGGAGGGGAGAGAGGAAAGAAGAGGAGCGGAGCCTACTGTCATCTTTGGCTCCTCACGTGCTAAGAGCGAGCTTTCAGGCTTCCTCAATCCTACTTAACCTTCAGCCACACAGTTTGCATCTCAATACCGTGCTGTTAGGTAACTAGGTGTGCTCCAATCCGGGACGACCTCGAGGGCAGGGAGACTCCACCCATCACGTATCTCCCGGGGAGAGGCGGAAATACCCGAGCTAGCCGAGCTAGCTCAGTCTAACCTTCTCGAATCCCCGCTGTTCATGGAGGGCCTCGTAAGACTCTAAGATTTAGAAGTCCCACTTTTACCTGCCCGAGACCGTCCACACGGAATTGAGCTTCCAATCCCAACATTATTCCATCTCATCTGTATGCACTTGCTATTCCCGTAGCTAGAAAGCACTTTCTTTTCTTCTCTTTTTAACCTTTGCCCAGGAATTCCTCTCTTTCTTTAAGATGCAGGTTAAACATGATCTTCTGCATTAAACCTTTTCCTAATCCCCCAGTTGCTAGTACTGATGGGGTACAAGCCCAAGCCCAGACTGGGGGTTTTTGGCCCCATTTGTCCGAAGGGCCCCAGGAAGCTTGGTCTTGGGGGCTCCTTGGATTGACCTTACTTAATTTAGCATTCTTTTGATATTCCTGCCTTTGATCCTATTACTGGCCACTTACTTAGCATCTTTTGAGGTCCAAGTTACCCAGCCAGGATTGTGGATTGTCTGGACTACCAGCCACTCCCGTCAGGATCCTCCCTGGGTTTGATCTACTTCCCTTACCTAGACCATCTAAACCTTGTCTAGACCAAGACTGCTTGGGGACACCTGAATTCTTCCCTCAGTTTTTTTCTGTATTTAAGTTCCATGTCGCCTCCATGAAGGTGCTGAGATTCTATGCAGTTCAGACTGTCTAGCTGAGATTCTATCTGGCCCACTTTTTAATACAAGCGTTACACTTCCAGGACTGTATCCCCAAGAGATCATAAAAATGGGAAAGCGTCCCACATGTACAGAAATATTTATAGCAGCTCTCTTTGTGGTGGCCAAAAACTGGAAATCAAGGGGATGCCCACCAACTGGGGAATGGCTGAACAAACTGTGGTATATGAATGTAATGGAATACTATTGTGCTATAAGAAATGATAAACAGGAAGACTTCAGAGAGACCTGGAAAGATTTATATGAATGGTTGCTGAGTGAAAGGAGCAGAACCAGGAAAACTTGGTAGATAGCAACAACCATAGTGCGTGAGGTTTTTTTCTGGTAGACTTAGTACATTGCAATGCAAGGACTTAAATAATTCCCAGTGGCCTCTTAAGGCAAAATGCCTTCCACATTCAGAGAAAGAACTATGGAATTCAGTCACAGAGTGAAGCAGATAATTTTCTTTTGTATTACATTTTGGTTTGTTTTATGATTTCTCTCATTCATCTTAATTCTTTTATGCAACATAACTAAGGTGAAAATGTATTTAATAGGAATGTGTGTGTAGAACCTATATACAACTATGCCATCTCAGGGAGGGAGTAGGGGAGGTAGGGGGAAGGGAGATAGAGAGGGGAAAAAAATCTAAAATATATGAAAGTGATTGTAGAACACTGAAAACAAAATAATAATAATAATAAAAATACAAGCATTACAAATGCTTAGGCTCCTTAAGAGTCAACCCAGTATGGTGAATCTTTAATAAATTTTGTTTTTCTTTGGTTTTAAGAAGGCTGTGTCAAATTCATTCGAGCAGGACCTGGAGTGTTGATATTTTGGGGTTCCCACATCACCCCAAAACCTCAACAGTGCCACCCACTCTCAAACTACCTTGTATTTAATTTGTGTATATTTGTATGTGGTGTCTCCATTTAGACTGTAACCTCCTTTATATTAGGAACTGTCTCATTCTCTGGACTTAATCTTGAGTACTAAAGCAATGCCTGGAACAAATACTTTTTGATCAATAGATTGATTCACTATCAAAATATTTTGAGGATCAGATTTTATGTATGTATATATACATACACATGTACAGATTCATATACATATATCATGTACATGAACATATATATATCTACACGCACATATGTATAGCACTTCATAAACCATAAAGTGCCATACAAAAGTAAAATGTTTTGTAGAAATAAAGGATGCAAGCTTTAGTATGCCCTCTAAATCAGAGGTTCTCATTCCCCCCCCAATAATTTGGTTGAAATACTGAAAATAGTATTTTGACATAATTTATTTTCGCAATTCTGTGTATTTGATTTTCTACATTTAAGCACAATATTCTGAGAAGAGTTCCATCCACACACTTCACCAGACTACCAATGGGATCCATGACACCAAAAAAGTTAAAAATCTCTACTCAGTTTGTATAACAATAAAGCATGAGTAAATAGATTTGCATACAAAAGGACTAGAAAGTAATGACAATATATTTCCATTTATCTAGAATGGTGGTTTGGTTTTCTGATTAACTGAACATTCTAATCACTATGTGTACCATCCATGAACTGACAATAGTCAAAGAACTAAAAATCCAATAAAATGTACTTTGAATCATGGAATCTCATACCCAGAAGATACCTTATGTCCATCATTTAACACTAAAACTACATTGAACGTAATTTAATCTTTTAGTGAGCCAGAAGGTCCTTGGGGATCTTTCGGTGCTTCAGCAGCAACATTATGAATATCATAATGTAGATTGTAGATGTCAAGGGTATAGGAGATAGGGTAGAATAGGTTCTGAGCCCAGGTCATATCCCCAAAGCAGCTTTAAAGAAATAAATAACTTACTAGGCTTCTATTCATTTGTCTCTCCTTAAAACTGGCATAGATTAAAACAAAACAAATAACCTTTCCAGTTATTTGTATTCTGGATAAATGGGAACTCTGATTTGTTTGCTCAGTCAAATCCTTTAGTCTATTGTTCATCATTGAGGCTGATCTGACTCAGTATGCAATTGTTCTTTTAAAAGCCTCAAGAAATGAATATCCGGGGAAAAGATTCCTGCCTTTAAAAGGCCTTGGAAATGATTCCAAATCTTTCTAAATGAAAACCCCCAAGACAGAGAGAATACACCCAAGTGCTACTTAGACTGGGCATATGATAAATGCAAATCCCAGACTTTCCCCTCACCTCCCCCAGTCTCCTTTCCCTTCCCTGCCTTCAAATGTCAGAAAGGCTTGGCATCTGAGTGGATTGCTGAGATTTTTGCCTTTTTTTCCCCCCAAGCAGCTCAGTGTGAAAAGGTCAGCACATCCCTTTGGGAAAACTCACTTATAAATTAGAATGTTTGCACACATACAGCTCAGGAAACATTTAAAACATTTTTTTTTGATGGGGTGACAGATTCTTAAGTACTGCTGAATTCAATATTTTTCATCCTCTTGCCTGTTTGTAGATTACCAGTGCTGAAATCTGTGAGAGAGCAACCAGAGAAGAGTACTGATAGAGGGACCAAATCATCTGATCAAAACCAGGCAACGCCTTGAGTTTCTGAAGGAAGGGAAGTCTGTGTTCCATTCCTTATTTCCTCTATGGGATTTATTTATAGCAACCTTTGTTCTGACTCAAAACTTTAGTTTTCCAAGGGTTGTAAGACAATCTGTGGAGCTCCAAAAAAAGGGAATAGTGATAACTGGTCCAAGATATCGTATCTTCTTACCTTTGTGCAGTTTTGAATCGAGTCTGGATAAGACATGAAGCTGCCAAACCTCTTTTAGGTGATTTGTATCCATCTGTTTGTTTACATTGACAAGGTTGCAATGTATTAGGAAGAGAAAAATAGGGACCTTTCGTAACTGACTGCTTTCCCTCTCGTGATTTAAAGAGAATTCTTCCCCAACAGAGCCCATCTTCCTTTTCAGTGAGGGTCAATTCTCAACATGGATTGTTACAATGGTTCTCATGCTATTTTGCTAAACAGAGGTCTTAGGGGAAAAAAGAAAAAAGCTCTGATTCAGAATTGGCTAAAAATAATTTCATGAGAGGAAATATGAAGAACAGTATTTTAGGTACCCCTCTGTAGATCCATATTACTCCTCCTTTAGGAAGAAGAATGACTCATTCTTGGGATACTCCCAGAACCACCCAGTTTTATGGAAAGAGAGGCTGACACCAAAAAGCCTCCTGTAAAGAGACAGATCCTTCCAAAGCTTACAATCTGAAGTTGCAATTCTTTTTCCTGGAGGCACAAAAACTGAATAAGGTTAGGGGGAGTGACCTATAGGTAGAGTCATTCTGAAGGAGGGGACACCTATCCACAGCCCAGCCTTTGACTCCCATGGAGTTGGAAAAGGGAGCATACCCCAAGGAAAGAATGCTATAGTAATGGAATCCTTTATGGGGGAGAGAGGGAGAGGAACCAGGTAGTTGTGCTGGTGGAAGAAGGAAGAACACCCTTACCTTCCATATCAGCACACTGAGACAAAAAAATACCTTTTTGCCTTGCTCTAAATACAACTTTGTAGGTTAAATCTGTTAATGGGAGGTACGGGTGTAAATGTATGTGTATGTGAACAGAGATGGACTCATTTGAAATTATAGTCCTTAGGCATTCCAAGAAAAGTTGAGCTAACCATCTGTGAAGTCCAGATTCTAACAAGATACGAGGGAATGTATTCCTGCTACCATTTGTGTTGTGAAGCTCTTATTTGTGAATTAAAAGTTTTTTTAGAACTCAAAGACAATAACAAGCTTGGGCATACCCAGAGCCAGGTAACTAGGATGGTGAGAAGACTGGGCATGATGCTATATGAGGATTGATTGAAGAAACAGGGAAGTTTTGACTAAAGATTAAATCTTCATTGTGTTGAAATAATTGAACAATTGTCATGAGGAAGAGGCTGATTTCTGGTTGGGCTAAGAGCACAGAATTTTTCAATGTAACATAAGGAGAGAGAAGTTTCCTGGCAATTAGCATAGTCTATGTATGCAGTAGGCTGTCTTGGGAAAGCAAGTTATGGGTCACTGGAGAAATTCGAAAAGAACTTAGATAGCCACTTGTCAAGGATTCATGCTTTAGGAAGGCCTTGTCCTCGGTGAACTGTAATGTCCTGACAAAGTGACTGTTCAGGTCTTTTGCTTCCTGCTGACAGTCACTAAAGTTGGAAAAAGGAAATACTAAATCTTCCAAGAAGGAAGCCTATATACCTCTTTCTCTCAAAGAGTAACAATTAATGTGCAGCAGGAAACCCCAGGACTTCTGGCCCTGATGGAAGAGCTCTAGAATTTTGTGGCAATCCCCATCCATAGCTTTCCTATTTTGTCTCTCTCATCCAAAGATTAAGTTCTTCACTGGCTGATTTGAAATATGATTACTTTTGAGGGAGATCTGGACCCACAATTTCATTGGCATGGTTGAATTCAGTGTGAAACTCCTTTCATGTGGGGAAAATTAATTTCCAGGGCAGTTTTAATGTGTTTTTATATGCCCTAATGCTACTGGGAAGCTAATGCTTTATACTTTTATAAAGTAAATTCTTTGGGGCTTCTAGCTAAAGAGAGAATCTTAAATGGTACTTTCAGTGGCAAGAACAGCTTTAGGGGAGGGTAGTCATGGTAGTCTATATACATTTCAATCTAAGCTAGGCCACAAAGCAGGAAGGAGATGGAATCTCTAAACTGTCTGTAGTGCTTAAGCAGTCAGTCCTTTGATCTTCCAATTTTATGTTTGGTGCCCTACATTTAATGGTATGAGTCATTTTCTAAACTTGAATCCAGGGAGAATCTGCACGGGTAAGAAGAAACAGACATCTGGAATATTTTGGACTTCTTAGTCTAAGGGAAAAAGAAATGGGGCAAGGATCATTCCTTTCCCTCTCCTCAGCTTTCACCTGCTTCTTCCTCCAATAAAAAAAATGAAGCATAATTAATCAATAGCCAGGTTGGTCCTACCATTTTAATATTGGTGATATAAGGGATGTTCTAAGCTTGGATCTTGGTAAGTGGATAATAACATGTCTCCAGCATGCACTGCCAGAACATCAGACTGGGCATCTTCCTTCATGTGTTCTTTATAGTTAATTTGGGTATTTAGAATAGTGAAAATAACTTATTCACTCACAGTCATTCCTAGAACAATATTGTTGTTGCAGTATACAGCATTCTCTTGTTTCTGTTCATTTTGCTCTTCATTATTTCATGCAAGTTTATCCATGTTTTTCTAAGATCATCGAGCTCTTCATTTCTTATAGCACAGTATTCCATCACAATCCTATACAACTTATTCAGTCATTCCCCAATTGATGGGCATCCCCACAATATCCAGTTCTTTGCCATCACAAAGAGACCTGCTATAAATATTTCAAAATATTTAGGTTCTTTCCTTCTTCCCCCAGTCATCTTTGAATATAGACCTGGTAGTGATATTGCTGGATTAAATGGTTTAGGTATTTTAATAACTCTTTGGGCATAATTCCAGATTGCTCTCCAAAATGGTTAGATTAGTTCACAATTCCACCAAAAATGATTGTGTCCCAATTCTTCCACATCCCCTCCAACATTTGTCACTTTTCCCCTTCAATATTTTAGGTGTAAAGTGATATGTCAAGGTTATTTTATTATGCATTTCTCTAATCAGTAATGATTTAGGGCATTTTTTCATATGACTAGAAATTATTTTGATTTCTTCATCTGAAAACTATCTATTAGTATCCTTTGACCATTTGTCAATTGGGGAAATGAATCACATTCTTATAAATTTTACAAAGTTCTTTATATATTTGAGATATGAGACCTTTTTCTGAGAAACTGTCCTGATCTTGGCTATATTTGTTTTATTTGTGCAAATCTTTTTAATTTAATGTAATCAGAATTATTTATTTTACACCTCATGCTGCTCTCTCTTTATTCATAAATTGTTCGCCTATCCATAAGTCTGATAATTAATACCTTCCATGTTCTTCAAATTTTTTTGTAATATCTCTCTTCATATCTAGGTCAGATATCCATTTTGATCTTATCTTGGTAAATGGTGTAAGATATTGATCTATGCCCATTTTCTGCCATACTGCTTTCTAGTTTTCCCAACAATTTTTTACCAAATAATGAATTCTAATCCCAAGTCTTTATACTTGTTAAATACAAGATTAATATATTTATATGCTGCTGTAAATTGTACGTATGTCTACTCTGTTCCTTTGATGTATCTTTCTATTTCTTAGCCAGTACCAGATAGTTTCAATAATTACTGCTTTATAAAATAGTAAGATGTGATCCTATTAAATCTCCTTCCTTTACATTTTTTATTAGTTCATTTGATATTCTTGACTTTTCGTTCTTCCAAATGAATTTTGTTATAATATTTCTTAATTCAGTAAAAAAAAAAACAACAACAAAACAACAACAACAGCTTGGTAATTTAATTGGGATAGCATTGAATATATAAAGTAGTTTAGGTGAAATTGTAATTTTTTATTATATTTATCCTGCCTACTAATGAACATTTAATATTTCTCCAATTATTTAAATCTGATTTTATTTGCATATTTTAAAAATAATTTTGTTTATATAATTCCTGTGTTTGTTTTGGCAGATTTACTCCTGGGTATTTCATACTGGCTAGAGTTATTTTAAATGGAGTAAGCTGTCTCTTCACTGAGGATTTTGTTTGTGATGTATAGGAATGCTGATGATTTATATAGATTTACTTTATAACCCGCCACTTTGCTAACATTATTGTTTCAGCTAGTTAAGTTAGTTAAGTCTTTGGGATTTTCCAATATCATCTACAAAAAGAGATAGTTTTATTACCTCATTCCCTATTTTGATTCTATTTCTTTTAATTCTCATTTTTATTACAGGATTTCTAATACATTATTGAATAATATTGATGACTGAGCATCCTTTTTTCACATCTTATCTTACTGGGAAGGCATGTAGCTTATCCCTATTACAAATACTTGCTGATAGCTTTAGAGTAATCCTTTTTTTTTTTTTTCAATCAATTTAAGGAAAAGTCCATTTATACCTATACTTTCAAGTCTTTTTAAGTAGAAGTGAGAGTTGTACTTTATCAAAAGCTTTTTCTGAATGTATTAATATATGATTTTTAAAACTTTTATTACTGATATAATTAGTTGTGCTAATAGTTTTCCTTGTGTCAAACCATCCCTTCACTCCTGGTATAAATCCCATTTGGTCATAATATATAATCTTTGTAATATATTGCAATTTCTTAGCTAGTATTTTATTCAGGGTTTTTCCATCCATGTTCATTAAAGAAATTGATTATAATTTTTTTCTCTGTTTTTAATTCTCCCTGGTTTAGGTGTTAGTATTATATTTGTTTCATAAAAGGAGTTTAGTAAGATCTCCTCTTTGCCTATTATTCCTAATGACTTATTTAATATTGGAATTAGTTGATCTTTAAATGTTTAATAGAATCCATCTGGTTCTGGTGCTTTTTTTTTCTTAGGAAGCTCATTTATGGACTGTTCAATTTCCTTTTCTAAAATAGGCCTATTTAGATATTCTATTTCCTCTTCTACTAATCTAGGCAATTTATATTTTTGTTAATATTTGTCTAATTCACTTAGATTGTTAAACTTACAGCCATATAATTGGACAAAATAACTCCTTATAATTGTTTTAATTTCATCTTTGTTAGTGGCATATTCACCCTTTTCATTTTTAATACTAGTGATGTGGTTTTATTCTCTTTTTTAAAATCACCTTAACCAATGGTTTATCTATTTTATTAGCTTTTTCATAAAACCAACTCTAGTTTTATTAACTAAGTGGTTTTTCCCCACTAAATTTTATTACTCTCACCTTTGATTTTTAGTATTTCCAATTTAGTGTTTAATTGAGGATTTTTAATTTGTTCTTTTTCTAGTTTTTTTAATTCATACCCAATTCATTGATCTACTCTTTCTCTGTTTTTATTGATGTAGGTATCTAGAGATATAAATTTTCCTCTAATCACTGCTTTTATTGTATCCCATAGGCTTTGATATGTTGTATCTTTATTGTCATTCTCTTTAATGAAATTATTTCTGTGATTTGTTTTTTAATCCATTCATTCTTTATGATTAGGTTGTTTAATCTCCAATTAGTTTTTAATTTATATTTCTATGATCCCTTATTAAATATAATTTTTATTGCATCATGATCTGAAAAAGGATACTTTTAATATTTTTGATTTTCTGCTTTTAACTTTAAAATTTTTATGTCCTAATATATGGTCAATCTTTGTTAGAGTTACCATGAGCCACTGAGAAAAAGGTGCATTCCTATTTCCATTCAATTCTTTCCAGATATCTATTATATCTAGCTTATCTAAAATTCTATTCTATCTAGCTTATCTAAAGTTCTCTTCACTTCCTTGTTTTCTTTTTTATCTTTGGTTAGCTTTATCTAGTTCTGAGAGGGGAAGATTAAAGTCCCCCACTACTATATTACTATTCTATACTGACACTTGTACCTAATTTAGCTTTTCTTTTAAAAATTTAGGTGCTATAGTATGTGGTTCAGTATTGATATTACTTCATTGTCTGTGGTACCTTTTATCAAACCTTGTTTATACCTTATTGAGGTGAGTTCTCATAGGCAATTGTCAATGTAGCACAAGTTTCAAGTACAAATCCAGTGACATGTCTGGGGTCTGTTCTGTCTGAATGCCAGCTAAATTCAGAAAGACTTATAACCAGTTGGCTGGAAGGTAATGAACTGTTTGATTAAATTAAAAACCCCAGTAGTATACTTTTCATTTTGTAGGTGTTCAGTAATGGACTCATTGTTAATAGTTATTTCTTGTCATAGGACCCAAAGCACTTTCCCTTTTGCAGGTATAATGGTAATGTAAATGGAAAATCTTTCATATTTTCATTAATAGGCCCATGTGGCCTGCCTGGGTCACATGAAAGCCTGAGTAGCCTGTGGTGAGAGGAGTTTGCTGAATGGGTGGAACAGGAAGAGGCAGAGCTAGAGCAGAGCTGAAAGGAGGTTAGTCTTGAGAGCAGACAGAACTAGGAAGGATGCAGGTTTTTGGCTAGCATGGGTGATTTTATGATTATATGTGATTTTGTTTAAGGGGGCCTGCTTGTAATTTGTCTAATGGAGCTGGTTTGTGGGAAGCCCAGTAGGGGGAAGGCTTGGAGCTGGTGTTGTCCTCTGCATTGTTATTGTGTGTAGATTTTTGTTGCTATGATGGATTTGACTTTCTGGTGTCTGAATAAATGTTTTGGTTCTGCTTTCCATGTGGAAAGTCTGTGACATTTTATGATTCAGAATTGTGCTGGGATATTCATGGCCACTGTGAGCACTGTGAATATCACATTGGCCCTATAGCAGGTTCAAAATATTTGGTGGTTTATATATTTATGGTATTTGTAGTCCCAGAATGCAATTGCCACTTCCATTGATTATTTATCTGATTAACTTTCCCAAGATGAGTGTCTGTTTTGATATGAATATTTTTGGAAATCTATTTTACCTATTTCTCTATCTAGAAGTCCTTGGCCTAGCATCTAAGTGGATAGGCCAATGGCCCGTTTTACTTTTCTAATAATCATGCTTTCTTTTTCACTTATGGAATGAGTTTCTTTTGATGTCTTGTAAATAAGTCTAGAAAATTAGCCAGCCCACATAAAAAACAAACAAAAAAAACCTAACTTCTCTCACCAGGGCACAGGTGGTTGTATGCATCGAACATTGTAGATAAAATGCTCAGCTTAGTATCAAGAAGGCTTCACTGTGAATACTGTTTCCAATACTGACTAACTAGGTGACCTTGGGTAAGATACTCAGCTTCTCTGAGACAGTCTTCTCATCTAAACATGGGAATAATAATATAGCCTTCTTCACAAAATTGTGAAGAGTAAATGAGATTAAGGATAGTATGTAAGACTGTCAAAGTGCTTTACTGGGAACAAAAGAGCTTCACAGAATTCCCATTTGTGTTTTTATATGTGTTTAACGGAAGTCCATGTGGCATCCAAAGAAATAAGAGGAAGAAATAAGGAACTAGGGCAACTCACGTTTCCCTACTTTAAAAATAGGGCCACATCTGACACCTCCCAAACAGGGCAAACCATCAAACTCCCTCTCATTGGGATCAGGACCATCAGCATCAATATGGGACTGGAAAGGGAAGAGATGCAAATGTGAATGTGCAAGGTAGCCTCAGGGAGCATGGTCTTCAGGACATGGCAGGAACAAGGAGGCCTTTACACTCAGGGACTCCTTGGTTTATTCTTCAGGGTAGTTCAGGGGTCACAGCCATTGAGGCAACCCTTAGATCAGGTCTGTTCCAATACCAGATCAGAGACAGGTGTTTTATAGGAAGGAGAGGGTCTTCCTGAGCAAGACTCCCCCTAATTAATTTTCTGTTCCCTGAGGTCACGGGAAAAAAGACACTATTTTAACCTGGAATGTGTCAAATATGTTATGGTGTTTCAGATATGGGATTCCAGAGAAGGGGTAGCACAAGTCATTGTACAAGGGAGTACAGGTCATTCAGTCAACAAGCATTTATTAGATATTTACTATGTGCCAGGCACTATGTTAAGTTCTAGGGATACAAAGAAAGGCAAAAACATGGTCCCTGCCTTCAAGAAGCTCACATTTTAATGGGAAAGACAATATGCAAACGTCTATGTACACACAAGACATTTACAGCAAAAAATAGAATGTAATCTCAAAGGGAAGGCACAGGGGATGAGGGTGGAAGAAGCCTCTTGGGGATTTGAGCAGAGCTGGGTCTTGAGGAAGGCCAGGGAAGCCAGGAGGCAGAGGTGAGGAGTGGGAGAATCTAGTTGGAAGGAAGACAACAAAACTGCTTTGCAAACCTTAAAGTTGTATATAAATATCAGCCATCATTATTCTCATTCAAGCTGTTTGCAAGTTTGCTTTAAGACAGGGTAAAGTTTTTTTTACCATGAGTTGCTATTTTAGGGAGTTCTCTGAGCAAAGAGAAGCTCCCTGGAAGAAAAGACCATGAATTCAGCCTGTTTTCTGTCAGCCTTAGCAGTTAAATCTCATATACTGTGCTAGATCCACCCTCCTAAGTAGATCAGGAGGAAAGACATTTTACTAAATTAAAACGCTAATTTGCATTTTCAACATGCTTTTAATTTGTGATTACAAACATAGTTTCCAATAAAACACTATATATAATAAGCAAAAATAAGTTAATACATGGTAAACTTGAGTACAACTTCATTAATTAACAGGTTTAAGAACAAACAGTTCATTTAAGACTCTGGAACTACATTTAATATATAAACTTTGTCCAACACTCATACCTTTTCAGATCTAAGTAAAACACCAAAAGAGCTATCAAGACTTCTCCAAACCAATTATAAGAATGTGTTTTTATTTTTGGTTACAATCCCCTGCTATGCACAAGACCATTGAAATGCTGGGACAATCACACACTTTAAAACGGCACAAAGCAAAGCGAGGAGACACATGCCAGCCTTATGTAAGCTGCCTTGAAAGTGCAAACTTTTATTTATTTTTTCCTCTTCCTGAACCACTAGTATAAGAGCTGGTACCTCAGACAACACCGCAGGATCATTAGCATGCTTTCCATACCACAGTTAAGGGACATTGACTTAAACCAGGTCAGGTCTCCATGCCTTTTGAAGATACCTCCGGTTTTTAAACAGTGAATAGGCATTCAACTATATATAGTGCAAATCAAATACCAAGAAGCAAACGACAGGACAGAGACTGTCATTAGATAAGACACATTCTTGGACAGAGCATCACAGGAGATGCTGCTCTTCTACCTGGCACAACACCACACAAAACAAACTGGCACAGAATGATGGCAACCTTTGTTTAGGTTTGAATATGGAATGGGGTTCGGCGGAGAGAATGCAGGGCGACCAGACAACAGCCCCGGAGCAATGCTCCGATATTATAGACTGGATCAATGCCGCCTCTTTGAGTACTAAATGCCCACATGACCGTGGGGATTATAGGGGCTGCTACAGCCAAAAGATCCACCAGGAAATTGTTGCTCCAGTACTGCTTCACAATTCCTGCCTGAGAGAGATGAATGACATTGCCAAATCTTTCTTCAGGGTAGGCCATGAAATCCAGTTCCCTCATGACCCGGTTTTCATGACTTCCAACTTCCATCTTGCTGTATGGTGTCTCCATAGGAGACAGAAGAATGGCAGAGTTTGGATCACTTGGTGTGAGATCAATCATCAAAGTAGAAGTGGCCTCCGGGAAGCCTTCTATCAGGTCAGCCTCAGACTCATCGAGGGATGATGGGCTTGAGGGAAGAGGGTCTTGCAACTTGAGCATATTCTGAATGAGCTGCTCTACATCAGGACTATATGGCACCACATCAGTCTGAATGGCCTGTTCTATCACCACACTGCACTCCTCCTGACTGACTGGGGCCATTTCAAATGCCTTTGTTTTAAGTGGTGAGGAAATGGATGTGGATTGTAAGAGGGACAGGTCACCAGACTCTGTAGTAGTAGCCATAATAATCTCTTCAAACAAATCTGTGCTATTCTCTGTGCTTTCAATGGCCAGTAACTCACTCTCAGCTCCTTCTTCTGTGGTTTGGTCTTCCAAAGCCTGTGCATCCACTATTTTTCCATAGGCAGTGCTGGGAGGTAAACTTTTCTCTGGGGAATCACAGAGATAGTCTAGACATTGTTCATCCCTCAGAGATCCATTCTGGGCCATCTCCATACTCTGAAGTAAGGATTCTAGTTTCTTATTTTGGATGTTTATGTCTACAAAGTACTTCTGTATTCCCTTGTCTTTATCAGCCAGGCTGCTCCTCATGGTCTCAATGACCTGCTTCAGCTGCTTAATCTCTTTTCTTGCCTCCTTTAAGGCCAACTGAGCTTCCACTCGATGGCACTCCTCTTCAATCCAGTCCTCTCGCATACGGGCCAACTGAGATTTGAGTTCTGCAATTTCTGTTTCCCTATTCAAAATTAAAAACAACAACAACAAATCAACAAGGTAAAATCAAATATCTGAAGTTCGACTTCTTAGATGTTACACTTTCTTAGTCTTTTACCTTCCTTTTATTCACACAATGACTAATACTTTTAGGCTTCCTTTAAAAAAATTGAAATTCTCACTGAAAAATTATGGATGTACTTTGGAAATGATTATAAGATGTTAAGGTTGAATTTACATAACGTAAAGAGAAACAAGAGGTTACTTATTCCATCTTTCAAACTCTTAGGCAGAAAACCATTTAAAGCATGGGAAACTATCCTATTTCTCTATAACAAATTGGCCTGAATAAGTAGGCTACGATTCTAAAATGAGGTCTTTTTAAAAGGAAAAAAAATATGGGAGCAGCTTGGTGTCACAGTGACTAGAGCACCAGCCTGGAGTCAGGAGGACTTGAGTTCAAATCCAGCCTCAGACACTTGACACTTACTAGCTGTGTGACCCTGGACAAGTCACTTAATCCCAAATGCCTTGCCAAAAAAGCAAAAAAGAAAAAAAAAAAGAAAAAAAATTTATGTTCAAGAAATGCTGAATTGAACAGAACTAAAGAAGCCACTGAATTAAAACCCTGCCCAAAGCATGAATCCTTTCTTCAGCATCCCTGCCAAGTGGTTTTCCAACATCTCTGATTGAAGATTTCAATGACAGAGAACTTATTATTTTCCCTGGGCAGTACGTTCCAGTTTTGAACAGCTCCAGATATATATATTTCCCCCTTATATTGAATATAAGCGAGAACCTACTGCTCCTAACCCTATCCTCCATGGCCAAATAGAACATGTCTAATCTCTCTGACATGTGGGAATGAAGAATGCAGGTTCTTCTACATTACAAAGATCTATGACTTGATCAGAATGGGCCCTCCCTTCACTGATACAGATTGCAAATCCTTCCATTCCTGGGAGACAGGCTTCATTGATGGCTATAGCTGAAAAATCATTTTATGGTCACCAACTCTCTAGAAGTGCCTTTCAAAAACAAAGGCATACAATGAAAAATTATACTCTGAACCAAGGTTTCACATGGCAAAGTACAGCCTACGCTCAATCCAATATAGCAACCTTCACCAAAGTCCTGCTGCACTAATTCATCATACAGGTTCTTGAGGGTTTACCGAAGTAGAAAGACTGAGTACAATCCCAATGATGGACATATGTCTATTGGATGAGGACCCACCTGGCCAAATTCAGAGAGACTTAGCACAATGTTGGCTGTTATAAATTTTAGGGATACGGTAGCTTCCAGAGATCTAGTACAGTAGAAAAGAATTGTGATCTCTCTAGACTGGGTTGGTGGGGTGTCATAACATTGAAATCACAGATTCTTGTAGTACTGACATATGTTAATTTCAGAGCAGGAGATAGCACAGTTTTCCTTCTTAGGATCATAGGTACAGAGTTGGAAAAGTTCTTAGAGGCCATCTAGCCCTTATTTTACAGGTAAGGAAACTGAGGCCCAGAGTAAGAGACTTGCCCAAAGTCATGAAGGCTGTCAAGTGTAGGAGTTGAACCAAGAGCATCTGATTTTAGAGCCAAGTGTTCTTCCCACAGAACAGAACTATCTCCTTAATTATGAAGAAAATTTTCTTAACACCTAACCTAAATTCCTCATGCTTCAGTTTAAGCACACACCTGGCCTCAATCTTCTTGTAAGTACCTTTCTTATATATGAAGATTTTCTTAAACAGTCCTGAGCCTTCTCTTTTTCAGGCTAAATAATCCTGAGCGTAGGTACCTCAAATCCTTCCTCACAGGTTTTACTTTTTATCTTTAATTAAATTTGCTATGAGATGAATATTTCTAGAAAACTGTACCTATCCCTCAGCTTCTATGGATCATAGTATCATAGATCTAGGACTGGACAGGATCTCAAAGGTCATCCAATTCAACCCCTTTACATTTTACAGATAAGGAAACTGAGGACCAGGAAACTGAAGACCAGGGCAAATGATTTGCCCAACCTCCTATTGGAGTAGGTCCCATCACATGCAAGATTTTAACAAATCCAGTCAGTTCTCTCGGGACTACATTGAGGCAACCAAGTAGGGAGTCTAGCCCAAGACAGAACAGTTTTCATATTATTAAAGTCATTCCAAATACAATCAAGATACTTAGGTCTTCTATATAAAGGGGAAAGAGGTGGTGTCTTCAAAGTTAAAAACGTGACTTGGGCCCTTGAATCCTGTTTAAAATTACCTTAACTCTAAACTACCTCTCTGGTTCACAGTTCCACCGAGTCCTTTCCTAAATGTTTCAGGGAAAAAAAAAAAACTACTCAAGTGGGAAAATCAGTCTAACATCTTTTTTTTTTTAACTTTCTCTTAATTAAATCTCTTAATATTTTTTAAATCAGAAGCTTGGTCAAAAATAATGACCTTCTACCCTTTAGCACAGAAATCAGAGAAAGATATCACTTGTCCAAATTATATACAAATACGTAATGAGGAGTCCCCCAGAGATGGGAATAGGGCTTTAGTTGGACCATAATGTGCTCAGCCTGTTATTTCCTAGTACAGGACTGTTCTCTGCAGCATTCATTCACTTTAAAAATAGCTTTACGCTAACCTATAATTTGAGGTTTGGCAATATTACTCAGTTGCACATACCCAGAAAGAACTGAGGATTTTCTCTAATAAATTTAACTTTTAAAAGTGGAATCATGCAAATTATGCAGTAACTCATTTTTGAAAGAAACGATGAAGAAATTAAAGCTAATCTTGATATTTCAATAAAAGAAAAAATGGCTTTCTTCTATTTTTATTTTTTCCATTTGCCTTATTTTTAAAGGAAAATTGATGACTATCGAACACTTGGCAATACAGTAATGATATTCCTACTATACCTTTCTTGAAGTCTGCTCTCAGATTCTTTCAGTTTGGTTTTGAGGTGTCTCACTGTAACTTCTTTCTGCTGTAGGGGAGTCAAATATTGCTCTGGGTTTGGAGGTTTAACACCATGATTTTCACCACAAGACATATATCTCCCAGGTCGCCTGAAATAAACCAAGTAAAAAAATGTTAGTTTTGTCCTATTTACTTTCCTGTAAAAAAATATTTCAACACAAAAATGTGAGCTTGAAGAAAACAGATTTACTGTGTTTGCCTCTTGCATTGTAACAATGGATGACTTTATCTGAAAAGGTGGCATACAGTTTATGCATTTGCAAGTCTTGGGACAAAAAAATCTTTCTACTCCCTTGGTCAGTATCCACTAAATTAAGGTTTAAGGGGCAAAAATAGGCTTTTCTAATACCAAGAAATTATCTCATCCAAAATAATGTACAATTGTCTCCATGCTAGTACTATCAGCTGTGCTAAGCAATATGCTATTATAGTAAGAGGACAATGAAATAGAGAAGAAAGGGGGGGGGGGGTAAAGAGGAGGATGGAGAAGGAATGACCTGAGTGCTTAGTGTCACTGCTTTAAAGATCCTATTTTTAATGGACTAAATTCCAATTATTCAGAAACTGTTCCTTGGGCTGGGTACATGCTGTGGTCAGAACTGGTTTCTGCTACAATTTTTTTTTTCCTTCTACCATGTGAAAGTCCCTTTATTCTGAAGGACAGAAATGCTATTTCCCTCTCACAATGGTTTAATTTTAAAAGGGAGGCATGGAGTGTCCTATGATGCATCTGTGGACTGAAAGCCAAGAGTCCTCAACTATGTTCCTGTCTTCACCACTGACTTGTGGGACAGCCGTGGGTGAATTCAGAGCCTAGATCCCAGAGCCAGCACAAAGCTGAATATTTCCTTTGTGAGCAGAGTGCCCACTGATCAGAATGGGGAATCTCAGAGAGAGAGAGAGACATTTGGGCTCTTGGATCCTACCCATTCTACCTCTGGGAGACAAAGTAGGTACAGACTACCGTACTTAGATGGAAAAGAATGCAGTTTCTCTGCCTCAAGTCTTTCCTCACATCAGTCCTTTTCTATATAGTACTGCCAAAAGGATTTACTGAAGTGCAGATCTGACCTTATCAATCCTTTACTTAATTCCAATGGTTCCCTATTGTTTCTACAATAAAATATAAACTTTTATTTAGCTTTTAAAACCTTCAATATGACCTCTGTTCTTCACCCATGACACTCTGTCTGTACTTTTGCACTGGCTATCTGCCTGTATACCTGGAATATACTCTTTCCTTACCTCTGCCTCACAGAATCCTGTTTTCCTTCAAAACCCAATTCCAGCACTTAGCACGGTGCCTGGTACATAGCAGGTACTTAATAAATGCTTATTAACTTTTGACTGACTCTAGCACCACCTTTTACGTTGAAGGGATCCTTTCCTGATTCCCTCAACCATTAGTGCCCTCCCTTACAAATTTGTTGAGTTTGTTCTTTGTTCTCGAAGAGGTTCATGACATTAGGGAGATGATGACATGATTTGCAGCTGACTTTGATTTGAGTGAAGGAGGGCTGTGCAAGGTCACCAGTCTCACTTTCTTCTCCTGTGCCATCTGGGTCCAGTGGCCAGATATTCATCAGGATGACTGGAGATGGCCCAGGACGCAGTGGGAGACCCAGATCATTTTAGGCTAAGGTCTTATAAGATTCTCACTTTGAATGAGACACGTTTATTCAATGAAAAGACCTCAAGGGATGGCCCCTTTAATAATAATAATAAAAAAAATCAAACTAGGAAGGGAAGACTCTCAGGGTTTCTTGGTAAAAGAGAAACAATTATTATTTAATATTTACACTTTACTCAACTACTTTATATTTATTTTCTTTACATTTCTTTTGTATATACTTTTATATGTAATTTACTTTATCTTCCATTAGAGTGTAAGCCCCTCAAAATAAGGATTGTTTCATTCTTAATTGTATTCCTTTTAAGGTGCTTGCTAAATGCCTGTTAATTGATTGACTTTCCCAATGCCCACCTTCAGATGACTTCCCTTTTCATTATGTTCTTGAACATTTTTCTACTCATGTTTCTACCCATATTTTCTACCCATTTTCATTGGCTGACCCCCAAAATATTTAATCATGCAGAAGGCATGAGTTGTGATTATGCAGCTATTTGGTTAATATAGAGTATCTTTTTTTTTTTTTTAAAGGAATAAGGAAGAAAAGAAAAGAAAAAGGACTAAAGCACTAAATAGGATACCAAGGAATTAGAACAAAGACAACAGAGCTCACCTCATGATTGGGCTGCTATCACTTCCTTTATATGAGCCAGAGTTACTGCTACTGGGGGACGAAGGCCCATAATTTGGATGGACATTAACAGGGCTCTGTTGATTCCTACACAATACAGACATGAGGTCTTTCTCACGTGAAGGTGGGCTGTTGCCAGACTTGTAAGATGAAGATCCATTATTCCGTCCATGAGGACCACGACTGCAAAGAACAATTATAAAAAATGTCAAGCTACTTGAATGAAATTCTGTTGTTTAATTCTTCCACTAAATTGGTTATCACTAGAAAAAACAACTGCTAACAATGCATAGGGGATATATATCTGTCAAGTCAAACAGGCCTTCTCAGGGTCCCTTCACCCATTTTCCTTTGTCCCTGAGTCTTACTTCAAGGAACTATTTATTGTCTATGCCTCCTTGAGATCAGAGTAGTGGAAAGAATGCTAGATTTGAAGTCAAAGGGCCTGGTTTCAAATCCTGCTCTACCACTTTAACTACCTATGGGAAATATAGTCATCCCTCTGTGCCTCTGTTTGCTTGACTATAAAATGGGGGAGTGAGACTAGATAAGATTCCCTCCTATCTGTAAATCTGTAAACTAATTATCTGTGATATAGTGACTTAAATTCTGCTACCTCCAAGAAACTAAAGTATATCTCCCCCCAGTCCAGGGCCTCTAACAAAATGAATGCCATGGTTCCATCTAAAGAATATATTGATATTGGGATTTTGTTCCAATTCAGTAGTTTCAGTAAAAGCAAACAATTTATATCTGGGATGGCTCAATGAAAGATATGGAAAATTAATGGGATTCATTTTAGTTTAAGGGTCATAATTTTGTTCAATTCCTTGCACAAATCCTGAATCACCTATTTTTTTCAACTTTCTGTTTATTGATAGACAAAGACTTAAGATAATTTCTCTTGTTTTTGTTTCTTTTCTTTAAAATATACATTCTTTTTATCTCCCAAACCAAAGTACAATGCAATAAAGAATATCCTCCACATTCATGTGGTTTATAGTCAGAGCTCTCCTTGAATAGGGAAATCTGAAAACACTGTTCAGATGATAAAGACTTATGCATAAAGTGGGATTATTCCTGCACAAAATACTTAGGACTGCTGCTTACACTTCTCCCCAAAGCTATCCCTTTTGCAATAATCTTCCAATTCCTATGATAATCAGGGAGAGAACCTCTATTAGCTTCTAATCTCTCTTTAACACCTGGTGGTTTCAAACTGACCCCTGGCCAAGGAAAACTGCTAAATCTGCTAATCTTTCTTTTTAAAATAGGACTGTGCCCCACCTTTACAAGTTTACCCCAGAAACAGCCAGGAGCAGCGAGGAGGGGGCTGGGACAACACTGGGAGACAGTTGATGCTATTATGGCTTGGTTGACAACAAAGCTTTGGGTAAAACCCCATGGTTCTTTATTAACTCATAAGACAAAGTTCATGCTGATGTACTTCTCTGTTGCCGTCGTTTGATTAAATGAGCTCTAGGAGTCCTAGAACATATCTGTATTGATCCAATGAGTATAGTTTTTAGTGCCCAACACTCAAGAAGTTCTATTTTGGCATTTTCTAATCTTCTAAGGTGATGATCTTAGTATTCTTTTGTTCTATAAGGAGCAATTCTTGCCAACCGCTGTGGTCCTTTCTATAATGTTGAAATTCTAAGAATCTATTCTAGAAAACATCTCCTAGGTCACAGAAAGTTAAGAGTTGGAAGGAACCTTATAGAATATATCTTTGCCCAGTGGTTCCCAATCTAGGGGCTTATGGCCCCTGAATTTTTGAAAAGGGTTCCATGAATCCATACACAGATCTATAAATAATCAAACATCTTTGGGTGAATTGGAGAAGCATATCATACACTTCTGTGTTTGTAAATTTTCTCAGTCCAAACCTATGTTTCCAATGATACAGAGAATTCCCAATGTAGAGACTCCCTCTAACAATGCCGATTGACAGTTTCTAGATAACTTATAGTCTTTAAGAAGATAGAGATAATGTTTGATTTTAAAAATCAAGTTTATTTAAAACATTACTGAATTTATAAGGTTTTTTTTTTGCCATTACCAATTTTCTCAATCAGTATATAGTAATATCACAACTATTAAAAAAGTATGTGGGGGGAGGTGCAGAAGAAAGATATGTGAAATTATTTTTTTGCAAGAAAGGATTTCAAGTACGCAAAGTAGTTGGGGAACACTAAAGTAGTTCAACTCCCTCATTTTATAGGTGAGAAAACTGAGGTCTAGAAAGTTTAAACTACTTGTCCACAGCCATCCAGATAATGAAGTGGCAGATTTCAACTCAGGGTTCCTCACTCCATACACAGTACCATTTGCACTATGTTATATACCAAACTAATTCTTATTATAGTACTGACTCTCCAAGATGCCATCATGTGAATGAGGGAGTTACAGTAACTTCATGGAAACTTCATTCTAGCTTGCTTATTGCTTCACAATTATCTTTACCATCTTGGTCACAAATTTCCCTATGTTCATAATATGGTTTCTATGGAAGTCCAGAAATAAATGTGTTAAAAAAAACAAAACAAAACAATAATATATTCAACTAGCTAGCAATGCATAATAATACACATAAATGGAAACAGCACCAAAAAGGAAAACAAAAAAAGCTCTGTCTTGAAATCAGCCTGAACATGCCCCTCCCTCTCGTGAGAAGGGACACTTTATCTGTAACAGATGGCCTGATGGCTTTTCTACAAACCAACTTTAAGAGTCTGATGGTGGGAAGTGCTCTTTATAAGTAGCAGAGAGGAAAAGGAAAGCACACTCTGGCTTAGGTTATTATCCCCCTGTTTCAGTTACATTTTGGCATAAATAAGCCTAGCTCTTTCTTAACACAAGCAGGACAAGTTTCCAGGCAAAATCATTTAAATTTAGGAAAGCTGATGAATACTGTGACTTAGGGCTCTGGGCAACACAACATTAAGCCAAATGGAAGATGTAGATGTGGTCCTGAGTTAAAAGGGTAAGTTAGGGGCTTATTACAGAAATATTGCATGCCATCACTAAAGGATTTAGCATAACAAACTGCTTTAGTGAAGTTCAAACATGAATTTCAGAGTTGGAAGAGGAATGAACAAACATTTATTTCAATTTATATTAATAAATCTACAGACAGGACATTAGGCTTAGTAAGAAAGACCTGGTTTGGATTCCTTTCCTAAAATCCCAACTCAGACATTGAAACCTGGGCAAGTCGTTTAACCACTCTAAGCTTCAGTTTCATTATATCCTCATAAAACTGGGATAATAATATCTTCTATCTCAGAAGGCTGTTGTGAGGATCAAATGAGATAATGAATGAAAAGCACTTGGCTAACCTTAATGTTAGCTTCTGTTATCATTATGCCTGACAAATGATTGTCTAGCCTTTACTTGAAAACCGTCAATGAGAAAGAATGTACTATTTTCTGATTCAGCCCTTTCCATTTCTGGATAGTTTGAATTATTAGGAAGATTTTCTTTAAATCAAGCCAAAAATTTTTCTCTTTGAACATCTTCCTCCGGTTCTCTGAGTCCAAAAAGAACAAATGTAACCCACCTTCAATCTTTCCAGCCTAATCCCTTCCGTAGGCTTCTGTCATGCATCTGTCAGTCATTCAACCAACATTTATTAAGCACCTATTTATGCCAGGCACTGTGCTAAGTTCTGGGGATACAAAGAAAGGCATCCTTAATTGCCTAATGGGCATTTCAGATTGAATATCCCATCTCAAACTCAACATGTTCAAAACTGAACTAATTTTCTTTCCCTCTAAACCCATTCCTCTTCCAAATTTCTCTATTTCTATTGAAGTTCAATCTTTGGAGTTCATAACCTTAGCAGTACTTTTGGTTCTTCACTTTCCCTCACCCCCACATATCTGATGGGTTGCTAAGTCTTACCATTTCTGATTTCACAAAATTTCTTGCATCTAGCCCCTTTTCTCCACTCTCATACTTATCAACTTAGTTCAGGCCTTCATCACCTCTAATACTGCAACAGCTTCCTAATTAGCCTCTTTGCCTCAAGTCTCTCACCATTCCATTCTGTTCCATCTTATGCATTGCTGCCAAAGTGACTTTTCTTAAGCATAGATCTGCCCATTACTCCCTTTTCAATTAACTCCAATGACTTCCTAGTGCTTCTAAAATAAAATGTAAACTTTTCTGTTTAGCTTTTAAAGCCCTTTGCTACTTGTATATTACTCCCTTTCTGTTCTCTGTGATCCATCCAAACTAACATTCATAACATCCACTTACCACCTCTATGCCTTTCCATTGGCCATCTCATATTTCTAAAATGTATATCCTCCTTAATTCTACTTCATAAGGTCCCTCTCTCAAGAACTCACTGTCCTCTGCATTAAGTTTTTTTTCTGATTCTCTCAATTGCGAGTGCCTGTCCACCTTCCAAACTACCTGGTTTGAAAGGACTTTGTATTACCTTATGTTTATTCTATATAAATTTATAAATGTACTTGTCTCCCCAAGTAGAACGTAAACTCCTCCTGAATAGGGATTATTTCATTCTTTGGACTTGTGTCCATAATGTGTAGCCAGTGTTGGTATACACTCGATAAATGCTTGGGGATTGACTGATTCCATACAGCTTTTCAAATCTCAGAGGAGCAAGTATCAAGTTTCCACTAAATTTGTTCTTTTAGGCTGACTATTGCTAATTTCTTCAGCTTATGCTCATGCAGTATGAACTTAAGTCTCTTTGGAGATTCTCCAGCTAATCAATGTCCTTTCTAAAATGCAGAACCCAGCTCAATACTTCAGATATGGTCATACCAGGACACTTCATTACCAGGCACTAGGCCTCTCTGGCCCAAGACTACATTACTTTTCTTAGCAGCCACACAATAATCAATCAGTAAGTCAATAAGTATTTATAAAGTGTCTTCTTTGTGTCAGGCACTCTGCTGAATGCTAAGGATACAAAAAGAAGTAGAAAGTAATTCTTGTCTTTAAAGTTCGTATTGAGCTTCAGCTTCCTTAAAATCCCCAGATCTTTTTCAGGCAAGCTACTTTCTAGCTATACTTTGTGATGATTACCTGCACAAAAAAATTAGATTGACATACAACTTGTTGGTGCAGCTGGATGGTTCAGTGGATAGAATGCTGGATCTGGGGTCAGGAAGATTGGTTTCAAATTTGGCCTGAGACACTTACTACCTGTATGATCCTGGCAAGTCATTTAACCTCTGTTTACCTTAATCCACTGGAGAAAGAAATGGCAAATCACTCTAGTATCTTTGCCATAGAAACACCATGCATAATATGGCCTGTGGGTCATGAAGAGCTGGATAGAACTGAACAATAATACAGGTGGGGAAACTGAGGCAAAGTGAGTTTTATTTTTAAGGTTATGACCTTGATTTACTCAGAGTCAAATAGTTAACACTAAGCACTTCCTGATTCTAAGTCTACTATACTACCTAGCTGCCTTGATAGAAATTTCAAGAATTGTCACTAGGTGCATTTGTAATGACTGGTGGAGCAATGAGTTGTTTTAAAATGTTGCTTTTACCACTTGTCTTCAAATAAGTACACTAAAATCTTTTATATTTATTCCTTCTATGTGTATTGTAGCTCACTGCAACTTCTCGAATTGTGTACGTTTATATATGTATATATGTATGTGCTGAGGGAGAGTCCACTTATTTTTTATCCTTCTCTCTCCTTCACTATCTCCATATAATTATTTGCCTACTCTTATCACTTCTAACCTCTCATCTTTCAAATTCATTCAGTTCTTTTAACTTTCTCTCAGGAGAAAGATTAGAGCAAGATATAAAGATTTGGGACTCACTGCATAGAGGTGATAATTGAACCTATGAGGTCACCAAGGTCACTATGATGAGGTCACTAAGTAAGAGACCATAAAATATGAAAACAAGAGGGCCCCAGGCAGAGGACAGGCCTGCCCTAACTTGTGGTTTGGGGTGGGACGTGTAGTTTGATCTAGCAAAGGAAGCAGAAAAAGAGTAGATAGGCAGGAGGCAAACCAGAAGACAACTGGAAGGAGAAACAGAGGAGGAGAGAATGAGTGTACAGGAGGGAGGGGTAGTTAACAAGGCCAAATTCTACAGAGAGGTCAAGAAGAATGAGGACTGAGAAGGGCCCACTCTTGCACATTTGCTTATACAGTCCCTCATACCTGAAATGCATCCCTACCCTCTTTCCTCACATGCTTCTTTCCCTGAAGTCCTTTTTCTTTGATCTGTTCTCTCATATTTATCATACTCTAATCTGTTTACATATATATGCATATATGTATAAATACATATTCACACATATATACATATATATGTAGTGCATATATTTTATTACTTGAGCTCCTAAGTTAGAGGTCATATAGGATGACACTTCCCTGGACACTGCTCTCCACTCTCTCATACCCATCTATGTCAACTCCATGCTTCCTGAATGCTCCTATCCCAGTCTATTGTCCTCTTTCACTATGCTTTCTGGAACCCCCAATTCTATTGTTAAAAAATCTGCCTTCCATTCATTCCCCAGGGGAAAAAATACACACACACATTTTCATATATATGTATATATATATAGGTATATATATGTATATATGTATGTATACATACATATATGTATGTGTATGTGTGTGTGTGTATATATATATATGTATATATATATATATTTATAACCTGAGAGCACACTCTTAGTATACTTGAAAGCTGGGAAAAAGAGCTGCTTAGGGGTAGCTGGGTGGCATATGGGATAGAACACTGCACTTGGGAATAGAGAAGACCCAAGTCTAAAATGTGCATCTGACAGTTACTAGATGTGTGACCCTAGGAAAGTCATTTAACTTCTCTGTACCTCAGGTTCCACAACTGCAAAATGTGAGTTGGACATGATAACCTCTAAGGTCCCGGGGTCTAGCTCTAAAGCTATGTATGATCTTATGATATATGTTTGAAGATAGCTTACATACAGGAAGAGGTATACATCAGCTCAAAAAAAAAAAATCCCTTTCCTAAAATATCCTCATTGAATCTACTCGTACTTGCCACTTTCACTTCTTTCTGTTCCATTTACCTCTCTAGCTAATTCTTTCCCCTGGCCCTAGACTAAGAAAACACAGTCCTCTGCAACCTAATGAAAGGCAGCAATTCTTCAAAGGAGAGATGAATTCAGCTATGTTTTAATCGTTTAACCACAAAAAAATCAGTCAATCAGTAAGTCAGTAAATCAGCTAGTATTTACTAAGAGCCTACTACGTGCCAAGCATTGTGCTGAGTCCTGGGTATATAAAGGCAACGACTAGCTCATGCTCTCAAGGGGTTCTTATGGTGGAGATAGCATGCCAATAACTATGTTCAAACAGAATGTATACAGGATAAATTGAGGATAGTTTCAGATCACATTAAGATAAAAGAGGCCTGGGAAAGGCTTCTTACAGAAGATGGGAGTAGCTGAGACTTAAAGGAAGCCAGGGAAACTAGGTAAGTCAGATATGGGGCAGGGGCGGGGGGAGGGGGGAAGCAGTCTAGAGGCTCAGAGATGGGAGATGGAATGAACGAGAACAGAGTTTGCCAGTTAAGACAATCCCATGGATGCTTCATTTGGCTGACGTCACCTTGACACAATCCAAAATACAGGTTCATTTGTAAATTTTAAAAGAAAGAATAGTAACAACAGAAACAACAAAGGAAGTAAGAGAAGTCAATAATATTTATTAACTGTCCTTTCTCTGTGTTCCTGGTCTCATGGATATGTGCTAATTTCTAGAACAGGTTAAAATTGAATGTTACGGTTTAAGAATAAGCCTGATTGGTAAGTGACACACAGAAAAGTTTATATTTCTGTCCTGTGACCTCAGAGAGACTATTTCAAAAGCATAGGGTGTTTGGGGCAGTGAGATAATGTTCTCTTCTCTGGAAGGCTACAATCTCCTGTTACAGGTTTTGTCTGTTCCCAGCTTTGTTTTGAATAATAATACCCTGCACTTCAGATCTCAACCCCCTTTTAAAAAAATTAACCAAATTTCATACTTATCATTGGAAAATATAATAGACATTATTTTCTTGCTGGGCTCTGGAAAATGAATTTCTGAGAAGTTAAATTATTTCTCTATATTAAGTAGAAACATTAGGATGACAGTCACAGAAACCCAGGGCTGGAAGGAAATCCTTCAAATTCTTCTAGATGACATTCCTCTTGAAATATGACATTCATGCATAAAGTCATTACAATCAATCAGTCTCTTGCTTTGGTCTCATCATCTTCCCTCCACCCATACCCCCACTACCCCTTTAGCCTGGCACTCCCTTCTACAGTATATTGCCATCTCATTCTTTCTGGTGGTCCATATCTTCTGGATGACTGTTAGCCAGAAATGATGCCTTTATGTTTCTAATGCCTTATATCTAGAATCACTGAATATTAAAACTAATCCTTGTCTCTCTGACTGTTTGACCTTAGACAAATCACTTAATCCTGGGGTGGGGAACCTGTGGCCCTCTAGGTTCTCAAGTGCGGCCCCTTGACTGACTCCAAACTTCACAGAACAAATCCCCTTAATAAAAGGATTTAAAAAAAATCTCTCACTGTTCTATGCAACTCTCTAAGGCTGTGAGTTACACAGAAGGTACCAACATGTACTTGGCAGGGGATGTCTCTTCACCTAGAAGATTCCTATTATCAATGAAATCACATTACTCACATTAATTAAATCATATTAATATTATTGTTATACATTATTATTATTACTGTCATTATCATTACAGAGAGGACACTAAAATTCAAAGGAATAAGCTTAAGTTCATGTAAGTAATTGATAGCAAATCCAGATCTGGCTCACTGTCTGATATATTTTTTCATTGCATTATGATGCCTTTCTCTTTATACATCACAGTATATGAGAACCCTAGGACAAATCCCTATTTTTCTCCACTCATTATTTCATCATTTCCTTCAAGCGTCCAGATGGTGATAATAGTGACTATGGACTCCTATGCTCTACAATCAGGAAATCTCAGAAATCGAAGGGATGTCAGAGGGCTTTTAGTTCAAATCTAACGCTAGGCATGAATTACTTCTATAACACAGATTTTTACTCTGGGGTCTATAAACCCTCAAGAAGCCATTGAACTTAGGTGGTAAAATATATATATACTTATTTCAATAGAAATAGATTTGTAACACAATCCCCCCACCTCTCAGTTATTTTCCAGGTCATTACTGCTATCTTTGACTGCACTCTCCTCCCTTTCTCATCTTGACTGCTTGGTGAACCTTTTCAACTCTACCATATCCTCTGCACTTTAGTCCCTTACCCACAATTGTGTGATCATGCCTTGGCAAGCCCCAGCCTTGGATTACTCTCACCCTCCACTGCCTTTGCTCCTATCCATAAACTGCTGAACAAAGCTGGAGAAAATTGTGAAATCATGTTGATTAGGTCCACCACAAATGTATTACATAATCTCAACTGAACCCTCACTGCAGAAAGGCAATTTTTAAAAATACCTTCCATTGATCACAATGACTTTTCCAAGCCTTTTTGTCTCTGCTGAAACCCCCAGAGGCACTTCCCTTTCCCAACCTTCTAAGCTTCAATTGTGTCTCACACCAAGAGGTGGCCCTTCTCTAAACTTTAATCAAATTCTATCTTATCTTCTCTAACAAATTGCCCTTCCTACAATTCCCACTCTCATGTTAGTCTTCAAACTCCATCTACAGATTGTTTCCCATAAACATACCCATGTCTCCACTTATCATTAAAAAACCTTCACATGGTCCATCCATCTCCACTGGCTAACCTCCTACATTTTTCTCCCTTTTGTTCCTAAACTCCTCAAGAAAGTTGTCTACAGTCAGCACCTCCATTTTTTCTCCTTTCACTTTCTCCTAAATTCTCTGCAGTCTGGTTTCTGATCTCATCATTCAACCAAAACCACTCTCTCCAAAGTTACCAATGATTTCTTAATTGTCAGATCTAATGGCCTTTCCTTAATCTTCATCTTTCTTGATCTCTCTGAAGCCTTAGACCCTGTTGATCATCCTCTCCCTGACATTTTTGTTTCTCCAGGGATCTTGATTATGGATTGTTCCTCTACGCTCTAGACCTTCTTCTCCCAATCTCACATGGCAATCCCTTGTAACCTCCCTGTCTCCTGACCTCTAGTTTCTCTTCTCTGTTTATTAGTCATCTTAAATTCAACATGTTCAAAATTGCACTCCTCTCTTTCTATATTTCCTATTACCACCATATTCCCTGTTACATAAGATCAAAAGCTAAGTATTATCCTAACTCTCTCTTACCCCTTCTCTACTTTTATCCTCCACTGAGCTGTCAAAGTGATTTTCCTAAAGCACAGGTCTAGCCATACCACATTATTTCTATTCAATAAACTCCAGTGGCTCCTTATTAGCACTAGGATCAAATGCAAAATTCATGACCCCTTTCTAGCTTTCCAGTTATCCTACCCTGCTCTCCTCCCTGTACCTGTAAATCTAGCAACAATGGCGTCCTTACCATTCCTTGAACAAGGCTTCTATCTTCCACTCTGGGCATTTTCTCTGTCTGTCCTTTATGCCTACAATACGCTTCCTTCTTATCTCTGCCTCTTGGCTTTCCTGGTTTTCTTATAGTCCCAGAAAATATTCCACCTTTTACAGGAAACCTTTCCTAATTCCTCCAATTCTAGTGTTTTGCCTATGTTGATTATTTCCTATTCGTCTTTCACCTAGCTTGTTTGTACATAATTGTTTGCATGTTGTCTCCCCCACTGGATTATGAGCTCTTCAAGGACAGGGTCTGTCTTTTCCTTCCTTTGTATCCCTAAGGTTTAGTACAGTGCCTGGAACATTGTAAGTGCTTAATAAATACTTATTGACTGACTAACTGACCTTTTACACAACATTCCATTTCCAGATTCCCTATCTTTTCACTGGCTGTGCCTCATACCTAGAATGCTCCCTCTCCTCCATTCTGTCTCTTGGCTTCCCTGGCTTCCTTCAAGTCTCAGATAAAATCCCATCTTCTGCAATAAGATGTTCCCTCAATGCTAGTGTCTTCCCTTTGAAATTATCTCCACTTTATTTTCAATTTAACATATCTGATTTATACATAGTTGTTTGCATTAGACTGTGAGCTCCTTGGAAGCACGGATTATTTTTACTTTTCTTTGCATCCCCAGCACTTAGCACAGTGCCTGGCACGTAGATGAAACTTAATAAATTCTTGTTGACTTGACTTTAGACTTAATCTTTGTATTTTGTTTGTGAATTCTTAAAATATTATTCTGAGAAGTAATGCATAGACTTTACCAGACAGCTAGTGGTGGGAGTGGAGGGGAGGGGACAGAAAAGAGGGCTTAGGGGTGTTGTTCATGACACAAAACAAGTTTAAAAATCCCTTTGTTAGGCACTTTACAAATATGATCTCATTTGATCCTCCTAACAACCCAGGGAAGTAGGTGCTATTATTATCATCTCCATTTTACTAGATGCGGAAACTGAGGCAGACAGAGGGTTAAGTGATTTTCCCAGGATCACATAGCTACTAAGTGTCTAAGGCTATATTTGAACTCAGGTCTTCCTGAAACTAGGCCCAGTGCTCTATTCACTGTGCCACCTAGCTGCTTCTAAATGATTAAGAGCCTCTCCCTTAGCCCTACTCCCAAACTACTTACCTGATCCCTCTACAAGAGGTCAACATTGATATCCTTATTCACACACTCATACCCTTCCTCCTACTTCCCTCCCCACCCAGTCTCCCCTTCCCCCACCTTGACTTACAAAGTTATATAGGTGAAAGTTTGAGACAGGAAATTCCAGTTAGGGACTAAAGGAAATGAAGCATATGAAGAGAGTAAAAAATTGTATCCATGACTAAAACAAGGTGGGTGGGAGACAATGGATGAGAGTCCAGGTGGAGTTAAGTAGAGGAATACACAGATGAGAGAGAGAAAGAACACAGAACTACATGGCAGACAGCCACTGAGCGAGTGGATAGAAGACAGTTACAGTCCATAGATAGGAAGGACTGAGTCAGAAATCACAGGGTGTAGTGAAATGCATTTATTATTTTTAAAAAGCCCTTAGAAACCTCAGTGATCAGAAGGAAAAAAAGCCAAAGTTGCAAGAAGAAACTTGTCCTGATAGTTTCAGAGACACAGTCGATGCTACAGGTGAGCAAACTGAGGAAAGTCATTTAGGAACTGAAAGAAGCAAAGGATGGTGCCTACTTGCGCGGAAAAGAGGCTCGCTTATTTCCAGCAGTGGAGGAGGACATATGGACCTCGGGAGCCGAGATGCTGCCAGTGCTGCCCGAAGAGCTAAAGTCAGCCTCGCTACCTGAAAAACAAAAGGGAACAGGGAGAAGAAGAAGGAAATGGCAAAGTGAGCATACTCAGGCTGGGCTTGGCCAAAGAAACAACTCCCCAGGGCTGCCTCTGCCGAGCCCTGTCAATGGGCAGTCCGGCAGTCCTTTCTTTCTTTCGCTGTTTCTGTTTCTCTGTGTTTTCAAAGTGCAAACACAGGCAAGTGGCAAGAATCCAACCCCTTCCAGTCTTTCAGCATTCTGCAGAAAGCAGACAAGTCAAGAAGCGGGCACAAGAAGATTTCACTGCATAAGGCATAGCTTAAAAGAAGACAGCTCAACTCATGTCCTGCACATATCAATCTTCCAACACTCTCACCAATGAAATAAGAATTTCTTTTCTTCTACCACCCTCCCACCCTCCCCAGCAAGTGTTAGAATCTTTCTCGCTGCCAGCAATAAATTGCCTCCCCTCCCTTTAACTAAAATGAAAAACATACTTATCAGTCAAAGAGTAAGGGTTTCCCCCTAGATAATTTCTCTTCAGGCTGTTAGAGCCACCGGGCCATACTTTAATCTGGAACGTGAGGATTTGGACATAATGCAAACAGTTAAAAAGCAAGCCAGTAACAATGCCTGGACTCCAGATAGCTCCTCGGTTGTTAGTCCCGAAACAGCACTATCTGATTATGACTTTCCCTGACTGGTAGCGTCTTTTTTTTTCTGGGTTCAGTTCTTTAAAGGAAAACTGCTACTATTCCGCCCAACCTACTAGAATGAACGTAAAGTTTAGAACTGGGATAAATAAGCCCATAAAATAAAAGTGAAGTTGGTAAGTTGTTTTTGTTAGTGGTGGTAGTGATGGCATTAGGGGGAGGGGGGAGGGGGATGAGGGAAAGATTAGTTGGCTGAGTTTTTTTTTTTTAGTTTAAAAATTCCTTTTTCTGATTACTGAACTAGTTGGGGTTATAGATGTCTTCTTGTGATGCAAACAAGCTGTATGGCACAATAATGAAAATTTAGAGTCCATGTAGAACACAGAAATATTTTGAAATCATCATCATAATAATTTTTAATAGAAAATCTCTCTAAGAGCTAGGGAAGAGATACAGAGACATGTTGAGCAGCAAATGCAATTGACGTACAAAAACAGTGAAACCAACAAACCTTGTCTCTTTCAAAGGTAGATAAACTGAAATACTGAGCTAATGAACATTTTTTTAGTACCTTGGCCTCAGCTTCCTTTTCTGAAAAACAGGAATAATGATAGTACCACCTACCCCACAGGGTTGTTGTAGCCAGTGTCATACATAATGCATGTAAAGTGTTTTTGCAAATTTTACAATGCTGTATTCAACTGTCCATAGTAATCTGAGTGGGGGGAGATGGGGTGGCTTGTTAGTAGGAAGTTAGGCAACAGGAGAGAAAGAAACAAAAATAATGGCTCTGATAATCCACAAAATAACTAACCAGTTCCTGAATAACCAAGAGTTAGGTGGGGAAAAGTTATAGTTAGACAAGCCCAAAGGTCTAGGGCTGTCTTTGACTCTGAAAACCAAACTGAAGGGGGCTGCATTGGAGCAGGAGAAAGAGAGATTTTTTTCCCCCTTCAGTATCTCTTGATAGGTCTAAACACACTGTAGGGGAAAAGATCAAGAGCAGACTTAAGCAGAGGTTAAAGTGATAATCATAGCTCATATTTTGATGAGGCTTTCAGGTTGCCTCATCAACCCTGGGAAATAGGTAGTGCAGAGATTATTAGCCTCATTTACAGGTAAGGAAAATGTAGCTTGCATATTTTAAATGGTTTGATTGGAAGGGTCAGACAAGGGCTTGAACTCAGTTTTTCTGAGTATAGTTTATATGCCCCTGAAACTTGCTACCTAGATGATCTTTGGGCCTCATTTTCTTTATCTTTAAATGAGGCAGTTGGACCAAATGGCCCCTTTCAGCTCTAGTTCTATGATATTGGGGTCCCAAGTCCAATGTACTTCCCCCTACCACATCATGATGATGCTCATCAACTCTCCTCCCATTTCTTAGTAAGGAAAAAAAAAAACAATAAAGTGGGAGATTACAAAGACTGGCATTCCTCTTATCTCCCAAAGATCGTGTACTCTAGTTTTGTAAAATGTCTGGCAAGGGCCCTGCTCTAAAGTTGAGATATCTAGATGAGATGAAGACTTAATTTATCATTTACCTATGAGTAATGCCTTGGCAAAAGTGGAAAATCTTACAAGTCTAATGATTAAAGGTTTATAGCATTGACAGAAATCCAGCAATGTACTCTAATTGAATTAAACCTGCCATGTCTCAGATCCTATTACTAGATGGATTTATTAAATGACCCATTTGTATTGTACTTTATTGTATATTGTATATTGTATTGTATTGGCCCATTTGTCTAAAGCAAATTCTGTAGGTATAGCTAAGAAGCAGGATTGCTATTGTTTCTTTTAGGCATGTAGATTAAGAGATGGCATTCACCAAACATTTATTAATGTTCAGTTATGTATAGTCTGCTATGTTAAGCCTGGGACAGATACAAAGATACAGTTATTGGTTCTTGCCCTCAAAAAACTCATAATCTAATAGGTAAGAAAAAGCCAATAACTATAATACAAATTGAAATATGTTAAGTGCATTAGAAAACTAAAGAATGCTATGTGCTTAGAAGACAAAGGGGGACCACTACTGGTGGGCAAAGGAAGGGGTAAAAATGGGGAAGGATCAGGGAAAACTTCATGAAGGAAAAGTAAGATTTCAAAAGGTAGGTAGGGAAGGCAAGAAAACATTATAATCATGGAGGTTAGCATAGAGTGGGAAAACAGGGGCCTTCTGGTTTGGCTAGATCAGTTAATTAATGGTTTGTTTTTTTTAGTACCTTAGCCTCAGCTTCCTTTTCTAAAAAATAGGAATAATGATAGAAACTCAAATAGAAAACAGGTCACGAAAAGGTAAATAAGTATCTCTTAGAAAATCACAAATTACTTATATTTTACTGTATTTTTCTTTATTTTGTTGAACATTTCTCCATTACATTTTAATTTGGTTCTGGGGCAGCATTTGTGCTCAGCAGTTTTGCAGATGCATGACCCCATGGCAATGCGTTTGACACCTCAGTATTACTATATGTAGTATGTGAGAAGGCTAGATAATGTGAGATAAGGATTCTGGAAGGCCTTGAATGCCAAGCTAAATTCTTATTTAATAGGTAGTCTGGGACCATGATAAGTTTCTGAGCAATGGGCAATATGACCAGAGCTATGTGTCAGGAAGGTTCATTTGTGGGGCATGGACAATGAATAGGAGGAGTGAGCCACTGGAAGCAGGGAGAGTCTGGTAAGGAGGGAATGGCTCAGGCTGAGAGGTAATCAGGGCCTGAACATTGCTTACATCCTTAATGTAAGTAAACAGAAGCCCAAATACCATAATTTAAACGTCTGCAAGAAAATGAGAAACCCAGCACAGGAATAGACAAGTCCTGAAAATCCATTATTACCTCATCATGCCCCCGATCTGCCATCAACTGCAAGCCCTGAGGGTATAAATTGGCTCTATATCTATATTATTACTGGAACTCAACATAGCCTGTCATCTTTTCTGAGTTCAAGATCATGTTGTACTAGTACTTTTCTAGTTTATCCTCAGCACATCTGAAAGAGATTTGTAACAAAAATCAGTCGATAGACCAGCAACTAATTTTGCTGTGGCTTGGTAAATGGGTGGGGAAACATTATGCTAATTTTAAGCTACTTTAGCCTCTTGTATTAGAATACATGAAACATTTCTAGTTTAGATGACAATAATTTTTTACATTTATGTAACACCTGATATAAATCCTTAACATCACAAGCGTCATCTTATTTGATCCTCAAAACAATTCTATAAAGTGGCTAGGGCAGGTCTTGTTACCCCCATTGCACAAATGGAGAAAATGATGTGCAGAGAGAGTCAATGATTTGTCCAAAGACACTCAGACCTCCTAGAGACAAACTAGTTGTAGACTATACTGCATCTTCCATATTGCCTCCCTGCCTGGCATTTCATAATCTCATTTTAAAAGAATACTGGAGAAGATGTTTTAATATGGCAACTAATTCACTATCTTGATTTACTAAACAAAACAATGAACTAAGTGAGCAACATTTGCTGATTTGTCAGTGAATGAGTAAAACACAATATGCATGATATCACAGTGAATCTGCATGATATCACAGTGAATCTGCATTCATTTGCTGCATTAGGCCTTTGCCCATTCCCCTAACTATGACCCACTAGCCTACCCTTCACCTGATAATTATCAGGCATTTATGTAAGGTGATTTCTGCACTGTCAGGGAAGATGAGGTTAGTTGTTTTTTTCTCCCCCAATCACTGGTCTGTGGATCAGCACCAGTGTGAAACTAATTTAACTGGTCCATACAGTTTTAAATAAGGAAAGTCTTTATTTTTTAAAACCTTACTTTGATGGACCTGTGATCTCACTGATATGTTTTTCCTCAAACAGTATAGGTTGCAAACCCCTCCATTCCTGTGAAATCTGTACAACTCTTGTCTATGTCCTCTTGCAGATATTCTGCACTGAAAAGTGTTGGTAAGTCTTTCTTTAGATCTCTTGACTTTTCACGTATATTAATGCAGCATATGTAATGTATTGGTCATGCCTCATTCTTTCCATACTGGTCTAGTTACATTTCTGATCATGCACTTCTCTAATGACATCCTTTCACAACTTCTCTTGCATAATTCTAGGTTACAGAAGTTCATGTGTTACAACACCCTTATCCCTACCATGCACCTCTCCATTGTCCTTTGGATGACTGTCAGCTTTAATTCTTCAGGGACTGTGGCATTCCAGGGCTCTATGCCATATAGTATTATAGAATCCTAACTTTTGAGTTGTAAGGGACTTTAGAGTCTCTTTCAATATCTTTATTTTCCATTTAAGAAAATTGAGGCATAAAGAGGTAAAGTGATTTGTTTAATAATAATAACAATAATATTTTAATAATAATATTTATTAAATATGGTATATTTAATAATAATAGAATAAATGTTTTAATAATAAACATAATGTTTAATAATAATAATAAGATAATAAATAGCAAAACCAGGATAAGAACCCAGACCTTCTGGCTCCAAATCCAGCATTTTCTTCCATTGTACCACAAAAGAATATGTAACTAGGAATATGTAATATGGAAACTAGGTTTCCAACCAAGTCTGAAGCATTTTGTGTGCTACTATGCACACAGAAGACGACATGCCTCTGGACTGAAAGAGAGAATGCTGAATGCAATGTATCTGTGTAAGGAATGCAGTTAGTGCCAGAGTATCCTAGGCAAGACATATGTAGTTCTAAAGACTCTTTAGAACGGACACACAAGAAGAAAGAAGTAGCTATTGAATTCATCTAGGTTAGCCATAGAACTCCAGGACAAAAGAACTTAAAACAGTCCAGTTTTCTGCTGATCTCTTGTTTAAAGGTCTTTAAGGAGGAGAGAGAACCCATTTGTATTGAAGGAGCCAAACAGTCATTAAGGAACAGCTGAAGTGGTAGACAGATAGTAGTAATAGACTACTCAACATATACTTGCTTTCCAGCTCTCCCTCTATCCTCCACTAGACTGCAAAATGGAGAGCTGGCTCTTTCTCTCAATTTGAGCTGAGATCTCATCTCACTCCTGGTTAAAATGCTTATACAGTCTTGTATATTCATTGGCACATTTTAATTTGCATAACTTCTCTGATTTCTATTTGCTGTTTTTTTGGTTAAATGGGTTTCCTAGCTATCTGTTATCTGTGATGGTCCTCTATGTAATTAGAATTTGGTGGAAAAGAATTAAGCTGAAGGATATAATCTACCATTTCTCTTAAGATTAATCAGGGAAGTGGTTTACCTTCTGAATCAGATTCATGTCCCTAGACTAGATCAGCAATATTTGAGGAGGCAGACACATAAAATCTTGGCTTGATAATCTTTTGGGAAAGAGGTGAAAGAAAGAGCAAGTGTCCAGCTATGGCCTTTCACGTAGTCCTCTTAAGGTGGAAATTACAGTCTCCTCTGGAGAGGAATGGGCCAGATTCCAGAGATATCTATTTGTGCTACCCATGAACTGTTTCTACATATTTAGATAATCCATGGGACACATTTACCTTACACGATCATAAACATCTCACAAATATTAATGGCAAAAAATAGGTCTTTTTATTCATGGGAAAAAGTTGGGGTCATTCAAAGCAATACATCATTTCCCAAAGGTGTTCCAAGCCCTTCTCTTCCGCCCGTTCAGTTCTGTTATTCATTATTCATGTACACTATCTCGGGCAGCTAGGTGACACAGAGGACAGAGCTCTAAACGTAGAGTTGGGAAGACTCATCTTTTTTAGTTCAAAGCTGACCTCAGATACTTACTAGCAACGTGACCCTAGGCAAGTAATTTAACCCTGTTTGTCTCAATTCCACATCTATAAAATGAGCTGGAAAAGCAAAGGAAATGGCAAACTGCTCTAGTATCTTTGACAAGAAAGCCTCCAAAATGGGGTCACAAAGAGTGTGATGCAACTGAAATGACTGAATGACAAAAACAAAAAATGTACACTATCTGCCCAAGATATATGGACCAGCTCTGTGGGGTGTCCAACAAATTGCATTTTTCTCTTCCTGGCCTTTTTTTTTCTCTAGAGTTTCTCATCTCACACTCTGAGTCAATGAGTGTTAACACATTCAAGAGTTCATAGTGGAAAACTTAGACAGTTTGCTTATCTAAGGTACAGTATAATTTGCACTGAGAAGTACTTGTCTACACGATCTCTAAGGTCCCTTTCAACTGTATGGTTCCTTTTGCACTGAGTATACTGCTAATATAAAGTGCTTTCTAAAACATAGAGAGGAACACTTGCTGGTGCTCTAGAGAATCAAGGCAGGCATTCCCCTCTTTAGGAGCTTCCCTTTGGGATCTTAGTGGAAGATAAAGAAGTCAACAAATAAATAAAATGATTCTAGAATATGAAACACTGTGTTGTAGTGTTTGACACACAGTAGATATTTAAATGATTGTTGCTTACCGGTCTGCATGATACGTTAGACAAATAATACATGGACTATAAATTCAATTTGTAGGTTGGAGAGGCTTCCCCATGAGAATATTATCACATCCATTTGCATCTGGATATTATTTAGTCTTTGTATGCAACTGCCACTTTATATTCTGTCTGGAGAACAGAAGACCCTGAATCTTGCTCATCAATCTCCTAAGTAATTAAAGTGCTTTATAATCCTTTACAAAAAATTCTAAACCCTTCCTTTCCCAAGGTCTTAGTAAGGCCATCAAATTCATCTAAGCTAGCCATACAACTTCAGGAAGAAAGAACATAAAACAATCCAGTTTTCTGCTCATCCCTTATTTAAAGGTCTCTAGGGAAGAGATAGGACCCATTTGCATTGCAGGAGTCAAGAGTAACCATTAAGGAGCAGCTGCAGTGGTGGTCAGACTCGTAATTATCAGTGGATGCTGCTAAAATAATTTGGCTTTAATGTAGATTCAATAGTCACTCTTAGCTACAAAGGATTCTGGGAAGCATTCTGACATTCTGATTAATGTTTCAAAGCATAAAGAGCTGTTATTTGCAAAGTCTCTCAGTGAATTCTCTCTTTATGGATACAGACTTGAAAGGGAATATTTGAACAAAAGATCAGTGAAAAGTAGGAAGAGAAAGATCATTAAATAAAGGCGTAGAGGTATACTTTGCTCTAGGGAACAGATATACTTTCCTGAAAAACTGTGTGCATAGCTAAATATTTTCCTTTCACTTACATGAGCATATTAGATACTTTACTTCACATTGATCCTCCCCAGTCCTCCTCTATAGCTTGAGCTTTCCTGTGTTCATGCCCAGGAATGCCCTTTCTGCCTCCTCATATCTCCACTTGATAAAATCCTACCTATGTTTCAAGCTTTGGCGCAGGTAAAGTCCTTGTTCCCATCAATCAGAAATTACTTTTTCTTTCCTTTTGGTGTTGTTTACTTTTTTTAGTTATATCTGACTCTTCATGACCTCATTTGAAGTTTTCTTGGTAAAGATACTGGAGTGGTTTGCCATTTTCTTCTTCAGATTATTTTACAGGTGAGGAAATTGGTGTAAACAAGGTTAAGTGACTTGCCCAAGGTCACAGAGCTAATAAGTGTCTGCACTAGATTTGAACTCCAGGCCCCACACTTTACCCATTGCCTTTTTCCTTCCTTGGACACACAGAACTTTGCATTTCATTCATGACCTAGTTACACTCACTTTGTATTAAAATTATTTGTGTTTATTCTCCGACTCTGTCAGTCTCTTTTTGTGTGTGCCTTGCTTTCTGTTTCTGTCTGTTACACACATACGAACACTGGGCCTGTGATATCATTGGAATAATGAATGCCAGTTCTACTGATTCATGTCAACACCTGCTCTGCAACTAACCTACAGTGTTAGAACATTTCCTGAGACCCTGAGAAGTTGTCACACAACCACTATGAGTTAGAGAAGGGACTAGAAGTCACAGACAGGACTTGAACACAAGTTATCCTGCCTTGGAGATGGGTTGTTCATCCCCTATGCCAGGCTACTTCTTCCTGTCTCCTTTACTAGAGTATAAAATCCTCAAAGATGGACACTCTTTTATTAATTTCCAAATCTCCTTAAAACCTTAGCACCAAAGTCCTGAACATAGGAGGTGTTTAATAAAAGTTTGTTGGACTGAATTGATATTTAATTGATAGACACTATAAACCCTTTAGCTTGAAGTTTATCTGGAGAATCCCTAATCTGCAAATAAATGCTAGAAAACAAAGGAGGATGTCCTATTTCAAGTATTTAAAGGTACCCTTTAAAAAAAATGGAAATAACTTTCCCTGAATTGATATATGCAGAAAGTTAATTTTCTAGTTTTTCCCTTGCCTAGAGAAGGTAGATTAAGCACATATGACTTCATAATAATCATTTCCATCTTATAATAAGAAATTTATTTTCTTGCTTACAAGATAACTGCTTACATGTCTAATAAATGAAAAATAGCTAAAGGCACAATATTATTGGAATATTAAAATAGGAAGTGAACCTTCGATCTTAATTGTAGAGAGAACTCCCACTACCAATGTTGCTCAACACCTTTTCTGCAACTCAAAAGGCTACCAGAGTTGCCTGGACTAGAGCATTAAGACGTTAAATGACTGGCTCTCAGGTCCTCCTGGCTTCTAACTCTCTAACCACTCTGGAATATTATGGTACTATAAGAATGATAAAATATGAAGAATACATGGAAACATGGAAATTGATCAGCTTGAAGTCAATCAATCAACAAGCATTTATTAAGTGCCTACTATGTACCAGGTACTGTGCAAGGTACTGCGATCTAAGTAAAAAAGTGAGATGGTTCCTGTCCTCAAATTGCTAATATTCTACTAAATACAACGTGGGATCACTATATACAAACTGACAACTAATGTAATAGCCCTTGTGGTTGTTTAAAAAAGTTGCTACAACTGTATATAAAAAAGAAAGAGAACCAAAGATAATAATGGCACTTAAAACGAGACCCAGAAAATGTATCTTGTCTGTTGTCTATTAATTCATTTGATTTACTTTATTACTCCTTGGTGTGCATACTTATTTGATTTCTGTTGTTGATGGTTTCCTCTAACAATTTAAAAAAATGAATAACTTTTAATTCCTGTTTGTAGAAGGGGGATGTCTGTGACCAATTAATAGAATAACAGAATTTGGGGATGGGAAAGGTCCTTAAAGAGAATTTGGTTTTGACTCATTTACACATGGAGGAAATGAGGCTGACCGAGGAGAAGGGATTTGCATATGATCACACAGACAAGCAATAGCAAAACTGAGACTAGATTTTCTAACTTCCAAGACAGACCCCTTTCCACTATAATCTCAAAGGGACCTCTATGAAGTTATTGAAATGGTTTTTAGACAGACATTGCCCTGCCTTTGTTTTTCTTCATGATGCCCCTTAGTTTCCCAAATATATATACTTTATGATGAACATAATTTAATCTTATCTTTCTGGGCTGACTCAGAACCATAATTTTGTACATTAAATCTCATCATGTAATATAAAAGATACAGGAGTGGGGTTTAGTATATATTGACTTGAGGAAACATTGGAAACTTCTGTTATGTCTGATTTTATCTCAAAAATTAAAAAAAAATTATTGGGCTTTTCCTTCATAGTGGAGTGAAGAATACACACACACACACACACACACACACACACACACACACACACACCACCCATACACACTCGCAAATATTTAGGGTCAAAACTGACAGAAGGAAAAAACAAAAGGCTTGGTTATTGACAAACTAGACAAACTCCAAATAATCAAAGATTGGTGATAAGTTTTATAATGATGACTTGAAGGTACAAAATAACACTCCTAATTCTCTCCCCAGTCTTAATCAAGTTGCAGGATGCAGACACAGGAGCAAAAACAGGCTGTTAAGACGATCAGCTTAATTTAGAAATGGAAATTCTCCAGCATTTCCTACCTTTTTGCAGCTGTTCCAGGACAATAGCATCAAGGAACTTCAGGGTGGAGGAAAGGTTTTTGGAATAAAGAAACACAGGGGAAAGAAGTGTCCATTCTCTTCCCAAAGCTAACTTTTTCACCTCTCCTTAATCTTTCCCCCCCTGACCCTTTCCCATCATTTGTATTTCCCTTCTCTGGCATTTTCCATTGCCTCTCCACTGGCCTCTTTTGCTCTGCCTACAAACATACCCAGTTCTCCTCTTAGAACTGTAGTACTTCTCAATGTACCCTTCACTGGTCAGACAAAGGCTGCAGTTCTGAGCTTTATTCTAGGTTCCACCCTTTAAAAGGAACAATGACAAACTGGAATATATCCAGGGGGAAGTGATTGAGAATAGGTCATATGAGGAATTTAAAGGAACTGGGATACTGGGAGACTTTTACATGTTTGGGGAGTAAAGAGGAGAGGAAGTCAGAGAGAAGTAAGCTGAGGGAGAAAGGGAAGGAAGAGGAGGAATGGAAAGAGTGATAGAAGTCTTTTAAAACTGGATGCTTTTAGGGAAAGACTAGATCTATTCTGTATAACTGAGGAGATCAGAACTAGGACCAATAGGCAGATACTATAGGGAAACAAAGTAATGAAATTCTAATAACTAGCAATCCTAAAAGGGAATGGACTATTTTGTAAAGTAGTGAGCTCTTGCTGACTACTGTCAGCAAGTACAGCAAGTACAAGAGATGATCTCTTGGGGGAAAATGAGGAGAGGATTCCTCATGGAGTGGGATGTTGGACTGGATGACCACCAAAGTCTCTTCTTTCAACTTTTATGATTCTCTCATACCTACCCTACCACCACTGTTCTAGTTCCAAGCCTGAATGATTATAGTGGTATCCATGCCTCCAGACTGCTCCCCACCCCAATACACATACTCTGTCCATCCTACACACATGATAATTCATTCTTCTTAAAGCACTCCTTTGATTATTATCTCTTTTGTTGGGAAAACTTTAATAGTTTCCTATTATTTACCAAATAAAGCAGCATTTAAGGACCCCTACACCCAAGTTATCTTTGCCTCTCAGTTATCTAGGAAAACTATAGTACTTACTGTTTTCAGAAGCACTTGGTTTTTTCCTACTTTCTTTCCTTTGGTTATACTATTCCCTCCTCCAAGAAGTCCTTTTCTCTCCTTCTTACTACCTCTATGTAATTCTTTTCACATAATACAAATACTATCTCTACCATATTACAATATAGGAGTCCACCATAATTTGACATCTGCCCATAACTCAAGAACCAGTTTAAATGTCACTTTTTCTACAGTCATCCTTGATCATCTCATCCAGAAGTGTTCACTCTTTCCTCTAAACTCCTGTAGTACTTCAGTTGTATAAAGGTACAGGACATTTATTACATTCTACCTTGAATGTGTTGTTACTTGGGGATAGATCTCCCCGATTATTCTCCCGTATTAGATTATAATTATCTGAAGGATAAAGACTGTTCATTATAAACCTTTGTACTAGCTGCTGTGCTTAACACAGTACCCTGTGGAGAGTAGATACTCCATAAATGTTTGTCAAATGAATGAATGAATTCATAAAATATTAATGAAATAGCATACTAATTGGCAAGATCTCTCAGACTACAGAATCATTCTAGGGAAATAAGAGAAACTCTCCAGTGAAGCCAGGCCCTCAACAAAGCTGAAACATATTTAGGACTGGAGAAGAAATCAGAACTAACATCCATCAGAAGTCAATAATGGCAGATATCCCTAGGCCACATCAAAGAACAACTTGTCGTGTTTAAACTTTAAGTAGAGAATATCTTGGAGAAAAGGTGGTCATTTCTTACCCTCCAATCCCTTTGGAATATATATCAGCAAGTAAATCTTTAGCATGCTTATTGATTGATATCACATAAGGTTCCCAACTCAGTGGGAAGACCCTGAGGTATACTAAATAATGGAGATAGGATATCTAAAATTTACCTAGAGGGCTTTGTGAATCTCAGTCAAAGAAAAGCTATCACTTTGGTAAATATGATTTCCACGTGGGTAAGAGTGGTAGGTTAAGTGCTGATCTAAAACCCTGTCTAGGTCCATGCTTCAAAACTTCATGATTATCAATCTTAAAGATTCTCCTAAACTAACTACACACTTATCTCTGCTTACCTCCACACTAGATAGTTGTTAGAATAATCCATAGCAGAGAGAAGGAAATATAACTGTTTTAAGGCAAAAACTAGGCAACTTTATAAGTTTGTGCTATAGGAAATTTATGATTTTGTCTAATGCTCAACTTACACTATGGGGTTTTAGTCCATGAACTTATTTTTAAAAACATTTTGCTAACTGCATTTCAATCTAATTGGTTTCCTTTTTAATCCTATATATTTAATTTTATAAACATTTAAAACATTATTCTGAGAAGGAGTCCATAGGTTTCATCAGATTGCCAGAAGAATCTAGGACATACAAAAAGGTTAAGATCCCCTGACCTTGGAGTAAAAGAAGCAAGATCCTTAGAGCACTGCCATTTGTAAAGAGGCATCGGATAGTTTGAGAAACATATTATAGTATGGTAGTCCACCATGAACTCATTTCTTCACTAGAGAGGAACAGAGCCCTTCTATAACTCAAAGGGATATTTTCTCCAATTTCCCCCTGATTTTCTTGGAAGTATATCTTCCTACTGTTCATCTAATCTGCCTTCCTCACAACTTCTACACAAAAGGAACTGCTGGCACATATGCTTTTCTTTCCTGGCTGTCTGTTCTGCAGGGTTTTCAGACTAGGTTGGAAACTTTATGCAACATCAATGAAAGGACTTTCCAAGGATTTGCTTGATAATTTACTATACAAAGGGAACAGGAAGAAAATATTTTCAGTTCAGTTTTAAACTCTGAACCAGTACTTCCCTACTGGGAACTGTTGTCTATCATACCCTAGAATTGCCTTCCCCTTCAATTCAATTCAAAAATCATTAAGCACATTTTGGGTGTACATCACTTTGTTAAGTTTTGGGGGAGATAACCCCTGAAGAAGGAGCCCAGAAAGTCAAGAAGTGTGTGATCCTGATAAGTTGTGTACCCTTTTTATGCCTCCAGGAAACTCTCTAAGACTATAAATTGTTAAGCATGTAAAGATCTGCATTTGGCACTGAGAGTTTCCTCAATCAGCCATTTCCTACACTACTAAGGAAAGCACAAGTCCAGTAAAAAACATAATAAACCCAACCTCAAAGAGATACAAATATGAACATATAAATAAACAGCAGCTGTAGGAGATATGTAGTGCAAATGTTATTCCCATTTTATAGATGAGGAAACTGAAGCTCAGAGAACATAAGTAAATTGTCCAAGAAAAGAACGACATGGCTCGAAGTGACTTCTAAGTGGGCTCAGGGTAAGGATGCTTGCTTGCTTCAGAAGTCAGCTAGATGGCCCAGTGTTACTCCTGAGGCAGAAATACCTGAGTTCAAATTACATCTCAGATACTTACTAACTGTGTGACCCTGAACAAACCACTCAATTCCCTGTTTGCCTCAGTTTCTTCATTGTAAAATGAGGATAATAATAGCACTTACCTCCCAGGGTTATTATGAGGATCAAATGAGATAAAAATTGTAAAACACTTAGAACAGTGCCTGGCACATAGTAAATAAGTGTTAGTTATTATTTTATCAATTTTCTCATTTCTTAAATGGAATGGTTGGCCTTGGTGACCTCTAGGTTGTGTTCCTATGTCCCATTTACAATGTCATGTACAGACCCCCAAACTTAAAATACAGGGTTGATCGAAAGAGTGAAGGAAATAAGCTGAATCCTAAGGTAGGCGCCTGCCACATCTGAAGAGGATTAAGTCTCACTGAAAGAATTTGACAATGCAAAAGTCCTTATCTAGAGAGACAGTGAAATAAAAAGAAAAGGAGGTGTTTTTATGGCTTTCGTGAAAACATTTATTTTACAGTTGGCTTTTTCACTTCAGCCAGTAGTTGAGAAGTAGAAAAACTCAGCTCAGGTCAAAATGCCACTGTAAGCTAGTTTACATGTCCCTTTGCTTCCTAAATTTACCATCCCATGTTCTCACTCATCCTTCACAGTCTGACTAAAAGGCTCAACTCAGCTTTGGGGCTGGTTGCCTTCCAGACTTCAATACTGTTGGATTTGATTATGATCAGAAACACATGAACACACATCATAGCATACCTTCTGGAGGCTTGAGTCTTAGTTGGCATATTTCTAATGTAAGGTAGAGTCCTCTGTTTAATATACATGGCATAATATTAGGTGAAATATTAATCATGCATTTTCATGTATCAATCCTCTCTAGGATACCTAATCATCATCTTTGCTTTTGGAATGTCAGATGCCAGACCACTACTGAAGATGTAATTATAATAGAAAAGACTGATATAAACAGATTTTTAGTTTTACCATATGGGTTTCAGCAAGTACAAGTTATGAACTTTTGAGGAATTTATAAAATCGAGCCATGCCACTAGTCTTCTCATTAGCGAACCAAGAAAGGACAGTCAGATTCAATTCAATTAACATTTATTTAATGACCTCTATGTACAAGGCAGAATGCTAGGCTCTAAAGATAAAAAAGGCAAAATTCAAACAATCTCCACCCTCAAGGAGCTGAAATTGCAAGCAAATCTTTACTTAGGAGGCAAATCAGTCTACGCATGATGTGTCCAGACTGATCTTTCAATAGTTCAAGGCCCCATGATTTCACTGGCATAGGCCCTCCCTTTCTGATGCTAAATTCATGTCTTAACAGTTTTCATGAGCAGCTGTAACTGAAAAAAAATCAACGCTGGGTAGTCAGCCCTTTGAGGATGAGCCCTTCCATACTTAACAGGGTTAGTTCTTGAAAAATAAACACGGACCATTGTTGGGTTCATACTGGAAGCTTTTTCAGCTTGGAAGGACCTTTCAGACCTTTCATTAGGGTTAGCTCCATTCCACAATAAAACAGTGGAGTAGTACTTTGGTGGTAAATTTATAAGTCAAGACATTTCAGATGGAGATAGAGAGGTAGCACAGTACAATGGAAAGAAAAACTGAATTTAACATCAGAGAACTGGGGTTCAACTCCTTTCTCAGTGATCTATTATCTATGTGACCTAGGGCAAACAATCAATAAGAATTTATTAACTACCTACCATTTGCCAGTGTTAGGCACTGTTTGGTGCAAAATTAAAATAACAAATCTCTACTTTCAAGGAAAGCCCTACCCACTGCTCTCTGACTACCTTGTATTTAACTATGTTATTTTTATCCTGTATACTTTTATATGTACTTGTTTCTCAGGATAACATACCAGCTCACTGAGGGGAGGAATTGTTTTATTCTTTCTTTGTGTACCTCCAGTGTCCAGTAGAATACATGGCACATAGCAGGGGCTGAATAAATATTTGTTAACTGATTAAGGATAATATAAATTTTATCAAGTCATTTAATCTTTCTGAGTCTGAGCTGCTTTATCTATAAAAAGGTTTAGAATACTTGGTTTCTAGGGTCTTTTCAGCTCTAAATCCATGACCTTATGGAGATCAAACCAAATATCTTATGCTGTTTACTTTTTAAGCATTGACATCCATGAAAACTTAAGAAATTGGGTCTACCCTATTTTTTCTTTGAAGACAATGGTTACTAAATATTTTAAAAACAAAACTTTAACAAATGACTACATATATTAGTACATGAACAAGTTATGATTATAAAGTCTATGGCTTATTTCAGTAAATAAGATGGAAGAAAAGCTCTACAATGGGTAATATGTCTTAGAAGCAAATAAACTAAGCCAGCATAGAATTCCAAGGATGTGGGAAAACAACATTTCATTTTCCCCAGAGATGTTTACTGTCATGCTCTTGCAAAAAGCATTCTGAAACCACTAATCGAGTTTCAGAAGAGCTAAGTAGCTACAAGTAGATTATAATCTCTTATTTTATTGCTGTTCAAAATATTAACCGATGAATACATACTCAGAAATGATACTAAAACCAAGGTCATTCTAGTACAGTATAAGCCTAAGGATCCAACTTATACCATGAGGCAATTGTCTAGGATCCCAAGAATAAATTACTAATGAATAGCAATGCCACCCAAGCCATATGTACTCTAATACCATCTGGGAAAATAACCTCACTGAATATAGGGATATGTGGCTTTTTCTGTTGGCCCCAAGGGCCAAGAAATAAAAATTCTCAGTGTCAAATTCCTTGTTGCTACCAAATGGTTCAATATCAGAAATGGATACACACACATATACAAACATACATATGTATGTATGTAGTACAAGTAATCCAGTACACACACATAAACACACACACATACACATACATATTTACCTTACTGTTGTGACCTGTGGACCATCAAGGCTTTCCATTTGCCCCGTAGCTGAACTCTGCTTTGTGTTCTGTTTCCATTATTAAAATGTGTGGTCCTTGTGAATAGGGAGTGTTCTGTTTTTCTATCTATATTCCAAGGCCTCTGCACATAGTACATAATTAATAAATGATTTTTCACTCATGACCTGATGATTATCTCACCCAAGACCTGGATATTCCCCAAAGATATATCCTTTTGTGTGAAAGTGATCTTGATGTATCTTCATCCCCCTCTCTTGTCCTCTTTTCTTCATCTCCCTATCTCTGATTTAGTATCTAACGTTGTGTTTTCTCTTATTCAAGGTAAAATTCACTCATAATAAAAGATTATTATTCTTAACATGACTTTTGTGAAAATTTCAAAATTCTCTCAGAGTGGTTGCCATGCACAGAAGGGAAGGGAGGAGGTATTTATTGAACACCTACTATGTGTTTCATAAATATTATTTCATTTACACTAAGCTACAAATAGACTGTCACCAAAAGATCTATGGGAATTCTTTCCACTACTCAGGAACACAATCTATCCAAGTCTACCTAATCTGTACAACTCTCATATATGTCCTCACTAAGTCTGTCATGGAAGGAAAAGGATGGTCTACCCCAAATTGCATTCTCATGAGATATGAAATAATGAAATAATACGTTAAGTGCTTAGCACAGTACCTATCAAATAGTAGTTTCTATATAAATGCTAGCCATCATCACCATCATCACTATTAATAATAATAATCCTGATATTTTGAGGATACCAATGAAGCACACACAGAGACTCTACACAAACCTTTGCTCTGGCTATGTGCTGCTCCACTTTTAAAATTTTTGTCATGTATTTCTGCAGTAATATATTTTCTACCACTTCTATGTAACAATTCCTCATATGTGATATGTTGGAGTTTGCTCATGCCCATTATATTCATTGCCCTTCACAAAACTAACAGTTGCTTTGAATAAATTTGATAATCTTGTCAGTTGTCAGGATTTACATGACAAATATCAAACCTATTTTGACAAATCAGAAAAACAGAAAACATGATAATACAGTCTTAGAGTTAGAAGGAGCCTTAGAGGCCACCAACTCCAAATAAGAATCACTTCTCCAACATTGACACAGTAGAAAGAATTCAGGATTTGGGGATGGAATACCTAAATTCAGATCTTGTGTCAGTTACTTATCACTTGCATGAATTTGGACAAATCACTTAATCCCAGTTCTTCATTCCTAAAAGGAAGAATTTGACCTAGATAATCTTAGAGATTCTTCTAGCTCTAAATCAATGATTTATGATCCTATGATCACTGATAAATTGTTCTTTATTGGAAGACTTTCCTCTAGTGAGACAGGGATCAATCACACTCCCGTTCCACTTCCATTTTCTTCCTTAATTTCTTTCTTCATCTGTGTTAAGAGAATTAAATGATCTCCAAGATCCCTTCCAGCTCTAAATCTATGATCCTGTCTCTAAGTTATAGTGTCTTTCTATTTGTGCCTGAGGTTTTTCCCATCTGCAAATTTGATGAGCATGCTACCTATGCCTTCGTCCAGCTATGAATAAAAATCCCCAAAAGCACAGCACCCTAATTATGGAAAAATTGTCAGTCAACAAGCATTTATTAATACCTATTAATTGCCAGTAGGTACTTGGGAATACAAGAAAAATGGAACAAATAGTTCCTAGACTTAAGGAGATTCTGGTGGGAGGGGTGAAACACCTATAAGTATATACAAAATAAATTAAAAATATTTGGGAAGTGCAGGGGAGAGGCAATAGCCAATGGGAGGTGGGGGGGTTGGCACAAGGATTGCTTTTGTTTCTATCTATATTTCCAGTGTCAAGTATAGTGCCTTGCTCATAAAAGAACTTTAAAAAGGTGTATTGAATTGAATTAAATTGATATGTTTTAAATCAGATATACATTCAGGGGACTTAAGCTACAAGAGGATAAGGAAACAATGTCAGGTAAAATGCTCAACAGCAAGAATGCCAGGTAGCTGGGAAACAATGGGGTTTGATTGAGTGCTCAACTCCCAGAAAAGCAGTTATAAAACAATATATTGTACTGTAGTATAATGTCTAATTTGAACATTATGTACAAAAGTGGGAAAGCACAGACCAAACTCAGAAGAATGTTCACCTGGAACAATGAGTACAAGTAGGATTGTGGGGCTGGGGACTGGAGTGAATGGAATGCTGGAAGAGAGACAAGAAGGGCTAGAATTCTGCAAGGTTTTCTGCTCGACAACTTGGATTAGAATTTTTTTTATCTCTTCATCCCAAATTTGACCCTCCTCAAATTCTAAATTGAAAAATCAAAAGGTTAGGGTCTTTTAGGAAAAAAAAAGTTTGTCTTTGGCATTGAAGTCTAATCATGAAATGTAAAATATCTTAGCAACGGAAAAGACCTGAGAGGTCATCTAGTCCAACATCTGAGATAGGAATCCCCAACAAGAGGTTATCCAAGTCCTAAGCCTCTTTTGATAGGAAGGTCACTAACTGACAAGGTGGCCCATTCCCTTTCTTAGCTGCTTTAGTTAGGAATTACTCCTTTTATTGAAATGAATTCTGCCTGCATATCATTTCCACCTATAGCTCCTAATTCTTTCCTTTGAAGCTATATCGAATAAATCTCATCTGTATTTCACGTTTTTTAAAAAATAGTTTCTCCCCCTAGGTTATTTTCACATGAGTTATTCCAGACTACTTCTCTAAACTAAGCATTCCCCTTATAGGAAAACAGTTCAGAGTTAGAAGGATCTTAGAAGCTTTCTACTCCAACTCATTTTAGATGCAAGAAAATGAGAGCCTGAGAAGTTAAGTGATCTCAGGTCAAGGGGGTATAGCAGAACCAGGTTTTGAATCCAGGTACCCTAACAAATTCCACAAATGGTCCATCATACTTCAATGATTCTTTATATGACAAGGATTTTATTATCATATCAGCCACTGTGCTCAGGATGATTACAAATTGTTAACATGCTTCTTAAAACATGTACTCCAGGACTGAGCATAGTATTCCAGATATAATCTGATCAGGTCTGAGGAGAGTGGGACTATCACCTTTACATTGTGGATGTAGATTTCTACTAATGTAGTCTATACAAATATGTTTTTTCTTTGTATGTTTTGGTTTTTTGGTGACCACGCCACATTGTTGATACACTGAGCTTAGTATTTTTCCAGTTACATTTTTACATTTTTACCTATTCATTTTCATAATGTTAAATTTGATCCACTGATGCAATCTATTTGTCTAGCCATTGTCCAGTATTTGAGAGGCAGCATGGAACTGGACTTAAAGTTCAAAGACTTTTTGAACTTCAGGATGTTGTTTTGCCATTTTCTAGATGTGATTTCTCAGTTTTTTTATTTGTGAAATGAAGAGATTAGATCGGATGATCTCTCAGAACCCATCCAGTTCTCCCCTGTATACTAAATATATACACTATATTATAATTTAATATATAATAATACATATATTGGTATATTGTATTACATATATCAAATTGGCATATTATAGTATGTGTTTAGCATGTGTAATAAATGCCTGTTGATGATATCATATCTAGAAAGTTAATTTTTGAACCTCTGTTAAAGGACTTAACATTTAATTCATTTTAGCTTAATAAATTTGGTTCATTGTTCTAAACTGTCAAGATCCTTTTGAGAAGCAGTGTAGGATCATGGCATAAATAAGGTTTAATTTGTGACTTGGAGTTAGAAGACTAGGATTTAATTCCTGTTTCTGCCACATATAGGTTCTGTGTTACAAGTCACAACCCCTCTTAAGTCTCAATTTTCTTATAATTAAAAGAGGTTAATACCCAAATAATATTAATAATAATAGCTAGTATCTATAAAGTACCTTAAGATGAAAAAATTTCATTACAAATATTATTTCATTTTATCTTCACAACAACCCTGAGAGGTAGGTGATATCATTATACCTATTTTACAAATGAGAAAACTAAGGCAGAAACAGCTAGTAAGTGTCTGAGTCCAGATTTGAATACAGGTCCTCCAGTTTCCAGGGTAAGAACTCTATTTATACCATCTAGTTGCCTGTATTACCTCATAGGTTTGTCCTGAGACCCAAATAGGATAAAATATTCACAGAATTTTGTCACTACAGAATCCTAAAATAAAATTAATTAAAAAGCATTTATTAAGTCCCTACTATGTGTCAGACAAGGTACTAAGTGTTAGGTATAAGAATACAAAATCAAAAGTAACACATTTATATAGTCCTTACTATGTGCCAGGTAGTGTACTAAGTGCTTTATAATTATTATCCTATTGGATCTTCACAATAACCTTAGGAGGTAGACCCTATCATTATAATTGCCATTTTACAAATAAGGAAATTGAGGCAAACTGGTTAAGTGGCTTGGCCAGGGTCACACAATTACTGTCTGAAGCCAAATTTGAACTCAGGTCTTCCTGACTCCAGAACTAGCACTCTATCTGCTATACCACTTAGCTACCCCTTGTTCCACCTACCCTTAAAAAGTTTACATCCTACTGGAGAGAGACACATTCACTCATAGATAAATATAGGATCTGTATAAATAGCACAAAGTGACTGGAGTTGGGGGAGGGCTGACAATTGGGAGAGTCAGGAAAGAGGCAGGTTGAGCACTGGAGGTAGGTAGGGACTCCAAAATTTGTAAGTGAAAAGGGAGAGTGTGCCAAGTCTGGCTGACAGCCAACCATGGGTTACTAAAAGTATGGTGGTCTTATCAATAGCCTTGATAAACATGCCATGTATATCTATCTAAGTACTTGATCAAATGAATAATACTTTGCCCTTTGGAACTTTTTCATCAGGGGCTGAGTATCTTATCTAAGGAAGCTTACCAAAAAGTATAAGGGGTCATAGAATTTGGGAATTAGAAGGGCCCTCAGAGGCCATCTAATCGAATCCATATCATAGGATCGTATATTTAGAACCCAAAGGGACATTAGAGATCATATAGTCCATATAGTCTCTCATTTTATAGAGACAGAGAGCTTAAGTGACCTGCCCTGGGTCCCATAGCTGGTAATATTGAAGGTATACGACCTCAGACCTTCCTGCCTCCAAGTCCAGATTTCTACACAGTAAACAGCACTGCATCTCATATGTTACATATATCCTACTGAACATATGAGGCCCACAACATCCTTCTATCTAGAGGCAACTTAGGTGACTCAGGTGACTCAGTAGATAGAAAGCTGAGTCTGGAATCAGGAAGATGACTTAAAATTCTGCCTCAGGCACATTGTGATCTGGGCAAGTCACTTAAACTCTGCCTGTAATTATAAAATGGGGATTAAAAAAAAGTAGCTATCTCCCAGGGTTTTTGCAAAGATCAAATGAGACAATATTTGTAAAGCACTTAATACGGTGTGCAGCACATAAAAGGCACTTTTTGTTCCTTCCACATAACTATTTTCTCCATGTTACTCTATATCCTTTGTAGGATACAGCAATACAGTATAGTATAACATATAGTAAAAATGTGTTTTTAAGTTTTTTAAGTTTTCTATACCTCCAAAGGAAGAGAATATTCCAATCCACCTGTAAAACACACACACACACACACACACACACACACACACAGAGTCAAATACAGATTCCACAGAATTATAGAATTCTAAGAGTTGAAGGGAATCTCAGGTATCTTTTGGTCCAAGTCCCTTCATGAAATCCAAAAGACAACAGAAAAGTGAAATGAGTTATCTTAAAATTTTAATATAAATATATTAGGCATCTGCCATGTTTCTCCCCCTGTACACCCATTTTAGTAGACCTTTCAGTTACCTGGGCCTTCTCTTGAGCAGGTGTGATAGTAATGAAGAAGTTAAATCTCCAGGATCACTGCTTTAAGTTGGGTTAATACCTATTAATGGCTGAGGTTAGAAGAATTGGAGGGGCGGAGAAGCTAAGTAATTTGACTCCTTAGCAATCTCAAAATTACCATCCAAATCCCTGCAAGTCATCATCATCATCCTCATTAATAATGAGGATGGTGATGATGATGATGAAAGATGAATGAGGCAATAGCTCACATTTATATGTCACTTAAAAGCTTACAAAGTGTGACAGTAGTGCAAGATATAATTATCCTTATTTTACAGAAAAGGAAAATGAATCACAATGAGCTCAAAGGTTTTCTGGTGTCACCTAGATGCTTAAAGTACTAGTGCTAGCATCTGAAACCAAATATCTCCAATCTTTCCATTGTACCAAGATTTCTATAGTATAGAATTGTACTTCCTAATGACTTTTATGAACTAGTATTTAAGTCTGTGACATACAGCTTTGCTTCTTCCTCCCACAATTTCTAATGAGAATCACAAAATCAGAAAAAAATCTGATCATGAGGCAGGATCTCAGGCCAATGAATCCCAGTCATTTTTCAAACACAATCTTCCTACAGCACACACAAAAATACCCCCCAAAACAAATGAAAGAATATCTCTTACAGCACAGTAGTTTCCAATATTAGGCCATAAACTAGGCACAGAGTCAGCAGTTGGATCCAAGTCACCCGATGTCCAGGTCAGGCTATACCATGAAAGAGGCTAACATATCTGTGGCCTATGCAGTAATGAAGTCTTCCAAAGAATTGGGCAAGTGCCTACTCCACCATTGATCAGTCACACAATGGTGCAGAAAGGGCCAAAAGAGATGGCCCAGTTTCCCAGAACAGTGTCTCTGTTAACAATACAAGCAGGATGACCCTCCCTACTGTAGCAGCTGCCAGCTCCTTCAAGTGATAAGGACTGATTACCAGTAAAATCATTTATTGATTCCTCAAAATTGTGCCCATACAACATCACAAAGGAGAGGAAAAATACCACTTAATGGCAACACCAAAACTTCAACAAGCATGTGACAAATGACACATAACCGATTACATTACTGACATCATACATATATGCAATGTAATTACAATACAAACAAGATTGAGTTGTGCTTAGTCACAAACCTGTTGTATGAGCCCCAAAGGTCAAGGTGCCAGGGAAGGAATGCGATATATATTTAAGCTTTTTTCTAAAATATTACAGTGGCTGTATTCCAACTAGATGATCTGAAAGTTATTTTTATATGTAATTATGCTTAGCAGAAAATATATACATATGCACATACATATACACCCATGTGCTATATATGTTTGTATCTATGTACAGTTACCTATATCTATATATCTGTAGACAGATGACAGATAGAGGATAGATAGATGGCCTATACAGAGAATAAACCTAATCCAAGTTTCCAAGTGGTAGGGCTTTAATTTAAACCACAGTGCTAAAATGCCTTTGGTGTCTCAGAGCCAATGCAACCCTGGATACTTCAAGCTCTGTGTTCCTCATCCCAAGGCAGGCAGATGGAAGGCACAGATGATGCCAGGAGGGAGAAATGGGAAATGGAAATGAAGTTTGAAAAAAATTGCAAAAGATAATCTAGGTCAACTCTTCATGCATTTTTAAACCAACACCAGCAGGGTCTGTGCATATGGTGTGGATTTCATATTTTTTCTGGGATCAGATGTCATCCTGGATGGATGCAAATGCAGAGGGCTCAGAAGGCTGGGGGTGGCTGTGTGAGGCAATGGTGTTTCACCAATTGATAATTATCCCTTCTCATTTTTCATCTCCTGTTCTGTCACAGACTTTTTACTTAATCAAAGTGATACTCCTTTACAACATGGCTTTTAGTATCTCTGATGGCAGAAATCCTTTCTGGAGAGGAAGTAAGCTTAAAAGTTTAATTGAGAATCCAGCTGTCACATTATGAGGGCAAGTTAATAACATTAAGCACATGCTATGTTATGACTTAAACCCCTTTTTATCTTTTTTTTAATCCACTGAAAGATCATTCTAGGAAGATCATATAAGGGCAAACATTTTATTAAATGTGGATTATACTTGTAGGATCAGTGTATTAAGGGGATATTTACCAAACCATGAAGTCACACACATAAGGGGAAAGAGACATATCATAAGCTCTGCCTGTTCACCTTTTCTATGTATTCATGTCTTAATGTTGGTATAGCCTGGAGTGAGAAAGACTCATCGTCCTGAGTTCACATCTAACCTCAGACACTTACTAGCTCTGTAACCCTGCACAAATCATTTAACCTTGTTTGCTTCAGTTTCCTTATCTGTAAAATGAGATAGAGAAGGAAATGGTAAACCACTTCAGTATCTTTGCCAAGAAACCCCAAATGGGGTCACAAAGAGTCAGATATTAGTGAAAGTGACTGAAGAGCAGGGGAAAAATGTTTTGGTAAAGTGAATTGCTGGACCAATTTTAGGGGTTGCAGCCATGCTTCTACAAGTGAATAAGTCCCAATAACCCCTATTCATGTAATCCTTTTGTGATTACGAAGCATTTTAGATTCATAATTCCATTCATTCCTCACAATAACCCTGTGTAGTCTGTTTTGAGTCCTATTATATCCATTTTGCAGATGAGGGAACTCAGCACTAAGGTGAAATGACCTATCTGAAGTCATATAACAGGTAAGTTGTGGAGCCAAGATTTGAGTCCAGGATGTGTATCTCTCCAAGTCTAGTATTCTTTCCACTACACAAAGTTGTGAGGGCATAAACCAGTGTTAAATGCTTTTTTTTCTTTTCAGGAAAAGCCAGAAAAAACTGACTCAGTTTCCTTGTCAGTAGGAGAGTCAATCCTGGTAGGGCATATGATATAGATATCAAATACTATAGTGAAACATAATAAGGAAATAAGCAAGAAACACTGGTAAAGGCAATTAACAAGTTTCCTGGGCCTCTAGGTTTAAGCCCTATGTGGAAGAAAGGGATCCAGTCTCCCTTCCTTTTCCTCCTCATCTATCATTGAAGATTCTGATTAGAAATAATAATTGCTAGCAATCAATATATCACTTTGGGGGCTGGTAGGTGGCACAGCATGGAGCCTGGGCTCAGGGAGATCCATCTTTGTGAGTTCAAATTTGACCTTGGTCACTTATGAGCTGTGTGACCCTGGGCAAAGCACTTTAACCCTGTTTGCCTCAGTTTTCTCATCCATAAAATGAGCTGGAAAAGGAAATGACAAACCACTCCAGCATTTTTGCCAAGAAAATCCCTAATGGGGTCATGAAGAGTTGGATGTGACTGAAAAAAATGACCGATCAATAACCATGTAGTACTGTAAGAATTATAGAATATACATCTATATATATATATATATTCATATTCTCTCTTTGTATATATATGTGTATGTGTGTGTGTGTGTGTGTATGTGTATAATATACTTGATCCTCACAACAGGGCAGGCACTATTATCCCCATTTTAGAGACGAGGAAATTGATTCTCAGAGAGGTGCTTTGTTCAGGCATACAACACTATTGAGAGAGGAAGGATTGGAACCCAAACCTCTCCTGATTCCAGGCCTAGCACTCTTTCTGTCACCTGTATAGACAATATCACATTTTTAAACTGCTTACTCAGAATTTGTTCCAACATAACATTTATATACAGCTTTAAGGTTTTCAAAGTGACATGCATAATACACACACATATACACAATACATACATTCATACATACACACATTTTTTCCCCACAACAACTCTGTTATCATCATTATTGTAAGGAAATTGAGGCTGAGAGAGTCAAGTGAATTGTCCGAAGTCCCATAGCTAGTAAACATTTGATGGATTAAAACTTGGGTCTTCCTGACTGCAAGTCCAGTATATTATCTACTAGGCCATACAAGGCAAGTAGGTGGCACAGTGGAGAGTGCCAGACATGGAGTCTGGAAGAATCATCTTCCTGAGTTCAAATTTGACCTCAGACATTTACCTAGCTCTGTGACTCTGGGCAAGTCACTTAACCTTGTTTGCCTCAGTTTCCTCATCTGTAAAATAAGCTGGAGAAGGAAAAGACAAATCACTCCACTATCCTTGCCAAGAAAACTCCAAATGGGGTCATGAAGAGTGGGACACAATTAAAAGTGACTGAACAACAAAGCCATATTACCCCTCACCAAGTCAGAATTAGATTGATTATCAATATAATTCTATTGCCAAAATCAAAGTTTTGTTCCTTGTCTCCACTGCAGGAAATTAATGCAGGGGTAAAAAAGATGACATCATACTATAGTCTTATTCTCTTTTGTATGGCTGTGGTTATACATATTTATAAAAAATTCAATCTGAAAAACAGCTCCATTCCCAGTTTTTGCCAATGCTACTGAAATAATGTTCTCTCACATACAATTCAATTCAACAAACAATTACCAGGCTCCTACAGTGTGAAGAGCACTGGGTTGGGCACTAAGGGAGATGGAGTTTAGGTAATACATGGTTCCTGCCCTCATGTATCCTACAATCTAGTAGAAAATGTCAGAAAAGATGCTGCATATTTTATTTCTTTATTATAAGATACTAAGTATCTTTCATAGACAGGCTAAATCCAAACATTTTATCATAAAATTCTAAAATAGACGAGCAGGCTAGGACCTCAGCGTTTTCTTTTGTTTCTATTAATGAATTTGAATGCCTCAGGGATTCGACATTTGCCTACCAGATGAAAAACACTTTATGATGACTCATTTGTTTTAGACAACATTTGCAATCCAACCTCACACACTTGGAAGAGCCAGGCCAGAGAAGTGAATAGTCAAAGAGGAAGTGTGCTATTGAATGCAATACATCAAATCAGTAAGTGAATCCCATGGGCCATAAAAGGCTTTCAGAGATTCTACTGGCTGTACCAGAAGATTGGCAGGACATTAGAATTAAAACCAGCCAAGAAGATGTCAGGATAATTTTGCTTTGAATAATTTTCCTACGGAACTGAAGACCATCACATGACTTGGCTATTCTCTAATAATGGGTGTGTAGCTTCTCAACCAACTCAGGGGCCCATTTCCCTTAGGTGAATTATTTGCACACATAATGCCAAAGAGAATCCTTTATGGCTGTGCTCTCGTAGTCCCCATGGCACGCGTACCACTGGGTTTGGTTTTGGCTGGCTTTGGTTCTACAAACACATGAGGTACAATTGTCAGAAATAGTGTTAGAAAATGTTAAGCACTTATAAACTCTCCTTTAAAAAAAAAAAAAGATTAGAATTACACAAAAGATATTCCCAAGTGGTTAAAAAAAAAACCATTTCCAGAATTTAAAGTCGGATATGGAATCTTGCTAAAGGGCTTTCCTGAAAGACAAGTGAGAAACTGGCTTTGTAAGCTCCATTCTTCCCCTACCAGGTATGGATTTTAACCCAGGGTGTTGCCCACAGACATGAATACTTTGCGACAAGCATCATTACTTACTTAAAAGGTGAGCTTCAGAGACTGTCAATGCAAACATGGTCACTGCAAACAAGTCCTTGTGGCCACCTCTGGTGCTTTGTCTTTGCAGGGATAGACCATGTGCATTTTCATCTCTCAGTGGAGTGGAGTTTCATAGTGGTGTATCCATGGAGACAGAGCCTCCTTGCATTTGCAGGTCAAGTAAGCAAATCTGCCCGGCACCATAGCAACAGGAGGCAGAGTAAGATTGGGCCTATCAGTAAAAAGTGCATTCTCTCCGACCCGCCCAGGAGAATGCAGTATTCTGTATGAACCGTTTGCTTTCATGAATGGAGACCAACCATTTTCTAACAAAGCGCTAGAAAGCAAATGCTGCATTGGCCAAGAGAGAGACAAACCTTTTTCCTGATTTGGGGCGGGATGTTTTTCCAGCCTGACAGCTGGAGCAGAAGTCACAATAAACAAGGGTAAGAGTACACCAAAGAACAAAACCCTTTGAAATCCTATAGTGAGTTGGTTGCATTTTTAATGCCGCTCCTTAGTTCGCATAATGATTTTCATCTTCATGTCCTTAAAGAATCTCATTCAATGACCAGGAGAAGCTGATTCATTCATTGTATAAGCATTTATCAAGTATCCAGTAAATCAAGTATCAAGTAACAAGTGAAGTAAAAAAAGTTAAAATCAGGATAGGATCCCTCACCTCAAGGAAACTCTAATTTGGGTGGGGTGGGGTTGGGGTGGAGGAGGCAAGTTAAAGAGAGACAATTTACTTATATAGAGAAACATAATACAAAACAGTGTCCTAAGTACGAAAGAAACTAAGCAGTATCAGAATTCAGTGGGGAGAACAATAACTTCTGACGGGGAGAATCAGAGAAAGCTTCAAGGTTAGAGGTAGCATTTCAGCCAAGTCCTGGAGCATAGGTAGGATTTCAATTGAGTGATATGGGAGAGAAACTTCTAGGCATTAAACCAAAACTGTTGAGGAAGAAGAGCATGATTTAGATAGAATGTAGAGTATATTAAAGGACAGTGGTGTAAAATGTGGCTTTTAGGATTCATGAGAGTGAGATCATGGCAATCCTTGAATACCAATCTTAGGAGGTTGGACTTTATTCAGGAGGCACTAGTGAGTTATTCAAGATTTTAAAGCACTGGAGTTTTGCTATTTGAGCTATGCACTGGGGATTTTAAAGCACTGGAGTTTTGCTATTTGAGCTATGCACTGGGAAAATTAATCTGGAAATATTTTGCAAGACGGTCACAGGATCATAGATTTAGAACTGGAAGGGACTTCTCAGTGCTTTGGCAGCTCTCTAGTACCCTAAATTATGGAGAAGTTGCCAATCTGTTTTTGTGAAGGGAACTTGCACACTGAGAGGTCCCCATACTAATAAAGCCACCAACGTACTACACCAAAAATGTAGAATGGATAAAAGCACTGTGAGAGTAGAGGCAAGGAAATCAGTTAAGAGATGATTGCTATTGTAATCTGAATTACAGTGGTTTAGTTATGGTTCAAGAAAGAGAGATGGGAAATTTTAAAGGGAGATAACAAATAGTACAGGAACCTCTTAGACAATTCGATATTTTCTTTCTACTATTTGACAAAAAGCTAGGAACCTGTCCATATTCATTCATTACTCTCTAGGATGGATTTCTGACTTTCTAAACTTTCTTCTCTATGCTGTAAATACCTCTTTAACCTGGAAGCTCAATCCATCCCATTTACATGCTGGATGTACTCTCACCCAAGCAGCCTTTACCTCTTATGGACTGATTCCTTCCCAAACCCCCATTTTAAGGGGGATGTCCAGACCAACCATGTCTTAATTCCTTCCTAGGTTGCCTTTCTGACTCTCTGGACTTTCTCTATGATGTCTCTATGACAGAGCATCTTCACGTCTCCTCTCCCAACTTCTTCCTGCTCAAGAGCAGGACTTCCTTTTACATACTGTCCTCCCTAATTAGCATGGAAGTGAGTTCCTTGAAAGTATGAACTGACTTTGTGCTTATATTTGTTTTCCCAATGCTTAGTACAATGACTGGCATATAATAAGCCCTTAATAAATGCTTGTTGTTAGCTGTTGTATTTCAAAGAGGTAAATGTAGGTTGAATGTTAGGGGGAAAAATCGTTAGCAATAATAGCTATGCAAAAGTGGGAAGGGCTGTGTAGGGAGACAGTAGGTCTTCGCCCCCAGCCTCATTAGAAGTATCCTCACAGAGGCTGGATGACCACTTGTCGAACATACTACAGAGAAGACTTTTTTTCATGCATGGATTGACCATGTATCATGGGAAAGATTAGGCAAGATCAGGAAAGAAGTCTTTCCCAATTGGCCATTTCATCATGAATAGATTACCACTAAGATCGCTTAATAGCTCAGTAGTTTTTTGAGAGTAGGGATTGCCTTATTTTTTGCATTTGTCTTGTAGGACCTAATACCAGTACACTATGTACCAGCACATACTAAGCACTTAAAAATGCTTGTTGATTAATTATTTAGGATAGCTCCTAAATTACTCCTCCCCAGTTGCATGGTCACTACCACTTGTGGTTTGCCAGTATTTTCACTTCAGTGGCATATACACTAAAACCCAAACAGTACAGAAAAGATGCAATTAATCAACAAGCTCTTATTAAGCACCTATTATGTAGCAGGCACTGGGGATACAAAGGCAGTATGAAAAACCAGTCCCTGCCCTCAAGGAGTTTACTCTCTTACTTTCTAAATTATTTCAGCTGGGAAGTCTTTCCCAATTAGGTGGTCAAAAAAGATTCCACTACTTCCATGTATCTACATATAGTAATCATCTTGCTTGTAAGGAACATATGTATGTAGTATAGCAAATAAGAAACAAAAATGAAGACACAGAAACAAAAACTAAGTCAAGGTCAAAAATAAAAAGTGATCTGTATATACCTACAACCCCTGTCCCAACACCTTTCTCATTACTGCCATTGGCAATACCATGAAATTTTCAAAATCTTCAAGTTAACTTTTAATTTCATCTTTACCTTAATCCTAACATTGAATTCACCTTGTGTGCTACAAATTCTTCCATCACACTATATCTCAGCATCATCCTATTCTTTCAATTCTCACCATCGCCAATAATAGTCTAGCCCCTCATCACTTAATTCCTGATTTTTTATTACTCCCTAATGTGACCTTTTTGCTTTATCTAATTGGCTAGTTAACTTGTTTAATTAGACAGGTGTAAACAGCTGGACAAAACAATGTGTTTGAGGTATTTTTAATCTTTAAATATTATCACAGATTTATAGCAAAAAGTGATCTTAGAAGTCCTTTGGTCTAGTAGAGATCAAAGAAATAGTTAAAGGACCCATTTGCACAAAAATACTTATAGCAGCTCTTTTTGTGGTGGCAAAGGTGGTGCTTATCAGTTAGAGGATGGCTGAATAAATGATTGCACATTAATCTGTCACAATAATAAAATATTATTGTGTCATAATAAGTGTTGAAAGGGATAGTCTCAGAGAACTCTGGGCTGAGTTATATGAACTGGTACAGAGTGAAGTAAGCATACCAGGAGAACAATTAATACATAAAAAATAACATTATAAAGAAAAATAACTCTGAAAGACTTAAAACCTTTGATCAATGCAATAACTAACCACAATTTCAGAGAATCAGTGATAAAACCTACTACTCACTTTATAAAGAGGTGAAGGATACAAGATGAAGAATGAGATGTACGTTTTTGGACATGGTCAAGGGGGAATGGTTTTCCTTTCTTTTCTTTTCCAATGGAGAGTTGGGGTGGGTGGGAGAGTAAATATTGAAAATTAAATAAAATTAGCTTTATAAAAAAGTCCAACCCCTTCCCCCTCTCCAGTTTACAGATAAGGAAACTAAGACTTAAGTTACCTGTCCAAGGTCACTTAGGTACTAACTAGCAGAGCCAGTATCTGAACCCAGGTCTCATGACTCCAAACAACCTGTCCTCTGCTTCTTTTGTTAAGCTATATTTTTCCGGAATCCAAATAACTCTTTGTTTGGATGTCAAACTCTTTGGGGCTATATTAACAAATTCTGTGGGGTTATGGAAGACAGCATCCATTACATAAAGGCAAATGTCACTGGCGACAAGAACCTTGTTACCTAAAGTATTAACTTAATAAACAGCAACCTGAATTACCATGACTTGCAAAGATGCCTAATGCTAATAGGTAGTTGCTTAAATGACACTGGGGAGAATTACCTCATTAAATATCTAAGTATTTATTTTGCTGTGTCAGGAACTATAGAACAGATTCAGTCCTTTTCTTACAGAAGAGCTTAATATTCCAAAAATAACAGCATTTGCAAAAAAAAAAATTCCTAAAAGAACCTTCTCCCCAAACTGTATGACCTAGAAAACTGCAACTTCACACCAACCCTGCTAATAATAGGTATTAACAAATGAGTGGTGTGTAAAAGTGCAGACTTGGGCCCTTTCAGGATAATCTAGGGTGCTGACAGTAGATAAATCCACTGTATTACTTCTGAATATAGTATACCTCTGCTTGACTTACATACAGGCAGAGGTATACTGCTTATATACAGGTAGCCTGTACTACTCAGTCCTTAAAACATTAATTCCCTTAACAAGCATTTTGCAGGTCTCCAATTTGGTGCTTTAGAATACATGTAATATATCCCCAAAGTTCTGGAATTTTAAAGATTTCTACCTCTAGGGACATGAGAATTGAGAAATACTTATTCCTATGTAAAAGCTATTACAGTACCTTTTGTACCCATTAAATTGATTGGGAGCTTTACAGATACAAGGAAAATGGCTTGGGATCAGATACTGAAAACTGTAAGCTGATCAACTGTGACACCATGTTCCACAAATCATAATTGCACCTTATTGTGTAGATTTGGTCTCTAGACCGTAATTGTTCCTTATTTCCTAGATTTGTAGACAAGTGATAAATTGTAAAGTAAACGACTGGAGAAAACTATTAAATGAGTAACCACTTTCATGCCTCAGAAGGAAAGCATTGAAGTTTTAGGGATCAATATGAATGGGAATGTAAAACTACTCCTTAACATTAGTGAAAATGCATAATGAGCCTATGTCAAAGAATATTACCGATATGTATGAGAAGCATACAAAATACTGTTGGTCCCAAACAGAAAATGAACAGAAAAATTACCATGTAATAATTTTCTCCCTGCTCCAGCCTTCTCCATGCTCCCAGACACTCCCAACTCAACTACCATGTGATTTTCTTAAAGCTCAGCTCTGCTCATGCCACCTCAGGCCCCACTCAGTATACTCTAATGGCTCCCTATCACTTCCACAATCAAATATAAAATTCTCTGTTTGGCTTTTAAAGCTCTTTACAAATTAGTCTTTATCTACCTTTCCAGTGTTCTTATTTGTACACTTTACTTCCTTCCATATACTCTAAGATCCAGCAACACTGGGCTGTTGCTTGAATACCACATACCACCTCAGACTGTGCCTTTTTACTGCCTGCTCCCAGACCTATAATGGTCTCCTTCCTCACCTCTACCTCCTGGATTGTCTGGCTTCCTTCAAGACTCAGCTCAAGCTCTCTCCCTTCTTATGGAGGCCCTTCCTAATCACCTAACCCCAGCACCATCCATTTATACTGCATATACGTCTTAGAAGCATAATTTTTTTCATGTTGCTCCCATTAGATTATGAATTTCGCGGGGCCAGGACCCAGTTTTTGCTCTTGTATCCCTAGCACTTAACACAGTACCTGGCCCATAGTAAGAACAAATGTTTGTTGACAGGCTGACTGAAAACACCAGAGCTCTTGCCAATTCTTCCCCTCTGTTCCCAAATCAATTAGGCTCATTATATGACTTGTTTTGTGTCCTAACAGTCATATAGTCCTGATTTTCTACGATATGTGGGATTTAACAACATAGCATAGTCAGAAGCATGCAAGCAACTCGAACATGGATGGCATCAGCTTCATACATAAATCTCAGGATACTCTGTGCTCTCCAAACATAAAATAAGACCTGTTAAATAAATTATTCTTTCTTAATTGTCATAGTTTCCTTTGGGGATTATAAATCTCTCCTTTGGAGGTGGGCCATAACTTTACTAATTGCAATGAGGACATGCTTATTAATATTTGATTGAAGCGTTTTGTCTAGGTCTACCAATAGCTTCCTATAAATACATACTGGAATACTGCTTGACAAATATTTTCATTAGTTTTTTCATATCCAAAGTAAATACTACAATACAATTACAATTAAACATAATTATTAAGTGACTACTATGTGCCAGGCACTGTTCTTGTAAGCACATGATTGCCTACATTTTTATACCACACTGGATACTCCCAATCAATAGCAATGAATGAAAACACAGCAATACCCCCATTTATTCAGCATCATTAAGAGAACAGGGTAGTCTGCATAAGTGAACTTTCCAGATAACTAAAGTTTATCCCTTTAGGCATCAAGACTTTATTTTAATTTCTTTTGGTGAAAATATTTCTAAGGTGTATTCTACAATATCCTGCTTTCCCATCCATGCACTCTGTTATGATTAAGTGACACTGGCTGATTTGCTGTTCCTCACAAGGGACATTCCATCTCCTGATTGTGCATTTTCACTGGCTGTCCTACATATATAGAACGTTCTCCCTCATCTTTTTGGACACCTAGTTTCCCTGGCTTGCTTTAAGACACATCTCAAATTACTCCTTTTACTAGAGATTTTTTTTCGGTCCCCCTCCAGTCCCTCTGATATTACCTCCCTCCTTTAACATGCATATGTATACAATATATATGTACACATGTACACACACACACAAATCCCTCAAGCCCTCACATGGAACCTGGTTATTATTTTTATTAAATCTAATTCAATCAAGCTTGGTTATCTGTTTGGTTATCTGTTTTCTCTGTCTAGATCTCTCTCTCTCTCTCTCTCTCTCTCTCTCTCTCTCTCTCTCTCTCTCTCTCTCTCTCCTTCTCTCCCTCCCTCTCTTTCTCTCTTCCCTCTTGAGGGCAGAAACTTGTGTTTTTGCCTTAGTTTCTATCCAATCCAATAAACTTTTTATTAAGCACCTACTATGCGCCAGGAACTCTGCTAAGTATACAATGAATAAAAAAGACAGTGCCTGCCCTGAGGGAGCTTACAATTTAATAGGAGGAGATAACATACAAAAGGAGTCAGAAAAGCAGGGAAGGGGGACTATTAGGGATACCCAGACTGGAGACATTTTGTTCCATGAGATTGAAATTGGGCAAAGCAGTAGAGGTAGATTGGAGTGCTTAGCCTCCTAGCACATTGTTAAGTACTTAATAAATGCTTGTTGACTGAATGGCTACACTAAAAGTATGGAACCTTTCTTGGAGAGTTCAGGCTTATAATAATCATGGTCATATAGGTGACTTTAGTGGCTACTGAGGTCTACTGGGCTATCAAAGACAGTAAGATACTAAATGGCACTTGAGTTCTCAGCTTTTTGAATTGTGATGTTTGCTTTTCAATTCAGATCAACAAATATTTACTATATGCATATCATGGGGCAAGGACTATGTACTGGGGATACAAATCAAACAGGCCCTTTGGTACAATGACTTCTAATGGTTTTTTTATTTTTATTTTTTGTCTCTATTTCTTTTCAGAATGAAAGCTAGCTCTCTCTTCTTAGCTACTTGTCAGTGGGCTTGATCTCAGCCTCCCATAGTTCTCTTCTTTCTTCAGATTTACTTCTGATGTACTGTGGCCTGAGGAGCCAGATAACCAAGTCTGACTGAACTGGATTTAATAAAAGTATAACTAGACTCTATATGAGGGTTTGAAAATCTCTCTCATGAATAATATGCATAGACACCAGTGCTTTGTGACTTCTATTTTAGTTGTTTAGATGTCTTTTTACTTCCTGCTCAAGCTGCTCTGTTCTGGATAGTTGAAGCTGTTGGATAAGTGGCATCTGCGTTAATTGAAGCATCATTACTTTAATTTCACATGAATCAGCCCTGACTGAAGTGGCAAAGATTTTAGTGATAGAAGCCCAGCATATGGACACTAGGATCACTGCTCATTCTTTTGCAGTGTGTGAAATTGCTTGTATCTATTTAAGGAAATGAGGTTGATGAATCATATCATTAGTGAGGACTTTCTGAGATTTCTTGCAAATGCCCTGTGAAATGTGGGAAATAACGTGAAAGGATTATATCTTGAGCTATTGTTGTAAGCTAGGTGATGTTGGGTTAGGCACCGTCTCCAGTTTCAGTAAGAGCAGTGGTATCTGATGACTGGGAAATACGGACTTAGCTTAAATGGTAAGGAGTTAGAATATTGATATTTAAGTGGAGATTTCAACATTTGTTTCTGAATGTTTTTTTTAAAGCAGCAGCAGTGTTTTAAATTACAGTGGGCCTAAGCAAAAGTACTTACTTTTCACCTGTTTCCTTCCCACCTTTCCTAAATATTTGTTTATTAACTTTAGTGCCTGCTTCCACCTCTTTGTATAACTGAGCCAGTAGATATCTGATATAATACATGTTTTGGTTAAACTGTATTGAGTACTAGGGTCTCTGGGGATAAGACACTTCTGGGTAGTAAGTAGTTGCTTAAGGAAGCCTAACATTGTGAAACCTAACACTGGAATATTACTTAATGTACTAAAGTAGCAATAGTTAGGTTATTAATTTCTATATTTTAAAAAATTCATCATGGATCTGTGACTTCTTCATAAACCAAACAGGAGTTTTGAAAGCAGGAGAACAGACAGAAAATATGCAAACATTAGGGGACTGCAAAATTGTTTGCATTTTTGTTTTGGGGATGATTTTTTTTTTATGAACGCTACAGGATGCCAAAATTACAGACACCAAAATTTCAGATGGCTCATTGGCAGGGTAGGAGGACTGTGTATGTAGACAGGTGGGGGAGGAAATCCAAATGTGAGATCTCTGTGCAGCTGGCACGGTACTTATTTTAGCTCACAACATTCGCCACTCCCCACACAAAACACAACAATAAAAAGCTTTCTTTCTTATTCTATACATGATCAACAAAAGGAAACAATTTTGTTTTTTGACTATAGGACTTGTAGATGACAATATTACTTTTCTTTAACTCATTTGTATATTGCTTTAAGATTTACAAACTCCTTTAGGAAGTTTTTGGTCTCTCATGAACCCTGGGAGGTAGGTGCTATTATTAACCTCATTTTATAGATGAAGGACCTGAGGCAGACAGAGGTTAAATGACTCCCTCATGTCATATAGCTTTTATTATTATTATTATGATTATCATTATATTATTATTATTATCATTATATCTTTTATTATAGCAGCTGCCAAGATTTATGTGACCCCAACTGCATTCTCTGGTATCTAAATTCTATCTGGTTGTTTTTAGTATTTTCCTTTGACTTGGAAGCTCCAAATATTGACTGTAACATTCCTGGAAATTTTAGAGTATTGAATTTATTCCTTAGGCAGTGAGGTATTGCAGTGTATAGCGTCATGGGTCTGAAGTCAAGAAGACCTGATTTCAAATTTGATCTTAGACACTTACTAGCTATGTGACCTTGGAGAAGTCACTTAATCTCTATCTGTGTCAGCCTCCTCAATTGCAAAGTGAGGGTAATAACAGTACCTACTACTCAGGGTTGTTATGAAGACTAAATGAGATAATATTTATAAAGCACTTAGCAAGCTTGAAATATAGCAGACACTATATAAATGTTTATTCCCTCCTTTCTCTTCCCCATTTTGGAGGAAGGGGAATGGTGAATTCTTTCCATTTTTACTATTTATGTTTGTTGTTAATAGGTCTGTGTAGTTTTCATTTATGACTTCTTGAAAGGTGGTATTTAGCTTTTGGCATGGCCATAGGGAGTCTAGTGATTCTTAATTTATTTCTTGTTTTTAATGGTACATACCTTACATTCTCTTCTGTTTTTCCAACTTTTTGATTTTATTCTAATATTTTTTGTTGTCTCAGAAAGTCATTAATTTTAACTTGGACTATTTTTTTTTCATGGAGTCTGTTTTTCTCCTTTTTGTGCTAAGCCCTTATATTCTTCCAATTATTTCCTCCAGATATGGAAAGAATCTTATAGATCTTCTAGTCCTACCCCACTTATTTTATATGCAAAGAAACTGAAGCTCACAGAAGTCAAATGATTTGCCCAAGTTCACAATGGTAAAAAAGGAGAGAATTTAGGACTCATAATAATCTTTCTGCCTTGTAATCCACTGTTCTTTCTATTACAATACACTATTTTTCCAAAGTGGAGGGGGTTCCAGGCACAGGAAACTGATCAAAGGTATGGAAGTGTGAGAGTACAATGCATATTCCAGGGTCAGACAGTATTCCAGTTTGGGTGGAATATAGAAAGCCCAAGGGGAATAATTTGAGATAAAGAGGGAAATGTGGGGTTCTGGCAGATTAGAGAGGATCTCCACTGCCAGACAAAGGAGTTTGAACCTAATTTAGTATGTGATAGGGAGCCACTGAGTATTTCTGAGTAGAGAAATGATGTGAGTAGTAACATTCAATTCCTTTTAGGTAATCTACCTTGATTTCTTCATTGAACACATATTCCCCCCAACCTTTCTCTGTACCCCCACCCCTATGACACTCTTTCCCTTTCTGGTATTATTTCATTTATCTTCCTAACTCATTCCCACTGTTCTACCTGAAGATTATAAACTTCCTCAACTGTTTTAACCAATAGTCCTGTCACATTTACATTTTTCTTTTTTGTGTATTTATTTAGTATTTAGTTTCCTCCAGTTACATGTAAATAACACTTTTTTCTTTTCAAACATCCATTATACAAATGTTCGTTTCCATTTTATATCTTTGCAAACATCTGATTTTAATCAATTCATTTCAATTAACAATTATTGAGCCCTCCCTTAAAGCACTCCTATCTCTGTGCTAGAAGCTGCACATTTTTTCAACAATTGCCTTCATCCAAATATTGAAAGAACAAGCAAAGTTTCATACATGATACTAAATTACCTTTTTTTCTGAGTATCCAAAAGGATTTTGAAGGAGAATTGAAAGTCAGTTTTGCATGAATATCAGTTACTCAGGAAATGACTGAAGCAGATAGCAAAGACTATATACCACAGATAATATTTTACTTTGACCCTAATAAAATAATGATGCTTGGAGTTTAAACCAAAAATAGGTATAGTCAGAGACAGTAGCATCATCATTAACCAGAAATCAGGAGATGGTCCATAACTGATGAAGATACATGCAAACCATAGATCAACTTTTCATAGCTGAGAAGCAAACTGGTAATGCAAGTCATTTTGGACACCAAACACAATGATGCCTAAAATATTTGATCTGTACCTCTGAATCCTAACGTGATCTTTAGATTTTAATATTAATGATATCCTCTACCTTTAAATTAGAATTATTATATATTTTGACATTCTATGTATTAATTAATGAAATTTTAAAAAAAACTATTGCTGATAATTGGCTTTTTTGGGTAGTTACCGCATCTCACTTTCTTCATTTTCTCCTCTGTCACAATCTTGTAACTTCAATTAACAGAGAAATTAATCAGATAGCAAGTACATTCTGATCTGCTGATGTACATCCAGATAACTGATTATATCCATTTTACATGATGCCATGAGGCACCTTAGGGTAGTTAAGTCTGGACTCAATGGCATTGTCACTTTCATGTATTATTTAGTTTTAGCTCCTTAGATCTTGTTTTCCCCACTTCATCCTCAGGGAGCAAGTATGGAAATTTAACACTGAATTCTCCTTCTCTAAGAGAAAAGAAATCATTTATGATCCCTACATATTTTCTATTACTTGGGAGAAAAATGTGTGTTTACTGCTTAATTAGAATTAATTGTCATGCCTTGATGGTGAAATATATGTATGTACATATTCATACACACATATACATAGATACACACAAAAAATATACATATGTATGTATTGTGCATTTATGAATGTATAACATAGTGTACACATACCTGGCTTGGTGAGGCATGTCTTTGGTTCCTTCTTATAGCGGGATGACTGGGTATTTCCTTCAACAACCATTCCAATATTAAATTTCTTTCTGGTAAAATCTTCATCACTTCCAGGACAAAAGCTGATTGGACTATTTCCAGCATCTGAAGGAGTCTTCACAGGAGATACTGACTGACTACTTGGGCACCCAGTGTCATCTACAAGAAGAAGAAAAAAGTGCTGACAGTTAATCAAGGAATACAGTGGAAACAGTATGTTAGTCCTTTGTTGCTGAAGATCATGCCATCAGAGAAATGTTGACATGACTTGCACTTGACTTTGTTTTTTGAGTGAAGGAGGGCTGTGCAGGTCACCAGCCTCACTTCTCCTCCAGAGCCATCTGAATCCAGTGACCAGATATTCATCAGGATGACTGGAGATGACTCAGGATAAGGCAACTGGGGTTAAGTGACTTGCCCAAGGTCATACAGCTAGTGAGTGTCAAGTGTCTGAGGTGATATTTGAACTCAGGTCCTCCTGACTCTTGCACTGGTGTTCTATCCACTGCACCACCTAGCTGCCCCGGTGGAAACAGTACACAATGAGATGAGGTATAGATACACATGGGTGAATGTGTATACAGCCTTATTGTAGCCTTGGACACATTTTGTAGAATGATCATCTTTGTTTTATTTTCTTTTAAAATATTTTCTTCCTTGCTTTCCATGAAAATCTTAGAGGAATAGAGAACCTGAAGTCTCGAAGCCACATGTGGCCCTCTAGGTCCTCAAGTGAAACCCTTAGATGGAATCCATCCTTCATAGAACAAATTTCTTTAATAAAAGGATATGTTCTGTAAAACTTGGACTCAGTCAAAAGGCTAGACTAGAAGAACTTAGAAAGCCATGTGTGGGGGCTAAAGCCTGCAGGTTCCCCACCCCTGCTGACCATTATAAAAAATGCTGGCATTTGTTATTTTCAATAGAGTAGGAGTCAAGGTAGGACAAAAGGAGAGCAGGAGACAAGAAAAGATTTGGAACTGTGGTTATGTAGAAGGAGATGTCAGCAGGCAAGAAACAAAGTAAAAATTTATAATAAAGCAGCAACAGCCCACTAAAGTTAGAAAGAAAATGTATACATTATTAAAAAGTATTTGAAAGAACTCTTTGCTGGGTTTCTTGGCATACAAATAATTAATTATTCTATACAGTAAAGTCTTTCATATATCTCCTTAGGTCAGAGATTGCTGATATGGCCTTAGCTATCAAATTTTCAGTGTGAGCATTTGTAGCTTGGAAGTTAATAATTGCTTTGTTGATTACCTATACTTAAGTGATGGAGAAAATGTTAATAATTCAACTTTAACTTAAAAGTACGTGGTATTTTTTTTTGGAGAGCCAGTTGTTAAGCATTTACCAACACATCCCTGAGGACAGCTAGCAGGCCTGTAGTCAGGAAGACCTGAGATCAAATCTGGCCTCAAACTCTTACTAGTTGTGTGACCCTGGGCAAGTCACTTAACCCTGTTTGCCTCAGTTTCCTCATCTGTAAAATGAGCTAGAGAAGGTAATAGCAAACCACTCCAGGATCTTTACCAAGAATACCCCAAAAGGGGTTAACAAAGCATTGGACATGATCGAGAACTACTAAACAGCAACACACCCTGGATTTTAGCCTTCATCACATGATATGTGAGACCATTTGGGTTAATTTCCCTTTTGTAAGTTTTCGATTATCTTTCCTGCCACAAGCTGTCCCTCATGCTTTGAATATACTTTTTCCTCTCCTTAGTCTCTTAGAATCCTTGATTTCTCTTAAAACTCTTAAAACTGTCCAAGTACTACCTTCTATATTCATTCATTCATGCAATAAACTTTTATTAAGTATCTGCTATGTGTCAGGCACTGTGTTAAGGGCTGGGGATACAAAAAGAAAAAGAAAGTCCCTGCCCTCAAGTTTACAATCTAATGGGACAAATTTAATGGGAGAAGGGAACACATTAAAGGAAGGAGTGGGGAGAAGGGGATGGAAGGCAACTGGCTTAGTCAGGGTGGAGGAGGACAAGGAAATGCAGCTGGATAGGAAATGAAGTTACATGGAAATTCTGCCCTCCAAGCAGAGGGTACTGAGGAGTGTAAATATCAAAGGTTCTGTGAGATCTTGCAGGAAGATGAATTTCTTTGGGATATGATGAGGCTGGCTTTTATGAAGAGGGGCACCTCCCCCATCCCTCCCTGCCCCACCCCCAGCCATGAGCACAGTACTTGGCACATAGTAGATTCCTAATAAATGTTAGTTAGCTGACTGCTAGTGTCTTTTCTCCGGGATCCCTCCACAGATTACCTTGTATTTATTTTGGATACATGTTGTCTTCCCCAGTAAAATGAAACTCACAGAAAGGGAGGGAATTGTTTCTTTGTACTTTGATCACACTACATAGTTTCTGGCACATAGTGAGTACTTAATGCATTCTTGTTGAAGTTTCTTTGTTTGTTTTAAAGCAACCGATAACAATTTTCGAGAAGTCTTCATAGCAATTTCTACATTAGACAACGTTACTCAAACAGTCATCATAATAGGGCAAATTTATATAATGCTTGACGGTTTATAAAGCATGTCAGGCATATTCTTTCTTTTGATTTTTTGATCTTTAGACTGAGTTTCTGGAGGCCAGAGACTGTCTTTCGCCTGTCTTTGTGTCCCCAGTATCTGGTACATAGTAAGCACTTAATAAATGGTCACTGACTTACATTTACCTCGTAAGAGAGAGATGCTGCTTTTTATTTATTTACAGATAAGGAAATAGAATGAGAAACTTGCTTGAGATTGCATATGTGTCTGGGGGAAGAATCTGAATGTTAGTCTTCCTGAGATTTATCCCTGGGTTCTATCCACCACACTACCTAGCCATCTCTATCAATCTAGGTGAGCCAACAGAAGATTTAGTCATCTGTTCATTACTAGTGCTTGAAAGGCATTGCTTTTAAATCCCCTGCTCTTTTTTAGACTAAGCATACTGAATCCTCTGCAGAACACAGGGCAGCTGCTTCTTTTGCTTATAAGAAAAAGTAGCCCCATGTCTGCCTCATGCATATGTACACACACACACACACACACACACACACACACACACACACATACACACACACACACACACACACACACACACACACACACACACACACACACACACACACAAAACCAGGCACAGCGCCATCTGGAGTAAACAAGCATGATGAAGCTTATATTCAACTAAAAAGCTTTTCTTATTTTCTCAGTTGTATGTTATTACCACATTCACGATTGGAAATTAACGCATATAATGAGTAAAGACCTTTTCAAACACAAAGTCAAAAGAAGGTTTACATCTGTATCCTGTAAATGCCTTCTGCATAGGTTACTCACTTAACTGTATTCGTGATGGTACAGTCCTGTATTTATATTTTGATAAAGCAGGGTATTTTAAAATAGCTTACAAAACAGAACATAGGAGAATGGTAACTTTTGTTAGAAAAGGGCTATTTGTTCTAAAAAAGTCTATTTATTCCATAGAATTCCTTCAAACATTGAGTCCTTCTACTGGATTTAATATAATATTTTAGTTAAATATTTTCAACTTGAATACATCTCTCTTGTATAAAACAGTAATTCTTGACCTGAAGGTCGTGTGCACCTGAGCTACTGAAGTTATTTTGCAAGGGTTCCAAAAGTCTCTATTTTTTTTTCATTGAATGTATACTAATAGTTCAGCCATTACCGTGTGAAGGCATGGAAAATTATTTAATCAATCAATCAAACAATCAACAAGCATGTATTAAGTGCCATCTCCGTGCTAGGCAGCAGGCATGAGAAACAGGGGCTTTTATACTCAAAAAAGTTGGAAACTACCAGCATAAAACATGGTATAACTTTATACCTTGTCTTTAACAAACAACATTATAAATGCTTAAATTATGCATTATTCATTTTGATTAGTCCTCTGTCAAATATTTACTGTAGTAAATTGATTTCCTTCTGTGTGAGCTGTATTACAGCAGAAGCCTCAAATTCTATACTGTCATTTTTCTATGATAGCATCTGAATTTTTATACTTCTAAACTAAAGAACATTTTAAAAAATGTTTTCATGTGTTATAAAAACCATACTATTTTAAAATATAATTTAAAGAAAATGAACTTTTTTGAAAAAATGGTGACCCTTCAGATATGTTTTTAAAATGCATGTTCTAAAGCAAAATGTCTTACAAATGTTTCAAATATCTGTAGAGGTTTCAATAAAGAAGGGTTTGGATTAGATTTTCTCCAAGATCCCTTCTAGCTCTTAAACGCTATCATTTTATCTTTTTTATGAATACTGTCCTTATCCATGGAAAAGTGCAGTAAATATACCCAACTTAAAAAGTAAACAAGTATACTTTGTATAGTAAGTATACAAGTATACCAGGTAAGTTTCTTGTTGCAATATCTTGAACATATAATTTATATCTATTGTTCTATGCACCAATTTGGTAGAAATTACATATTCTAATATGAACATGTACAGTAAGATTTGGTTTATGTGCCCAAGAGATTTCTTTAAAAAATACAGTAATAGCTAACAAGGGCACGGTTATAATAAAAATACTTAGGATCCTAACTTTCCATTTCAAATAATGCTCACCTCCCCCCTCCCCATAATAATAATGATAATAACTAACATTTATATAGAACCTTAAAGTTGCACAGTACATCATACATATTAGCACATTTGATTATTATACCATTCCTGTGAAGCGTTGTTAGGCACATTTCACAGATGAGTAAACTGAGACTGAAAAGTTGAATGACTTGTCATGGTCATATAGTTAGTATGTATCTGAAGCAGGATTAACATCCTATTTCCCCCAACTCAAACTTTTGAAACCTCCATAACATTCTCATTTTCTTCCTACCCGTTTCACCCAAAATACTAACTCTTGTAGATTTTATCTCTAAAATATGACTTGAATCCCTCATTTTCGTTCCATTTCTATGGTTCAGGCCATGATTAATTAATTCTCTAATTTCAACTTAACTGGGCTATTACAACACTTTTAGGTGATCTTCCTACCTTTTCTCTTTCCCTGTTTCATTCCGTTCTACTACCACCAGAGTAAACTGTGCAATACACAGCTCTTATTACTGCCTTGTCCAAAAATTATCAATGAGTCCTCATTTTCTACTAAAGTTCAAACATCTGAGCATAGCATTCAGTTTTCCACAATCTGTTTCCAAACTAACTTTCTAGACTTCCTTCTACATTCTAATTCTCTTCTTGAAAACTTTTACTGTAGCACCAAAAGATGAAACTTAATTAAGAAGTTCAACTATATAAGATGATTATCAGAATTTCATTTTTAAAAGTTACATTCATTTCCACTAACTATTCAGACTACATAGAATCTTGAGCCAAATAAGATGTCATGATTTTCATAATAGAGAGTTAAAACACTTCCTAAAAGTTAAGATCTATTCAAAAAGAACTATTTTTAAAAATTGAGGTTGAATAACAATTTTCTTTATGAAAAGCATAAAACCAGAAATTAACCTGGATGAAAACAGTTCTATTTATAATAATGTTGAACAAAAAAATCACAATTTCTCAAATGTGATTCATTCTGATCTCATGTAATGTCTGTTTAAGATCTATCTATAATAAAAGCTGAGTTCAAATCTAGCCTCAGATACTAGCTGTGTGACTCTGGGCAAGTCACTTAACCTGTCTGCCTCAGTTTCCTCATCTGTAAAATGGGGATAATGATAGCACTTACCTCCTAGAGTGGTTATGAAGATGAAATGAGATAATATTTGCAAAGCACTTTGAAAACCTCAAAGTACCATATATATAGCTAGGTATATTTATCTTTATAGATAGTATGTCTGTATGTCTCTCTATCTCTCTCCAGTGGTAACAAGACCATCCAAAAAGACTAGGGTAATTTCCCAGAGTCTTCTAAGTCCTCCAGCTCCTTAGCGCGGTCATCTGATCAGAGGATGTAACAATGCAAGGATGCCTGGGCCTTGTCATCTGTATCATAACTGCCCTTTTAGGATCTTTCCGTATACAGTGAAACCAAACCTTATTTTCATGTGTTCTGTCTCCCTTGAAATATGAGTTCATGACTGCTAATGGTGACTTTTCAAATCCTATAGGAGATAATGACTAAGGAGGTGAATTCAGCCTGTGGGCAATTAAAAAAAAAAAGTTGATGAGAGAATTTTGTATGTGGGATAATTTTGAGTACATTTCAGGCTATGTCTTCTAGATTCCCATTGAACTTGGGGACTAACTAGATCAGTCACTAGCTAGCCAAGAAGGCTAGAGCTGCTAGCAGTGATGGAGTAGAGGGGGAGGAAGGAAACTACTCAAAGATAGCTGGAGTGTCATCTGGTGGCCAAACAATGGACTTCACTCCACTCAGATGGTTAAGTAATAAAAGAGATCTCAAGATAGCCCCAGATAGAAAGGAATGAATTCATGGATGGTTACAGTTGTTAGTATGCGAACATTTTGAAACTTTGGCTAGAACTAATTATCAATCAACCTGTCATTCAAACTCTCTTTCTCTCTTTCTCTCTTTCTCTCTCTCTCTCTCTCTCTCTCTCTCTCTCTCTCTCTCTCTCTCTCTCTCTCACACACACACACACACACACACACACACACACACACACACACACACACACACACACACACGAGTCAATAAGGTATCTGCCTAGTTAGGAACATAAATGCTTCCATCCCTTTTGTTTTTTCCATGTGGATGGTTAGTCCAATCTATTTCAAATTACAGTGGATTTCACTAAGGAGATGTTGAAATGTTCCATGAACCTGTATGACATAGTTTGAGAAGAAAAACATTTGAATAAACTTATCATCCAAATAAAAACCTTTTCTTTATTTTTTAAAAAGATTTCTGTGAAAGATATCTTCCATCTGAAGATATGTTCCATATCTGAACACAGGGAAAAATATATCACCCTGTTTGACACTTGATAGCAAATTGTTCAGAGTTTTAAAAGATTCCAAATAGTGTTCTATTGAAAAAACTCTTTTATTTAATATCACTATTCTAGTGATGCTATGACTGTGAATCATAGAATATCATGATCTCAGAAGAATTAAAATTACAAATGGCTGAAAGCATTAAGTCACATGGTTGATTACAATGTGTAACATATTAACATCAATGTGAGAAGTGGCATAAAAGCTGCAATTGAGGATACAGATGACGGGAAAAGAAAATAAGTTAGGTATTTATTGTCGTAGACATTCTTGCCAAACAGAGGGACAGAGCTAGTGGTACACTGGTACCCCATTGTTTTTTTTAAAAGAAGAGGAAAATTTCTAGGATATATTAGGTAGTTGCTTAATGGGGGAATTGTGGTTTAAAAAATTGACAACCATAAGAAGCAAGAATTTCAAAGGATAAATGGGAATTCCTATTTAGTGAAACCATGGATTGACAAAAGTACATGTATAATAAGAATCCATTAAAATAAAGGATTATTATTGATTCATTGGTTTAATTTACACTAAATAAGTAACCATAAACTCTATTTTTATTATGAAATATTTATTATGGGAACAAGGTGACCCTGGAACCAATATAAATGGAATTTTTCTATTAATTCCTTTTTTTATACCTCTAAACTCTTTAGTAAAGAACAAATCTACAAACTAAAATAGAAAATGAATTACTTATTGCCTTCACTCTGATTATTCTTATAAGCTACTTTAAAAGAAGAAAGAAACAAGCATTTATTAAGTGTCTACTATGTGCCAGGCACTTTGCTCAGTGCTTTATTAATATTTCATTTCTCTTTTATCCTGACAACTACCCTGGGAAGTATTAATTAATTAATAAAATTAATCTAATTTTATAATTGAGGGAAAGTGAGGCAGAAAGTTTAAGTGACTTGTTCAGGGTCACACAGCTAATAAGTAGGCAGGATGTGAACACAGGTCTTTCTAACTCCAGGCCCAAGCATTCTATCTACTCATTGCCTTAGGGTCAAGCAAAGATAAGGATCAAGCAAATTGTCTAAGGTCCCATAAAGGACAGTGGCAGAAATAGGATTTGAGCCTCCAGTATAGCTTTTTCTTCCGTAGTCTTCTATGCAATGAAAAACAAACAAGGCCACTTCTACACTTCTATTTTGGGGCTTATTGTTCACTGTTACTTCTTCAATAGAATGAAACTAAGTTTTCTGTTGGAAAATAAAATGTCATCACCTCTTTAGACCTAATTTAGTTATTTACCTATACTCTTAGGAAAACTAGCATCCTTGAATGGCTACCCCTCAAATACCCCTTTGAGCCAAGAGACTCAAAAGCACCACAAAGATGCTTTCTTGTCTATAGAGGTTCAATAGTAATTTTTTCCACAAGTTTTTTACCTGTGTTTCACATTACCTACCATCAGCACGCATATTTACTTACGGGAAGTCATGTTAAACTAATTTCCACATCAGAGCTTCTCTATCTCAAATCAATCAATTTTGAATGTCATTTATTGAGCCCTTAAGAGCTGTCTAGTACTGTACTGTACCCAGATACTGGGGAGGAGATAAAGGAAGGAATGGATCACAAACAAGGGTTTGGTGATTTACTGGTTTTGTGATTCAGTCCTTAAGTCAATCCTCACTACCATGCCAACAATGATGGCATAGCAACACATTGCTTGCCAAAGAGGATCTGTCGAGACCATTACTCACAGAGCCTTGTGACATTTGCCTGTTTTGGCCACAGCTCAACTTGCAAAAAACAATCCAGCTCCAGAAACGGCAAAGATGCCAGTTTTCCTTGTACTAGGAGAATATCTGAGTGTATGTAAGCTAAAGCCACAGTAAAGGAAAAGAGGCCAATTTCATCAGGGTGTCACCCAGTCGTGTGCTTGGTGTGGCTTCCTTCTGTGTAGTTTTGAACAATTGGCTCAGTTGAGCTTTGCCTGTCAGTTGGCTTTTCATCAGCATCCGGTACCATTGCTGGAAGCAGAATGTCAGACCAGATGGACCAGGGAATGTTCTGATTCAATACGGCATAGTTTCCAGGGTCTTGAAACCTTACATGAAATGTCCTCAGGTTATGCTGATGCTGGAATGGTTCTCTATGGAGTTCTGAGGCAGTTAGGTTAACCACAAGTAATCTGATGCCATGTCAAATAGCCCATAGACAAATTACAAGGTCTTCACATATTGCATGAAATAACAAACAGTCTTGTAAACTGACCATGGAGAATTTTTAACTAATATAATATAGGGAATACAGGATGTATGTTGTGGTACTTTCCTTTGGCACAAAAAAAGCCTTACTATAATTCTAATTTGCTATGAACAAAATAACCACTCAATACATATTAACTGAAAATAATGGTTAAAAACAGAGCCATAAAAAGGATGGAGCAAAGGGTTTGGGGCCCAAGGGCATCAGCATTTAAGGAATATAATTGTTTCTGTTATACTATTCTGCAAAGTAAGTACCTTGTGTTACCCTTCTCTCATAATACCTTCCTTCAACTCCAGGTCCCTTGTTTGCTGTCTTTACCATTTTTATCCTTGAGATTGGGGATCATTAGTGGTGCTGCAGTGTCTGAGACCAGGTTGAAGCAGATTGTCCTCTGCTTTCTCCTCTCTTTCTTACTACTTCTTTTTCCTAATACTCCCCTTTCCTCCAGTGGAATTTACCCCAGGCATCAAAATGCTTAGTTATGGCTTTGCCTATAAGCAAGTGCCAGTCTTCCTTTTGCACTAAAAAGAGTGGGCACATTTTAAAGGTATGGCCCTTTGCAGTTCCCCTTTTTCATACAGAAGAAAAACACTCTGGTAAGATCCCCCCCATTTAAATTATAGGTATAGACAATTCAGATTTAAAAATATATCACTATATATGTATATATTAAAACACACACACATACACACATACACACACACATACACACACACATATATATATAGTGTGGAGAAAGAGAATATATCTATCCTCTACTCACAGAACCTCAGACATGTGGGTGTGAGATTCAAATTCAAACAATGGTAATGCCAGCAATTATTTACGAAGCTCCATCATTCTGCATAACTTCATACCTGAAGGAATTATACAGAGTGACCTCAAACCTCGAGGTCCTAAAATCTATGCAGTACACAACATTCATGGGCTGTGGAAATGAAAACATTCTGCTCACTTCAGCTTTGATGTTTTGTGGTATATTTCCCTCCACAAGAATAGTTTCGAATGGATTGAGGAAAAACTTCATAGCATAAAAAAAAGCAAACCCTGTCAGATTTATTACCCCAATTCGTGCAGCTCTAGTTTTTAACAGATCATGTTATGAATGAATGCCAAGGAGAAATCATTTTAATGACACTGTGAGGAAATTGTTCCTGGTCAGAAAATGTCAGACATATCAAAATTCTATAGATATGCTGAAAGGTCTAACTTGAGAAACAAAAATTGGGTGTGATGCTTCTAATTTCTAGAGGAATGCCTGGAAAAGAAAATTTCAGCTGAATTTGACATAAAGAAAGGTTCCAAGACCTTAGGAAAAGGGTGTGTGGGACTTGTCAGTCTAAAGGAAAGGGAGGGTACAGTTTCTTTAAAAAACTCCCAAAGCTAAGGATTTTCCTGCCATCAAGTTACATTTATAGCTCCTTCTCTTCTGCCAAGGGCACTAAGTGGTTTGCTAAAGACTCTGATTCCATTTTATTCTTAGGAGAAACAGGGTAGAATTAAAACAAAATGAAACAAAAGCAATAGGGCTCCTTTCTCTCTCCACCTTCCCCATCCCTCCCCCCACCAAACGATTCTGTGGCTGGTTACATTCCCAGTCTCTAAATGTTTTGAAGCATGTTGCTTGGTGCAATCCACTTGAAAGTAAGCATGTGCTCCTTCCTGGGTCAAGGATTTGACGCTCTGCCCATATTAGAATCCTTTCCTTTTTCTAGCCCTGGGCTACAGCAATGAGGCTAGCACCCAGCAAAATCTAGGTTATCACAACATTCATTTAAAAAGTAACCTTTCCCCAGAGGTCAACTCTTATAAGTGAGAGGTCTGATATTCACTACCTTCTATAAATCAGCCTATTTACCTCCTTTCAGAATTTTTTCTTGTTTTCTGGTAATCAGTAGAGTCTGGCTGATTTAGCAGAAGAGTTGTAAAAAGGACTCGAGTCAGGAGACCTGAGTTCAAGTGCCACCTTAGCCACTAACTGCATGTCTCAGTTTAGACAAATCCTATCATCTCTCTGGGCCTCAGTTTTCTCATGTGTAAAATGGGAGAACTGGTCTAGGTGATAGCTCTAGGCAAACTTTTACCTCTCATAGTCTCTGATTTTTATAATCCTGGGTTTATAAAATCAGTTGTAAATTAAATGAGATTACAGAAAGGAAAAAGAGCAGAGACTAAAATAGAGTGGTGGTAGGGGAATGGTGTGTTTAGGATTGTCTTCAGAGTCCTTGATAGAAAGGGCCAAAGCTTATGATTTCATGGTATGGAGATCTGTTGGAAATTTACTGTGACAATTCAGGAAGTTGCCTGAGAGATTGACTTGTCCAAGGTTCCAGTTAGTAAACTTTCTTGACCAATGAAAACTGTATCTGTTTTGCAATTTATTGTCTTAGAGGGTTTCCTGAGGTATTGAGTGTTTTGCTAAATGACTTGCCCATTGGTCACATGGCGAGTAGCTGAGAGAGGCTGAACTTGAAATCAACTCTGATGCCAAGGACATCTCTTTCCTGATTGTACCTTGCTATTTCACTGTTTTGGTCTCTCTCTCCAAAAATTTTATACACACTTACTGTATGTATAACATATATACATATGATTTTTTTCCCTACAAAGAACATGTAGAGACCTCAAGGATTTCCCATAGCTAGATCAGTGAAGAGTAATTATTGTCTTCTCTTGTATCGTCAAGTTTTGACTGACCTTTTTACTCTCTACCTATAAACATGCTTTGGACTCACCTATACTAAAACTGTTCTTTCCTTTACATTACTATTTTCTTTGTTTATCTTATTGCTGAATTTCTGAAGAGTTATCTGAACTCATTGCCTTTGTTTTCCTTCCCCTCAGTCATTCTTTAATCCTTTATAATCTAACTTCCATCTCTTTGCAAACCATTGAAAATGGTCTCTCATATGGTCATCAATGACCTCTAAATTTAATGGCCCTTTCTTAGCCCAATCCAATTTGATCTCTCTTCAGTATCTAAAGTGCTGAGCAACTGGCCCATACCCCTCCTTTTCTGAGAGTTTCTCTTCCCTTGGCTTCCAGAATACTTGGCTGTGTTTGTTCTACTTCTGCTTTTCTGGCTGCCCTAAATACTGGAGACCACAAAACAACTTTGTCAATAGTGGTTCAGTGACTATTTCTCCACAAATATTTCTATTCTGCTTCAGAACAAATAATTTTAAAAATCAAATAAGCATTCTTTTAATAAATCACTTCTTACTGTCCTTATATCAACTATTTAGACCTAATTTAGTTATATAATTATTTGTACTTGCCCTTAGAAAAGCCCCCAGATCCTCTAGTGACTTCCCCATTAGATCCCTCCTAAGTGGACACTCTTTCTACCTTGAAATGTTTCTTCCTTCTTTTTTCTCTTTTTTTCCCTTTTGGATCTCATCCATTCTCATGGTTTGAACTTGGAGTAATATATCAAATCTAAATTTTTAACTCTGACCACTCTACTGAAAGCTAAACCAGCAAGTTTTAACTCTCCCTTTTTATGTCTACATGAATGTCCCACAAGCATCTCAAGGTTACCATGTTCAAAACTGAATTTATCAAAATCTCCTTGTTTCTGGCCATGACACCACCCGCACTCTCCCAATCTCTCTCCCTTGAAGCGTTGTAATTCACTTTGCCTACTCTTCCTCCACTCTACCCCATGCTACATTTAACATGTCATTGGGTGGTGTTGTTCCTTCCTCTAAAATAGCTGCCCCATCCTATTCTTTTCATCCTCACTTGGACTACTTTAATAGTTTCCTACTCTGACCAAGTTTTCAATCTACCTTACACAGATTAATCTTTTTAAAGAATGATCATGTCATTCTCTTATTTTAAAAAAAACAAGACTTGTTCTTATATTTGGAATTAAATCTGAACTCTCTCCTCTCTGTCATTTAAGGCACTATCATTTGGTCCCAACTCCCATTTCTAGCACTATCTTCCGCTACTCCCCTTTATAAACATTAAGCTTTAGTCAAAACAGATTACTTACTGTTTCCAGAACACACCCCAGGCTTTCTACCTCAGAATCTTTTACTTCAGCTGTTTCTGCTATAAAGAAAATCCTTCTTTCTCCTACTTTCCCACACTTTTCCAACTCTAACCCATTTTTCAGACCCCAATTCAAATGGCATTTTGTCTGTGAAGCCTTCCTTGATTCCAGACAAGAATTCCCTCCTTCCTCTTCAGAGCTCCCTTTGCACTGGGTATCTCTATTACCGAATGTTTATACTGTGCTTGGTAGTATAACTATTGTACACATGGCATATCACATGGTGTGCAGATGGTTACTAAGCCTGGGGCAAGTCCTTAAACTTCCATGGATTTGTTCCCACGTCCAATGAGATAACAATATATAGAAGCCTTTGCCAACCTTAAATTGCTATATAAATTCTAGCCATTAAATAAATTGTCATTTTCATATATGAAAGTTGTTTAAAGTAATATGCATTTTGTTGATGCTATGAAACTTCCTGGGAACCAAACCATCCTGTATTAACAGTGGGTCCTGTTTGCTGAAGTCAATTTTATGATGTGAAGTAGTATTCTTTTACCCCATGTAGTCATTTAATAATATAATATATTAGACTTCAAAAAAATTGCTTCACATTTCTTCAGAAACCTAGTTATATTTATGAATAAAACTCACATGCCAAACTTAAGAGTTCAACAGGTTTTCCATAAGATCGTGTTAAGATGGGAACGAGATAATAACAATAGAATTCACTATCTACTCTCCATAGCACATGGAACTGAGGAAAAAAACTTTTTTTTCCCCCTTGGCCAGAAAATCTTGAAACAGTCAGTTATGGCTAGATGTTGAAATACTTGATTTAAAAAAAAAACACGGAGATGAACATTGAAAACCATTTTAGCAAAAGCATAACTTGGTATGTGTGTACATGTGAAAAAAACATGCTTCATTTGAAGTTCATTGGCTCTTATTTATGTCAGCTGAGCTGTTGTTGGAACATTTGGTACAGACAGTTGCTGCATGAGGACTATACCCATACCACCCTAGATATATGCACCCTGAAGGCTAATGATGGCTGCTGTTCACTGGGAAAAGGAAAAGACCCAGCAGCCAAACATCTGATCTATGGAGTTTCTTTCCAATTCACAGAGCATACCACTAAAAACCTCCTAAAAGTCTTGGCTAGTTGCTCAACAAAACAGGAAGCAGCAGCCATTTTGAAATTCCAAAATTTAAAACCATCAAAAGGAATCCTTGAGGAAATTGTAAACATTTTGGAGGAGGAAAAAGAAAACTTTCAGCAATTTAGATTCTAGCTCTTTCTTTATCCATTCATACTCCTAAGTCAACATTTGTAGTTATGAAATGCTCACTATTCTGATACCTTTGGATTCTAGAACATCACTGCAAAAGTTCTCAGCTTATGTCTTTGCACCCGAATGCATCATTTCTTTTTTCAGTCATGAACAGTAACAAACTGATAATCACAGAGGAAAGTGTGGCGAATCTATGGACAGAGGACTTGGCTTTGAATCCTAGCTTTGCTACATGCTACCTATGTGTCCTTGAACACTTAACCTCTAGGGATGCAGTGCCATCAAATACAAAATGAGTGTGTTGATCTTGGTGGCCTCTAAGGTCATTTCCTGCTCTAAATCTTTGGTCCTCTGACAAGGCTCTTCTATCAATATAGAATTATGAAAGCAATGGACAAAAATGAAGTATAGAGACTGAATTCTCATTATACTAAATACACATTTCTCTCTTGGGCTGTGTCTACACCAGTGATGTTTAACTGAACAATTATTAGGTGGATTACTATCTTGTTCCTTGAAGAAGAGATAATCATCTGCATACATTCTCGTGTTTCCTGAATTTTATTCAAGGCTTCTATGCTTGGTTTAAAGTCATCAAGCTAAGATTCACTAAAAAATGGTGAGTGAGGTTAGATTAGTCTCCAGGTCCTCATTTACCTTAGTTCTGCCTCTGGAAAATGTACATAGCACCACAGGAACTAGGACAGGAAGGGACCTTAGGGAACATAGTCCAAACTTCTCATTTTACAGAAATTAACTTATGGTCCAGAAAGTGGAAATGACTTTCCTCAGGGGTAAGAAACAAATAGAGCTGGATTTTGAACTGAGGTCTTCTGACCAAGGTCAGTACTATGTCTATTATCCTTGATACCTCTCATAAAGTGATATCGCAGATGGGTACACTGCTTCCTTTTTTTCTGAAACTCTGAATCTGGAGAACATGAGGACAGAATCAAGATAAGAAGTGAAAAGGGGTAAGAAAACAACAGCATGTGAATCATATGATTAAAGGCCTGATATGATTTGGGTTCAAATCCTAACTCTACTATTTATGAGCTATATTAACTTAAACAAGTCAGTTATATTCTTTGAGCCTCAGTTTCTTCTTAAAGCAAGGGTAAGAACACTGATCTACTTCCCAATCATGAAATTGTTTTGAGTATCAATGGCATTATTTATGATTTTATAAAATGCAAATTTATTTTTTTAAATATTCAAATTTTTCAATATTTCTTATTTTTTTTCAACTAGCAAAAATCAATTTTCTCTCCCTCCAACCTCTCTTTCCCATTGGGAGAAAAAAAGGAAAATAAAACACTTGTAACAAATTTGCATAATATGCATAATCAGGCAAAACAAATTCCCTCATTCACCATTTCCAAAAAATTATATTGCAATATATAAAAAGTATCTTGTAACTGTAAATCCCTGAAAATGTATATGTATGTAAATATACATATATATAAATAACACATGTATACTATTGCTGTTATTAATATAATATCAAAATTTTGGTTATTTACAGGAAATAGTACTATATCAAGATGAAAACACAACTTAAAATTTTGTTCCTTTGAAAAAATATAGATATGTAGGAAAAATTACCAAAGTCCAATAATTTTCTTAGAGCACACAGCTCTGTCTTCTTAAACCACTATGAAAACAGATAACCACCTTCAACAACCATGAAACAAATGAGAAAACATCCCTCACCAAACTAAAAAGAGGAGAGTTTTCAATTGTACCATTACTTATAATGTGAGCCACTAAAAGACAAGGAAGTGCTCTACAGAAACAAAAGTTAAATTAAGGAGATTCTGGAATTAAAGACAGGTGCCAAAGGCCACAAGTAAAACATTAAGCTAAAACAAACAATAGCCTCACTCTTTTTTTTACTGATTAGTTATCCTACCTTTATGACCGGATAGTATTTCCTTGTTTGCAATTTTACAAGTTAAAAAAAAGGTGGGAAGACCTTTGTGTAAGGCATTGTATTAACCCTGGGATACAACTTTGAAAGAAAGCAAGATTCTGAGACTATCTGTTGGGATTGGAAGCTCAATTCCGTGTGGACAGTCTCGGGCGGGTAAAGGTGGGAGCTTCTAAATCTTAGAGCTCTCACGAGACCCCCCCAGGAAACGGCAGGGGATCGAGGTGAACCGAGCTATCTCGAGTAATTCCGCCTCTTCCCGTGAGAAACGTGATGGGAGAGAGATCTCCCTGCCCTCGAGATTGTCCCAGATCTGGGCACACCTAGTTACCTAACAGCACGGTATTCAGATGCAAACTATGCGGCTGAAGGTTAAGTAGGATTGAGGAAGCCTGAAAGCTCTCTTAGCACGTGAGGAGCCAAGAGGACAGTAGGCTCCACTTTCTTCTTTCCTCTCTCCCCTCCCCCTCTCTCCCCGCTTGTACTTCTACTTCCAATCCCTTAAGATCTTAGCCTCCTTAGGAAATCTCCCCCTCTTCCTCCTAAGGAAGACCCCCTGCACTTGTAACCTAGACCCTGAAATAAAGCTCAACCCTTGTTCGACTCTGGAACGTCCTTTCTCTCATATGAGCATCCGGTTTTGGCCAACCGAAGACCTCGGAGGTGAGGTAAGAAGACTTGGGTAGCCCACACAGGCCTCTAGGTCTGGCAACTATCAAGGAGGAGGCAATACATTCCAGACATGGGGCTTGTGTGATCATATGATAGGAGGAGTTATAGTGTTAAATTCAGGTAATAGCTTGTAGTGTAGTTTGGCTGGAATGAAAAGGAATAGTAAGAAACATTCACAACAGGGAGAAATACAAAATAGAATTGTAAAGGTAATTGGGAGTCAGATTGAAGAGAGCCAGAAATACAGCAGGAATTTACATTTTTGTCCTATAGGCAACATGGAGTGCTGTTTTTTTTTTTTTGAACAAGGGAGTGATATGGTCAATCTTGTGCCTTAGGAAGATGATTTTTGCAGCCAAATGGAGGAAAAATTGGATAGGGGAGAGGCTGGAAACAGGGAGATGAATTAGAAGGCTATTATAGTAGTCCAGGTGAGACATGATAAGGGCCTGCAAGAGTGGTGGCTCTATGATTGGAGAGAAAGAGGTGTATGACAGATCTGGTCATAGAATCAGTCAGACTTTGGTATCTGATTAGATATGATAAGTGAAAGGAAAAGAAGTACTAAAGATTACTCTGAGATTATAAAAATACTTTAATAAAAGTATACTGCTCAACAGGAATAGGAAGTTTGGAGGAAGGACAAGCTTTGAGGGAGATAATAAGTTCTGTTTTGAACATGTTGTATATGAGATTCTCAAAATAAGGCACAAGATTGTCCACATCACTCCCCTGCTATAGGATATTCAAGTGGAGGTGGACCATTAGGCAGCTGGTCACATAGGCTGGAGTTAAAGAGAGATTAGGGCTATTGTACAAATTGTGAGTCATCTGTACAATGAAAATATTTCAAGGAGAGAGAGGAGAGAGCATAAAGGAAGTAACAAAAGGGGAGAGAATGAGAAAGGAGAGAGCCCAGAGGAGAGCCTTTAGAGACACTCAGAATTGGGGGCAAAAGATAGAAAATAAAAACAGCAAAGGAGGCTGAGAACTAGTCAGCTAGGAAGAAAACTAGGATAGAGCTGTGTCACAGAAGCCTAGGGAGGACAGAGTATCTAGGAGGGAAGGGCTAGTCATTGTCATCAAAATCTGCAGAAAAGTCACAGAGGAGGAGAACTGAGAAGAAGTCATGGAACTCAGCAGTGAGATTCTAAGTTAACTTGGACAGATGAGTTTCCATTAAATGATGAAGTTAGAAGTCAGATTGCAAGGACTTGAGGAGCAGATGTTGAGGAAGTAGAGTCAGTGAGTTTAGGTGAGTCTTTTTATGAGTTTGACAATAAAAAATGAAAATGAGAGAGAGGGAAAGGGAATAATCCATGGAGCACACTCCCAGAGGAGAGCAGAAGAGGATGAGATTAAGGACGTAGGAAGAGAGATTGACCTTGAGAATGGCTCCTATTTTTCAGAGATTTTCACTTCAAAGAAGATGAATATGGGAAAAGACCTTGAGGATTTCTAAAGTATGGAGTAGGGGAGAGGAGGGAGATTGTCTCCTTTTCCTGTTCAACAGAAGGCAAGGGTTTCTGTGGTGAAGGAGGTGTGAGGAAGCACTTGAGGATGTAGGGAGAGAAAAGGAGTTTTGGAATAGTTACTAAAGAGTAAAGGATAGTCAATAAGGGAAGAATGAAGTGGTTTTCTTGTTTTACTTTTTTTTTTTTGCCACCTAACAATAAAGGCCCACTTAAGACTGGATGGTGTAAATCTGAAGAGGACTCAGGTGGATGCTTGTGTCATTTCCTCCAGCGGTGTGTGGTAGCTCAGGGGCATGTGTGGAGAAGGCAGATGGCCTGGAATTGAGAATTGGCTGTATATTGGTAGTATTAGGAAAAGGACAATACATAATTGAATTGCTAACTATTAAGGGACTAAGGTCAAGACTTACAGCAGAAAAGTGAGGATGGACTAAGGAGAATGGGAAAGGATAGGCAATTTAGGGGTTTTTTATGACAAAGAAATTAGAAACAAGCAAAGATTAGGTTAGGAGAAGTGAAACCCAGAGACATGGAATGACTGGCAATTATCAGAGAAGGGAAGAGCTTCATTATTTAAAATACTCAAACTGGTACATAGGTAATACATGAGGTCAAGGTATAGCCATCTTTGTGTGTGTGTGAGAGGCAGGAAAATAAAGTTGTAGGGCATGAGAATCGAGGAATTTAATAAACTGTGAGGACAGTGTGCTTGAGGGGACATCAATGTGTACTTTGAGTCCCTGAGCATGATTTGAGAGGACATCAATATGTGCTTTGAGTCCCTGAGCATGATAGCAGTAATTGAGCTGGAGAGAAAGACTGAGCCAGGGACGGAACTCCAAGAAAAGCAGGTAGAGTGACCTGTAGGCTGGTAGATCATGCAACAAAGATAAAGACTGAATGAAATAAAAAAGCTTGATTAGGGGAGTTGTTAGGTAAGAGGGAGGATCCCAGGTACCTCTTGTTTTTTGTATTGAAGCACTGGGTCACAGGGTTATGCCCTCTGGCTCTAAAAAGTTTATAAATACTCTGAGGGTGAGGTTTTACTTTGGGGTTTCTTTGGGGCTTGCTTACTGAAAATGTTTCTTTGGCCAGAGAGATTCTGGGAAGCCGCTAAGGAGCCCACCTCCCCGCCTTAAAATCCAGAAGTTGATGCTTCCCTCTCTGATAGCTATGTGTATGTGATGGTCAGCCATTTTGGAAGCATGTCTGTGGAGTTTTGATTTCTCTGTAATTTTGACTTTGATTTTCTCTAATATCTGTGCTTCATTAAAATGATTGTTAACTCCTTGAAAGTTGCTTTCTTTTCATGAATGCAGATCTAAGAACCTGTGGTAGCAGGACCCCCTGTATATGTTGGGGTGCTTACTGATACAAGAGAGTATCTAGAAATGCATTATCTTGAAGAAAGCTAGGTTTTCATGAGTGAAAGGTACAAAGAATATAAAAAGAGATCAAAGATAAAGGGTAGCTTATTAAATGAGTGGGTACTCCAGAGGGTGTGGAAAGAGTAACCAGAAAAGGTTTTGAGGAAATACAACTCTGTAATGTTCAATCTCTCTTTATAATTACTTGTTCCTTTTTTTGTGCCACATATAGACATGTCCAGATTTTCCCCCATGCTTTATTTGATCTTACTATGTCCTTAATTTATTATCCTATGTCTCTTTAGATTCAGCTGCCCTATCACTCTGGAACTTCCCTTAGCACATGACGCTTTTTAATCCTGCTCTATCCTTGCACCATGTTGGCCTTGTCCTCTCACTGGTGGTTTCCTCCATTTTGAACATCTGTTCAGGCTGGCCATGCTTCATTCCCTTCCCAGCTGTGCTTCTGATTCTTAAGGACTTTGCCATCACTTCCGCTGAGCAGTACCACCTTTCTTCACTCCCCTCCTTCAAACTGCCTTTTATAAGTCACCTTCCTCAAGTATAATGCAAGTTCCTTGAGGGCAAAGGGTGCTTTTCTTTTTGTTTATTTTAATATCATCAGCACTTTTCTGGTCTTTGGTACATAGTAAGTATCAAACAAAGGCTATTTATCTTTTATCACTTTCATAGCACAACTCTTAGAAAAAAGCTGTCTTTATTGTTGCATCAGCCACTTGCTTCTCAGTCCCTTGAAATATGGTTTGTCCTCACTACTCAATTAATCTTCTCTTTCCAAAGTCAATAGTGATCTCCTTATTGAAAAATCTAATGTACTTTCCTCAGTTCTCTTTCTTTTTTGACCTCTCTGAACTATTTGACACTTGATAATCCTCTCCTGCCTACTCTCTCCTCCATGGGTTTTCATGACTGATCTCTCATGGTTCTCCTACCTGTCTAACTGATCCTTTTCAGTTTCTTCTGCAGGGTTACCATCCATGTCCCAACCCCATTCATGAGCATCCTGAAGAGCTCCATACCATACCCTTTCCTCTCCTATATCTACACTACATCCTCTCCCATGGATTCAATTATCACTGTTGTTCAGATGACTCCAGAATCTACATAGAAAGTTTTCAAATCTTTCCTGAGATCTAGTCCTGTATCTTTCTGGACATCTCCACCTGGACATCCCATAGGCATCTCAAATTCAAAATGCCCAAAGATAAAATCACCTTTTGCCCTTCCTCCTAACTTCCCTATTTCTGTCAAAGGCATCATATTCTTCCAGCCACTGAGGTTCAGAATCTAGGACTTCGCTCTCAATCACCCTTCTCCCATAATCAATCATTTGCTAAGTATTGTTGACTTCTGTTTCTTAACATTTCTTGGATCTGTCTCTTTTCTGCCCACACTATAATTACCCTATTTCAGGCTGTCATCGCCTCTTAATTGGCACAATAAATTGAAATAGCTTCCTAATTGTTCTTGAAATCAATCTCTCTCCTCTTGCATTTATCCTCCAAATAGCTGCTAAATTGATATTCTTAAGGCACAGATCTGATCATGTCACTCTCTTACTCAAGAAGTTTCAGTAGCTCCCTTTTACTTTTAAGATAAAATACACTTCTTCTGGCATTTAGAGATCTTCACAATTTGGTTCTGGCCTACATCTCCAGGTTGATTGCTCATGACCAAACTGTCTTAATTTTTATCCTCATGTACCATCCTTTTTCTTTGCACAAGCTGTTCATGTTTAGAATGCTTTCTCTTCTCTCTTCCATCTCTTGGAACAACTAATTCCTTTTTCCTCAAGATCAATCTTGAGGATCACCTCCTTCATGAGGCTTTTCCTTATTCTCCAAGTTGTTAGTTATCATATGTCCCCAAATAACTTAATTTTGTATATATCCTGTATTTTTTTATCTGTGGAATATGGTATTCTCCACAATAAATGTAAGCTTCTTGAGTGAAGGTATTACCTCAGTTTTATATCTGTACTTGATCTCTTTACACAGTGGAAATATGAACCAGTCTTCCTATTTACAGACCACAGAAAACATCAGCTATGATAATGTACCTTCTGAAATGGTTACTTATTGCTTTAACCACCTTCACTGTCTCTCTGTGATATAGCACTAAGAAGATCATTACCTCTAGACAACTCTAAGTTGCAAAGAAGGTTGTGAAGACACTCTTTATGGGAATGAAATCATAGATCAGGACCCCAAAATAACCTGAATTAAAATCACCATCATCTCTCTGTCTGTTGTTGCCACATTCCCACAAATATTATGCACACACATACTACTTGTTTTCATATTTCTTATTTATCTATAACTTTTCCGGTTAGATAGATATTTCTACGACTGTGGTATGTGATCATACACACACACACACACACACACACACACACACACAGTAGATGCTTGGCAACAGTGTATAAATATCACTATCCAAAAATAGCACAAAAGCCTTAGCAAAACAATTCTTTGACCACCCACCCCTTACAAATAAGTTGCCATTCTTTTAATTACAGTAGAATCCTGCCAGGTAGCTTACTTTCAGCTGCTTAGCTCAATTCTAACATCACATTCAGATGTTTATTACAATCCAATGTCCCACTTCTTCAACTGGACAAAAGGAAAAACATACCGAGAATACTTTTGGTGGGCATGTGCTTGGCAAATTTTTGTAGGCATCATCATGTCATGGCATGTCACCAATTAAGCTTTAATTTCCTTTAATTGGCCTTCCCTCCAGGGTGCTGGCACAAACTGAAGGAAAGAAAAATCTTTCCTGCCATTAAACGTACAATATAAAAATCAAAATACTCCCTGAGATCATGCCACATAAAGCCTTTTATTGTAGAGACTTTACAGAATCTCCACTGCTCTATATACTCTTTATTGATTTGGTGCCTTTTTAAAAAGCATTCATTATTGCCAGAATACTGAGATCTTTCATTTTTACCAAGCTTTATGGTAAAAATGTTCTTACAGAATACTTCCGTATATATTATCTCCTTTGTCCCCTGTATAAAAACTATGAGATAGGTGAGGCAGGCATTACTATCTCCATTTTGCAGAAGAGAAAACTGAGAGTCAGAGTTTAAGTGACTGGCTTAGGGTCATACATTTATTTAGTGACAGAGCCGGTATCTAAACCTTGGTCCTCAAACTCCTAATCTAGTGATCTTAAAGATAGCTGAATGGCGCAGTGGATAGAGTGTCCAGCCAGAAGTCAGAAAGTCCTGTCTCTCTGAGTTCAAATTTGGCCTCAGAGACTTACTAGCTGTGTGACTCTGGGAAAGTCACTTACCCCTATTTGCCTCAGTTTTTTCATCTGTAAAATCAGTGGGAGAAGGAAATAGCAGCAAACTACTCTAGTATCTTTGCCAAGAAAATCCCAAATGGAAGAACTTGAAACAACAACAAAAATGATCATAGACCCATATATGTAACTGTTAGGAATGGAAGGATACTTCTCATCTTAACTCTTTTGCCATTAAGGTCTTGAAAGTAAAAATAAATCATTTGTGAAAGGGAAGAATTTACCAACATATCCCAAACACTCCTTTCAAATTATCTGTCGTAAGAAAACCAAATTCCATTGTAAGAGATTTGTTTCGCCTGTCATGTTTACAAAGCACCTCCAAGGAGAACTAGCTAATTCTCAACAATCCATATGCCTCATTGTTCTAAGGAGTAATTATTTTCCATAGTAAGGAAGGAGGAATGCACAGCATGTTGTAAATTGTATCGGATGAATGATGATACGTATCCTCCAAATGCGAACAGGTCATCAGCTTCCATCATTTGTAGCTGTTCTAAAGACAGGGCAATAAAGAAATTTAAACAACAGAAAATGATCCTTAATAAATGAGGACCAGAGCCCCATATGCCATAGGTTATAAAGTCAACCCAAAAAATGTCAGTACTTCTTATGGATATACTAAATGCAGGAAGAAGACAGAAAAAAGAGTGAAAAGACTTTGTACAGAAAAATTAGAATTTTAAAAGCATGAATATATTTTTAAAAGTTCCTGTAAAACCATTTACCATTAAAGCAGTTGGTCCTCTTTTTATTAATCATTGAGAATCTTTGGTCCCCAAAGGATTTATTTGTCATGTACTAAGTGCTGATAATGCATTAGGTGCTATGTGCACATTTTCTTAGACAGACAACAAAGGCTTCCAAATCAACACAAATTTAAATGTCTTCTTCTGAGCAGATAATCATTATTTCTGCACTGCTGGTAGTATCAGTAACTGCATGCGAAATATACATTGTAAAGATCAAAATCATTTCAAGATGAAATGAAGCCAAAGTACAAAAGACACCAAATAAATTAATGAAACGAACAAAGCTGAGGGAGATTTCTGGGAAGATGGCAGAGTAGGTCAGGAAATTTCAAGCTCTTCTTCACAAACAAGATAAAATAGAACCTCAGGGTGAACATAGAAAGGCAAAAATAAATAAGAGTTGGGACAGATCAGTGATTCTCCTGAGACAACTGGAGAAGACCTGAGAAAAGACCCCAGGGACAGGGATTCAGCCTGAGGAAAGTGCAAACCCCACCAGAAACCACAAACAACAAGCTGTGGGGTTAGCTGGGTTGGGAGCCTCAGCCTCAGTCACAGTCACAGGAATTCTCATCTCACAGACATCTGAGGAGAGGGGATGGGGGAGGGAAGACTGAAGGACACTCTGCTGCCAAGTGACACCAGGCCTAGCTATGCTTTCAAGACATGGTCCCAGGCTGCTGCTGATGGAGCTTACGCATGGTGAATGCAGAAGCAGTGGGTGGGGATGCTAATGGATACAGGCACTTACAGGAAAGCTGGGCTCCTGGTTTGAGTTCTAGGCCAGAGGGGAGAAATGAAGGTTACAGCCACTGGAGGGTTCTCAGGAAGCAAGAGTTTTTTCCAGCATAGTGTGGCTGGGGACCCTAGGTGTGGCTTGGAGGGGGAAATGAGTGCCTAGGTTGAGCCCCCAGATAAAGCTCAGAAAATAAAAGTAAGAAGGACCTGAGGTCAGAGGTACCATCCCCCACACCCCTGGACTAGAGGTGGTTATGATAACAAGCTGCTAAATATATAAAAAAAAAAATGAAAATGAGTAAGCAAAGGAGAAAGAACCCAACCACAGACAGTTACTATAGGGATAGAGAAAACCTGGATTCATTTTCAGAGGAGGATACAAAAGCAAAAAAAATGTCTTTTCTACTATAAAGAATAATGTCAAATGGTCACATGCCCAAAAAGAGGTCTTGGAAGAAGTTAAAAAGTACTTTAAAAATCAAGTAAGAGAGATTGAGGAAAAATTAGGAAAAAAAAGGACAATCCAAGAAAACCAAGAAAATTATGGAAAGAGATCTAGAATCTTAAGGAAAAAAACACTCCTTGAAAACTAGAATTGAGCAAGGGGAAGTGAATGGCATTATAAGATGCCAAGAAATAATAAAACAAAATAAAAAGAATGAAAAAAATAGAAGAGAATATGAAACATAAGCAAAACAATTGCTCTGGAGAATGGATCAAGAAGAGAAAATGTAAGAATTATTGAACTACTTGAAAGCTATGATTAAAAAAAAAGAATAAAAGAAAATTGCCCTGAAGTTTTATAATAAGAGGGGAAAACAGAAATAGGAAAAAACCCCACCCATCACCACTTGAAAGAAATTCCAGGAGGAAAACCTACAGGAATTTCAAAGCCAAATTTTAAAACCTCCAGGTGAAGGAGAATATATAACATGCAACAAGAAAAAAAATCAAATACTGTGGATACACAATTAGAATCACACAAGACCTAGCAGATGCTACACTAAAAGACTGCAGGTCTTGAAACACTGTATATTGAAGAGCAAAAGAATTGGGGCTGTGGCCAAAAATAAATTACCCAGAAAAGTTAAATATAATCCTGAATGAAAAAAAAAATAGACATTCAATGAATTGACAGACTTTCAGGTTTTTGTTGCAAAAATACCAGAACTTAATGGAAAGTTTGGCATATAAGATCCAGGAGAAATATAAAGTAAACATCAAAGATCAATTACAAGGGATTCAATAGGGTCAAACTATTTACTTTTTACATCCAGAAATGTAACCCATGTTCTTAAAGCTGTCACTAGTAATTGGGATGAGCTGAATATGATGTAGAGATTCTAAAAAGCAAAATTGTATAGGAAAAGGTAAAAAGAGCAATTATTGCATGCAAATGAGGTACAAGAGGAAGAACTGGTATAGAGGAATCAGGTGGGGTGGAGGGCTGGTAGTGCTGAAACTCTACTCTCATCAGATCTGGGTTAAAGAGGAAACAATATATACACCTAGAATAGTGCAAAAGTCTTCTAAATTTATAAAGAAATAAGAGGGTGAGGGAACAGAATGTGAGGGGTGGTTAGGAAGGTGTATAGATGAAGATTTAGGAAGGTGGGGTGAGAAGATAAGGGAGAGACCTTTAGAGGAGTGGGTAGAACAAGGAAAAAGAGGGTTAGGGGAGAGGATAAGGGAGAGATTTTTTAAAAGGGTATGGAATAGTGAGGTACTGGTTAGAAGTAAATTAGAGGAGGGATAGGGTAAAAAGAGGGGATGAGAAGAACAATAATGAGGAAAAATAGGATGGAGGGAAATACACAAATATAATTATAATTTTGAATGTAAATGGGATGAATTCACCCATAAAACAGAAACAGCAAGATAGATTAAAAATCAGAACCCAACAATATTCAGTTTATAAGAAACACATTTAAAAATAAGAGATACACACACAGTTAACATAAAGGGCTAGGGTATTAGGTCTCAGCTGATGCAAAAAAAAAAAGCAGGGGTAGCAATCATGATAGCAAAGTCAAAGCTAAAATAGACTTAACCAAAAGAGATAAATGGGGAAACTACATGATAATAAAGGTACCATAGATAATGAAGCAATATCAATACTAAACTTATATGCACCAAATACTCCAGCATCTAAATTTTTAAAAGAAAAGCTAAATGTATTACAGGTGAAAATAGATAATAGTACTATAATAGTGGGGAGAGTCAATTTTCCCCTTTAAGAACTAGACAAATCTAACAAAATAATAAATAAGAAGGAAGCTAAGGAAGCGAATAGGATTTTAGATAAACTAGATGTGATAGATGTCTGGAGAGAAATGAATGAAAATAGAAAGGAATATAGCTTTTTCTCAGAGACACATGGTACGTTAACAAAGATTGATCATATATCAGGGCACAAAAAATTTTATAGGTAAAAACAGAAAAGCAGAATTATTAAATGTTTCCTTTACAGACCACAATGCAATAAAAAATTATATTCAATAAGAGACCGTGGAAACAGAAAAAAACTACAGACTTAAGCTAATCTTCAAGAATGTATGAGTTAAAGAACAAATAATAGATACAATCAGAAATTTCATGAAAGAAAATGACAATAATGAAACAATATATCAAGACCTATGGGATGCAGCAGAGGCAGTAATCAGAGGAAAATTTATATCTCTAAGTGCTTATATCAGTAAAAAAGAGAAAGAGCAGACCAACAAACTGGGCATACGATTAAAAAAACTAGAAAAACAACAAATTTAAAATTCCCAATTAAACACTAACTTGGAAATCCTAAAAAGTAAAGGTGAGATTAATACAATTGAGTGTAAGAAAACCATTAAATTAATAAATAAAATTATGAAAAAATCAATAAAATAGATACACCATTGGTTAATATGTTTAAAAAAAGACAGAGAAAACCAGATTACTAGTATCAAAAATGAAAAGGCTGAATATATCACTAACAAAGATAAAATCAAAGCAATTATAAGGAGTTTTTTGCCCTATTATATGCCAATAATTTAACAACTTAAGTGAAATAAGGAATATTTACAAAAATACAAACTGCCTAGATTAGTGGAAGGGGAAATAGAATATCTAAATAGACCTATTTTAGAAAAAGATACTGAACAGACCATAAATGACCTTCCTAAGAAAAATAGCAGCAGGACCAGACAGATTTACAAGTGAATTCTATCAAACATTTAAAGACCAACTAATTCCAATATTAAACAAATTATTTGAAATAATAGGCAAAGAAGGGATCCTATCAAGTTCCTTTTATGAAACAACTATGATCCTGATACCTCAACTAGGAAAAGTAAAAACAGAGAATGAAAATATAGACCAACTTCATTAATGAATATGGATGCAAAATCCTAAATAAAACACTAGGTAAAAGATTACAATATATTACAAAGATTATAACATTATCACTAAGCAGGATTTATACCAAGAATGCAGGCATGATTTAACATAAGGAAAACTATTAACATAATTGATTATATAAATAATTAAAGTAAAAAAATCATATGATTGTATTAATAGATGGAGAAAAAGCATTTGATAAAGTGTGACAGTCATTTCTAGTAGAAACACATGAAGTACAGGCATAAATGGACTTTTTCTTAAATTGATAAGAAGCATTTATCTAAAACCATTATCAAGCATTATTTGTAATGAGGATAAGTTAGAAGCCTTCCCAGTAAGACCAAGTGTGAAACAATGATTCCCACTCATCAATATTATTCAGTATTGTACTGGAAATCCTAACAATAAGAATGAGAAGAAAAAGAAATAGAAGGAATCAGAATAGGAAATGAGGTGATAAAACTATCTCTTTTTTGCACATGATATGATGATATACTTGGGAAATCCTAAAAACTTAACTAAAAAGTTAGTTGAAATAACTAGCAAAGTAGCAAGATATAGAGTAAACACATAGCATCAGTATTCCTATATATCACCAACAAGATCCTGCAGGAAGAGATAGCTAGAGGGATTCCATTTAAAATAACTCTAGACAGTATAAAACACCTGGGTATATATATACCAAAGTAAACCCAGCATGTATATGAATAAAACCATAGCAAACTCTGTACACAAATGTGATCAGATTTAATTAAATGGAAAAATATCAATTGTTCATGAGTAGGTATGGCCAATATAATAAAAATGTCAATTTTTACCAAAATTAATCTATGTATTTAGTGCCATCCCAATTAAATTATCAAAAATTTATTTTGTGGAACTAGAAAAAATAATAAAATTCATTTGGAAGAAAAAAGTCAATTATTTAAGGAACTAATGGGAAAAATGTAAAGCATGGAAGTTTATCATTTCAGAGTTTAAACTATATTATAAGACAATATTTATCTAAATTAACAGGTACTGGCTAAGTAATAGAAAGGTACATTGTTGGGGCCCAGCTCTGGACCGTGGCCTCCTGTATGGAAAGTAGAGACACCTGGAGGTGTTAACCTGCTTACGTAGCTGGTCTAGTAAGCTACGAGGTACTACTGGGAACGCCTCAGTAACAGGATAGGCTCCGCCTATGGGGAGGAACATGGGAGGAGCTCGGGTGCCTAAAGATATACTGGGGCATTGGGGGGATGCCGGGGGGAGTGAATTAACCATTAAAGAGTGAACAGCTGCCAACTCGGGTGTTCTGTCTAGTTATCTCCCTCCCCCACAGGAGGGGCCAGGGATGCCTGAAGACCAACAGAGATCCAGATCTAGATCTTGAGGTAAGATTCCAAGTGAAGCCCTGGGAGGGAGAGTTAGCGTAAGGAGCCCGGGACATTTGAATAAGTGAAAGGAGCCTGGGATATTTAAATTAGTGAAGAAAGCCCTGGACAGTACATCAGTGTACAGAGTAGACATGCAATCTCCAGCAACAAACTAATATAGTAACCCAATGTTTGATAAACGTAAAGACTTAGGTTTTTGGACTAAGAACTTATTATTTGGTGAAAATTGTTGAGAAAGCGGAAAAGCAGTCTAGCAAAAATTGGGCAAAGATCAATATCTTATTTACCAAAATAAGGTCAAAATGGATGCACAACCTAGATATAAAGGGAGATATTGCAAGAAACTTTGAAAAACATGGAAGATACTACCTATCATATTTATGGATAGGTGAACAATTTATGAACAAACAAGAGATAGTGTTGTGAGATATAAAATGGATAATCTTGATCACATTAAATTAAAAAAGTTTTGCACAAATAAAACAAATGTAGCCAAGATCAGAAGGAAAGCAAAAAACTGTGCAAAAAAATTTTATAGACAGTTCCTCAGATAAAATGGGTCTCATATCTCAAATATATAAAGAATTTTGCCAAATCTTTAAGAATGCAAGTCATTCTCCAATTGATGAATGGTCAGAGGACACGATCAGACAATTTTCTGAATGACGAAACCAAAACAATTTATAATCATATAAAAAAACTCTAAATCATTATTGATTAGAGAACTACAAATTAAAACAACCTTGAGATGTCATTTTAAATCTATCAAATTGGCTAAAATGATTAAAGGGGAAATTATTGGAGGGGATGTGGAAAAATTAGGACCTTAATTCATTGTTGGTGGATCTGTTGGTGATCCAATCATTTTGGAGAAAGATTTGGAACTATGCCCAAAGATTTATTAAACTGCCTATAACCTGTGACCTAGTCATACCACTATTAGATCTGTTTCACAAGGTGATTATCAAAAATGTAAAAGAAACTATATGTTCTAAAATATTGAGAGCAACTCTCTTTGTGGTGGCAAAGAACTGAAAATTGCTGGGATCCCTGTCAATTGGGGAATGGCTAAACAAATTGTGGCATACATTCACAATGGAATATTACTCTGCTTTAAGAAATGGGGTGCTCAATCATTTTAGAAAAGCATAGAGAGACTTCTATGAAATAATGAAGTGCAAAGAGAGCAGAATCAAGATAACATTGTATACAGGAACAGTATTGTTTTAAAAACAACCTTGAGCGACCAAGTCATTCAATTATAAAGATCTAAATTAACTGAAAAGATCCTATGAAGGAAGATGCTATTTGAATCCATAAAAAGAACTCACACACATGCATGTATGTGTATGTGTATATATACATATGCATATGTATATACATATACATTTACACATACAGATTTGTGTCGAATGGTAGCCATCTCAAAATTTGGGATGGGGACAGGGAAAAAAGAAAGTTATGTGATTACTTTGTTATATATTTTAAAGGAATAGTAAGTTGTACATAATGGCCCTGTAATTTCACATACAATCCTTTGTTTTTCTATCCCACTTCATTATAGAAATGCTTGTTTTATTTCTTAAATTCAGAATAAAATAAATTTTAAAAAAGCAATGAACAATGTACCTTCTTGGTACAGTGAAAGCCTTTTAAAAGAAAACTCTTCAGGGAAGCACACAAAATGACCTTAGAAATAGCTTAGAAAATGGTTTTGGGGGAAAAAAGCAAAAAATGGAACTGAGAATTATATAGAACTCAGGAAAAAAGATTATAACAAGACAGCATTTTTCAAGCCTGAAGATGGCAATGAGGAAAGTAGGAAAATGGAGTAAGGGGTGGGTAGCACAGAAAAAACAAAGAAATTAACATAGTATAGGTATATTGATAAAGCTTAAAAAAACTCTTTGGGGTATGTATCATCCTAGACAGTAACTCTGACACAAATGTAAGAAATTATTCTGTAGGCTACTCTTCTGGAACTCTTATTATTAAGCAAGGTATTTCTATAGGTGTGTGTGTGTGTGTGTGTGTGTGTGTGTGTGTGTGTGTATGTTCCTCCTTCGTTGCCAAAGAAGACCATGCCATCAGAGAAATAATGACATGACTTGCACTTGACTTTGTTTTGAGTGAGGGAGGGCTGTGCAGGTCACCAGCCTCACTTCTCCTCCAGAGTCATCTGAATCCAGTGACCAGATATTCATCAGGATGACTGAAGATGACCCAGGCTGAGGCAGCTGGGGTTAAATGACTTGCCCATGGTCACACAGCTAGTGAGTGTCTGAGGTGAGATTTGAACTCAGGTCCTCCTGACTCCTGCACTGATGCTCTATCCACTGTACCACCTAGCTGCCCCAATTTCTGTAGGTAAACATTTAGGAATGGTACCTTCTACCAGTGTGGAAGTTCATTGTGTGCTCAGCACTCATACACAAGTGCATGCTTGCATACACTAGTCTCATGACCATAGTAGGCATCAGAAGTAAAAGAAGAACAAAGTAAAAGAACAATATGGCCAAGGGATATTTAAGTAGTCAACTTTGTACCTAGATGTTATACAGTATGATTCTGGAACCTGTGGCTTATTTCCAAGTCAAAGAGGGCCTAAAACAGAGGAGAAACTGGGTAGAAAAACTCCAAAATCCCTCAAAACAACCCTTAACATAGTCAAATCACCCTTTTTTTTATTGATGAATACAATAATTTGCAAATCTGAAAAGTTAATGCAGAATGTTCATGCTGCATTATAAGTAGTAGATTAAATTATGGGATAATATGACTTGTAAATTGTAATATTGTTATTTCATAAAAAGTGACTGCTAAACTCATTTTTACATACCATGTTTTCTGACTGAACTAGCATGATCAGATGATAAGGACATTTATCTTCTCTATGTTGAGGCAGAAGAAATTTTTTTAAAAAACAACTTTTTCCCTTTACTCTGGACATATTTTATATTCTCTGTTTCACTGCCTACAGTTACCCATCACACTCAACCCATTTACTTTCTATGCAACATCTGACCTCCTTAAGCATTATTAACAATGTCCCAGTATGATATGCTCCTGTCAGTTTTAGTAAGAAAAGCACTGGAAACCTTCTTGGGTCATATGAGAAGCGGGGACAGTCAAGAAGAACAAGAAAAAAGCATAAGACTCAAACCTTAAGGAATCAGTGTGAGAGATCCAGACAAAGTTAGGCCTGGAGATGGGAAATAATTCTGTTTGGAGACATTAGGCAAATCTGATAAAGAGGACAGAGGCAAGGCTAAAGATGGAGAAGTGGGTTTGTCAAGGCTAATAATTGTAAGCTCTTGTCACTCCAGTCCCAGCTAGTTAATAGTAGAAGGATCAATTTCTTCTTTTGGCTTTCTTGTACAACATTATAATGTAAATAGAAGACAAGTCCTAATGTAAGACAAGGCTGTTCTGGAGATGGGTCCTGGGTAGAATGATTAATGAATAATATTCACCATTTTATGGGTTTGTCCTTTGTTTTAACTTTTGAAAATGTAGCTGACTTTTCAAGCTGAAGGTAGGCCTGAAGTCTAGCCTAGTGAAATTGCCTTATTTAGAGTACATATCATGAATAAATTTAAAATTTCACTCCAAAGATTTAGTCATATAAATAAAGTCATAGAAAAGGAGGGTTCATTCTGCAGATTTGAAGTGATGATTCTAGAGTTCTTTCACACACAGAATGTTGAGGACCAAAACACAGTTAAAGTAAACACTAACATTCTGAAAATATTACCCAGGCCCCAGGAACTTTGTTTTCCTCGTCCCACTGTGGGAGCATCATGTCAATTGAGCAGTAGGTTTTCCTTTTGATCTCAATTCAGACATATTCAAGTAAGAAAAGCAATCTTCAGAAAGAAAATATTTTTAGAATGAAACAGGGAATCTGAAGATGCTCAATTAACATACCTTAAATAACTAGGAAAAGAAAGTATTTTTTTAAAATAAAGAGCAAAGAAAAAATTCAGATGATTCTATGTAATTAATTTAATGCTATACCAGCAAAATATCCCACTCAAACTTCTTTTAAATTATTTTCATTATATGAATACAGGAGGGTGGAGTTAAAAGAGGGACACACTAAAAAGTGAGGAGAGACAAAGCTAACTTGCCCCATAGGACAGAATGCTGAACTTGGAGTTAGGAAGAACTGGGTTTCCATCATGCCTCAAACCTATACTAGCTCTATAATACTGGGCAGGTCTCTAATGCTCTCTGAGTCTCAGTTATTTTATTTGTAAATTGAGGGAGCTGGACTAGATGGTCACTAAAGTTAACTTAAGTTCTAAATCTATGATATTATTAGTTTAAGAGCAGGAAAATGGTGATAAATAGTAGTACCTACCCCATAGGATTGTTATGAGGATCACATGAGATCATTTCTATAAAGCATTTTGTAAATCTAAATGAATACCAGACATTATTGTCAATGGAACAGAATTTTGCACTCTTCCTGCTCTGGATCTCTGCCACCACTTGGTTGGCCCCTTTCCTATACATTTATTATGCTCTAATATGTATAGTAGTTATTTTACTTATCTCCCTTACTAATTTTAATTTTCTGTTGGTCAGGGACTATGTCTCATTCATCCTTATAATCTGGAAGACTAGCACAGTGCCTTGAATGTATGGTAGGTGCTCAATAAATGCTTCTTTGAAGTTATTTTTGAATCCAGTTAAAAGGATCAAATTAAGGCTGTACACTTTGTATGTAGTACTGATTCTCATGACTTCTCATTAGAGGCCCATCTTTTCAATTCAGTTTCCCCCAAATAAGTCCTAAAAGATGAATTATAGTGAAACATTCCTCTCAAATCAGAGATGGATTATATAGAAGTTACCCCTTCCATCCCAACTCAGTACAATGTTTTTCTAAAAGATGACTTCTTGGCTAGAAATCAAACCATGGAACCACAACTCAGAACTGGAAGGAATCTCAGTAGTCACTTACACCAACTTGTTCATTTCACAAATGAGGAAAGTGAGGCTGAGAGATAGTGACTTGCCCAAGATCATACAAGTTATAAGTCACAGAACCAAAGCTGAAAACAGGGTCTCTGACCCCAAATCTAACATCCTTTCCCTTGTATCATCCTCTATTCAACAAAGATTCTTCAGGCACTTGTGATAAAGTAACTTCAAGTTGCTTTCATAATGATAAAAACCATTTTCTTCATCAGGTTTACACTAACGTGTCATAATGTCTCCTTCCAGAATCTAGACCTAAATGAATATGGATTTCTTGATTAAGGGCTTTCTTCAATTTTTAAACACACAAAATTATAAGGATTTCAAGCTAACATCTTTCCTAGGCATAGCTGAGGGAAACTCCTCCAAAGCAGTTATCTAAGTATTCATAGAAGAGTAACTCTAAAATTCCCAAGTATGTTGTTATGGAGAGAAATTCATATTAAAGCAAAAGCAAAATTCCAGTAAGAAAAAAGAGTTGATATCTCAAGCTGATTCATAGCCTATTCAGTCTGCATTTCTTGTACACATATTTGCTTTAGTAGGGTGTAAGTGAAAGTCTAATGGGTACCTGAGCAGAAGCTGTTGCTACTAATGGTCCTTGCTGAACGCCCAGAGCTGCTGGGATTGAATTCTCTGCTCTCCTCCTCAGAGAAGGGAGATTCAGATGCTGGAGATACTTTCTGCTGCTGCTGGGGCAGGTGAGGCCGAAGGATCAAACGGGGAATTCGACTTCGGGAAATCTCCTTCTCGTGATGCTGCCCTCTGTGCACCTTCTCAAAATTGGACATAAAAATGAAAACAAAAAGAAGACAGTTTCTCCCCACAAGCTCTTGTCCCCTTTGAGAAATGGCATTTCTGAATACAGAATCAACTGAAGAAGGAAATTATTTCTTCTTATGTTAGTTATTCAAGAAAGGCATTAAGTTTGACTTACTCCAGCAGCCATTCCTACTAACTGTTCATGTGGAATGATTTCATTGTTACATCTTGCTAAGAAGGCCATTCAACTTTATGCCCTCCTCCTCTTCCCATTCTGTCATTTTATATGAAATTCAAGCTTTCCCTCTTCCTAAATTCTGTACAATGGTTTATCATTCTAATTTCCTCTCATTTTGCTTGCCTTGCCTTAGCTGTGTCATCTGCTTTCTCCCTTCTCAGTTTTCTCTCCATATATTTTCCCTAACTCCACCCTTCTACCCCCTCCCTCACCTGATCTATAATGCAACATTATCTTTCAAATCCCCCTTCTTCTGGCTAACCTTTCAATTATTCATTAATATCCTGGTACTCAAGGCTCTGGGCCAAGATGAAAACAAAACAAAACAAAAATCCAATACCTACTTTAGCATTTTATCTCAGGTTTTAGGATTATTTGCTTTATATTATGCTCATGAGAAGTGAATTTCTCCTCTGCTTTCTTTATAGGATCAAATGCATAGCTACAGATGACTAAAAAAACATTAATTATAAAGACTGAGTTTTTTCACAAATACCCTACACAGGACCATAACTAGACTGGGGCATTTGGGAGCACTGTCCCCATTTGGGTTGCCTAGGCACCAGCTGGATTCTCCCCCAGTTACTTATGAGGTAGCCCATTTTCATGTGTTTCATATTTCTGGAGTCTCATTTGTACAAAATTCCTGCAACCATCTCTGGCACTATACTCCTATAAAGATTTTTTTAAAAAGGAAAACCACTGATTTCCTTCAACCATTCCACTGAAAGGCAAAAAAAAAAAAAAAATCAGATTAGGAAATCAACAGCATTTCACAACATGACCTCCTGCTTATTTCCAACATGGGCTAACTAGGGTCAATGCCAAGATAAACAAGGGGCAGCCTTGGGAGCGTAATACAAAGTAGGAATTCAAAGGAAAGTCCCAGGCCTCAATAAGCTCCTGATTCCTCCTACTCATGCTATCCCATCCTGTGCCAAAGCATCCTCTCCTGAGACTTTCTGTGGTCTCAGGATCAGTGCGCCAAATCAGCTTGTCAATCAGTGTTTTTGCGTTCTGCAGGATGCCTAGCTCGCTCAATAAACGTGAAATGTCAATAATGTTCTAAATCCTTATTCCCCAGTAATTTATGTGATATTATTAATGTACAGAAAGGTATTCCTACAAACCATTACAACGAGTTATCTACCGACTTCGAAAAACCGTTTGGGGCCACTAATAATTTTCCTCAATGCTATGAGACTTTTCTGATGTCCAGCCCCAAATCTTTTCCTATCCTACCTGGCCTCACTTCCTTAAATTTCATCACCTGAAAAATCACTCTTCATCCGCTTTAACCCTACTGCCTCTCATCTCTGACCATTACTCAGTGCCTCTCACCTTCCCTATCCGCCCCTTCCCCAAACCCCGCCCCATACTCTGCAGGGCCTTACCTGGGCCCCCGCCCACCTGCCCTGCCAGGTGACCCCTGGCTCAGTGCCCACTCCCCGCCGCCCGGGGCCCGCCTCTCTCGGATGTCTCCTACCTTGGTCTCCCGGAGGGGCCCCATCCCGCCGCTGCCACTGCCCGGCCTCGCTTCTTATGTCTCTGCAGCCAAGGAGGAGACACCTGAGGACATCAGAGAAGAGGAGACGCCACTCTGAGACGGGCAAGGGGCTGCGGCAGAGAGGACTCCGCGGCGGATGCCCGCCGCTCTTCTGGCTCACCCTGTGAGTGATTGAGAGTCCAGCCCGTCCCACCCCCGCCTGCCCGCCCCGGCTCGGACACGTGGTGCCGCCACTGCCACTGCTGAGGGCGCCACCGTCACCTACCAGAGGCACCGCGGCTCCCCCCGAGCCACAGCTGCAGCTGCCGTCAGCGCGGCCGCCTGGGGACCCAAGGACCCAGCAGCGCCCAGGGCAGCGGGCAGCCTCTTCCCCACCTGGCAGGGAGCTCGGTGCTCCTCCGGAAAGCTGCTTCCAGGGCAAGGGAACTTTCTGGGTTCCCGTGCCCAGCGCCGCTGCCAGACTGGGGGATTTGGCACAACCAGGCTACAAGGGCTGCCGCTCTTGCTCTGCGGTCGGTGCCGAAGTTGAAATGGGAGGTGTGATGGAGAGGGAGCGCTCTTAAGAAGAGGTGCTATTCTCACTCGCTCCTGTCTCTCAGTACTTCTTTTTGGGGGAGAGGGAGAAAGATGGGTGCGAGTAGAAGGAGGAGATAAATGTTCAGCAACACTTCTACTTGCAATGTAGAAAAGGCGATTAAATGCTCAGTTCTCTCTCCCTCCACACTGTCCTCTGCCTCCTTTGCTTTCTGCTCCTTCCTCTGTCTCCTCCCTCCTCTCTTCTGTCTTCTCCCCAGCCTCGTCCCTCTCCTCTCCCTCCTTTTTCCTTACTCCCCGCCCCGGACATTTACTGTTTATCCACTTGGGATGATCTCTTCATCCAAGAGAGGGTAAGGAATCTTTCTCCCTGTCCAAAGTCTGCTCCTACCCAAATCTGTGCTGCAGACTTGACAACAGCTCAATTCTCCTATCCCCACAAATCCTTTTAAACCAAGCGGCCCTTGGTTCCTTGGCATTGTCTCCTGAAAAAGTGCTAGTAGTTTCTAAAGAGGAGAAAACAGGACTAGATGAAGAGGTGGGTTAGTGGCTTTTTTCACTCAACTCTTCAGCTATGTAGTCCACATCACCAGGGGCAAGGCCCAGGCCTTCTCTTCTACATCAGTATAAACTGTCCAACTGTACTCCAGGCACTTTTGTTTAAACATTATTTTTAAGAGGTGGGTAAAGTAGAAAATGATGTAATTTCCCTTTCCAAGCTAGTGTTCTGCTAAATGAAGAACAAGGAAGGTATGAAATACTGAATGAAGTCCTGTGGACTATGTAATGGTTTGGTTGTGGTAGAATCTTGTTAATAACGAATTCTTTTCCAGAAATGACAGTGGGGTGAGGAGTGTGTGTGTGTGTGTGTGTGTGTGTGTGTGTGTGTGTATAGGTTTGCAGGACAGAGGTATTAAATGTTCCACTCTTACCAAACTCCTGAATTATAATAGTTATTATTTCTTACGGATGGGCTTGGTTATACTTGTTTTGATGTATGGTTTGGGAATTTCAGGTGACTTTTGTTAGTGATAGATAGTGGACAGACGTTAACTGGTCTTTAACTTCCTTGTGTCCTTGGAAGCGTTGCAGCCTTTCTGTGTTTCCCAGGAATAATTTATGTTTCTTTCTACTTTCAGTTCTTCAGGCAACCACGCAGGACATTAGATTTGTTGTGGGAGAAACAGAAAGGGAAAAGGGAGAGGAGGGGAAAAAATAAAGCTAATGAAAAAGAATGCCCTGTCCAATCTCTTCCCACTAACTCTGAGCAATACGTCTCTACTGGCCCATATATTTGGGTTTCCTGGTGCAAGAATGGATAAGGAGAAACAGATGGATTTTGGCCATTGGATCATGGATTTAGAGCTGGAAAGGACTTGAGGGATTATCTAGGCCAGTCTTATATCATGGAATAGGAAACTGAGGCCCTGAGAAGTAGATACTTGTACAAGGTCATATAGATACTGTCAGAACTAGGATTTAAACCCAAGTCTTCTAATTCCAGGTCAGTGCCTTTTCCACTGTAGATTTAAATCTTGGTTCTGTTATGCATACATGTATGCCAGAGTGACCTTGAGCAAGTTACTTTTGGGGCCTCATTGCTCATCTGTAAAAAAAGGGCACTGGATTAGATTATCTTTAAAGTCTTTATGAAATCTAAATCTATGACTTAAGTGAGGTCTAGAATTTTTGCCATTGGTGTAATACATACTTGATATAACAATGCTAGAAAATGCTTTAATAAAAATGATGGCCCATCATGAATCATATAATTCAGTATTTCTAAAAATGAAAACCTGTAGATATTTTGATAAAGTTTTAATCACCAATGCAGATAATAACTCAGCTCTAACTTATAGTCCTTAGACAAATCCTAGACTACTTTAAAGGCATAACTAGAAGCCACATCTTACTGACACCAAGGTAAGAAACAGCTAAGTGGTGCAGTGAATAGAAGGCTCAGATTGGAGACAGGAAGATCTGAGTTCCAATCCATCCTCAGAAATTTATTTAACTGTGTGACTTTGGGCAAATCATTTAACTTCTGTGTCAGTTTCCTCCACTGCAAAATAGGAGTAGTAATAGCATCTATCTCCCAAGGTCACTGTGAGGATGTACAGTAATTTTTGTAAAGTGCTTAGCACAGTTCCTGGTACATAGTAGGCACTTAATAAATTCTTATTTCCTTTCTGAGACTGACTCTATCTACTATATATACAACAGTGTCCTTCCCAAGCCTGGAGCTAATTACTATAAATTTGAGAAGAGTCCAAGGTGGAGTTTATGAGCACAGTGACATAAACATGTTTGAGGAAAATCAGCACCTGAAGCTGGGAGATGCTAGGGAATTGGAGTTAAAAAATAACAGCAATAATAATGGAATATAAGAGGTCATTTACATACAGTGACTTATTCAAGGTCACACCGATTCTAAGAAGCAGACCCAGGATTCAAACCCAAGTTCTCAGACCTTAGATAACAGTGTTCTTTCTACTTCATCAGAATATTCTCAGTTTATATATCTGTGAAATGGGGAGAACAGTGTCAGGACAGAGAATAGAATAGATTAAATAATCTCTAAGGTTCCTTCCAATTCTAATAATCTATGAGGCATTGACAAGTTATTTTGATTGTATGAAGAGTTTTAAAACAAAATGCAAAAGGAAGTCCGAAATTTCCCCAGTGGTTAAATAGAATCTCCAAAATGTAAAAAAGTCCAAGAAAGAAGAATTGAGGAGACTATTGGTATGCTAAAGCACACGGGCTTAATTTCCATTTTGAAAATGAATCAAATATGCCTTTCTATTTGACGATGGGGCGTATGTGCCTAGCAAATAACATGTGTTCAGTGGAAGCTTTTACTGCAGAAGTGCAGGCATCAGAGAGGCTTTGCAGCAGCGAGCTTGTCACCATAGCAACCCTGCCAAGGAAAAGGGACATGATTCAGTAGTCAGAGCCTTCTTAGTGCTGTAGTTTGGGAACCTATATTTGCTTCTTTTCCTAAAGTGCAAATTGGACAAGCAATAATAGCTTTTTGGTCTTTATACTCATTCAAGTGTTCCTTAATGTCACTAGATAAAATGGCTAACAGTTATTAGAACTATAACCATAAAAAAATATATAATCCAATATCAAAAATCAGATTCATCTTTTCCATGTCTTTAAGAAGTCTTGTCTAGAATCTTTCTGATTGCAATGGCTGTTTTTACAGTACAGGTTATAATTTTAAGAATTATATTTAAGCCAGATTAATTTCTCATTTTAGAAAATACAAAAGATCAGCTGCTGCCAAAGATTAGCTCCCTTAAATTTTGCCAAATTTAGTTAAAAAATAGCTGACACCAAATCCTGGGAAGGTTTAGGGAATGTAGAACCTTGGGACTTGGGTGTGACAAATACAATGCAGCTCCAGATCCCAGGATCTTCTCGATGTGCATTTATAGATAGCAGTGGGTCTGTCAGTCAATCAATCTTAACAGCACATTCCCATGCATGTACATAGCACTTTTTTCCTATTCAGTATTTTATTTGAGCCTTGCAATAACTCTGAGAGGTGTAGTTTGAAGGCATCTTGAAGCCGAGTAAGGAAAGCCTGTTACTGATAAAATACCCCCAGAACCCTGACTTTCCAGGAGAAAGAATACAAAATGTACAGCAAAACAAATAAAACCTGCATATCATAAAACTTAAATGTATCCTTGCTCTTCCTCCTTCCTCCCTGCCCCACCCAAGCACAAATATTTCTCCATCAAATCTTACCTGCTTGTGCTGGAGTCTCTTCCTGGACTCTCTCAGCCCTGATGAAACACTAGCTCTGTGTGTGTGTGTGTGTGTGTGTGTGTGTGTGTGTGTGTGTGTGTGTGTGTGTCTCCTGTCTCTGTATTTAACCTGCTGTTGGCACAGAAGCACAGATCAGCTGACAGGGTTTACATCATCGACATGAAAAGTATTGCAATCTAAGCCATGCCAGGTTTTTTTTTTCTTTTTAGTAGATTGTATTTTTTTTTCTGTTTTCTGACTACGTTCTTCATCTTTTGGCAGTCAATGTGACAAATATTTGCTAATCACCAACTGTATGCATAGTCTTGGGACTGATAGTGGTTGTGGTAAAAAATTTAGATAAAATACATCCTCTATTCCTTTGCAGCTATAGCTAGAAATGGATATAGTAGCTATTGCAAAAGACAATATATAAATGTATGAGAGGTACAAACAGGCAGACATACAAGAGGGAACTGAAGCTACTAAGAATGAGAGGATGAGGAAGGGCTCTTGGAAAGGATGGCACTGTATTTGAACTGGGCTTTAAAGGGTACATATGTATTCGACAAGTGGAAGGGAGAGGGATGGAGAGCATTCCAGGTATATTTATATATAAGGACTATCTAGAATAAAAGAGAAAAATGCATGAGAGGAGAGCACAAAGTTCCATGTGGCTGGAGCACTGGGTACGTGGAAGGGAGACGAATGGAAGAAAGCTGTAAGTAAACTGTGGAGTAAAGCACATGGAGTGGCAGTGTGGATTAGTTGAAAGGTCATTTTAAAAGAAATTTTCTTGGGAATCAGAGGACTGGGATTTTAATTCAAGCTCTGTTCTTTGCTGCCTTAGGCAAATCACTTAACCTCCCTGAGTCTCATTTTCCTCATCTGTTAAAAGAGGGTCAGTAGGCTACAGTGGAAAGAGCATGGGCTTTGAAGTCAGAGATTCCAACTGTCAGAGGGCTAGGTTCATACAAGTGTGCAGACTATTTTTCAGGTCCTTATTGAGAGAAGTCACTGTCTTCTAGCAGCTTCTTTCTTTGCCTAAGACTCTGGTCTATTGAAGTCTCCTGTTCTATGGAAATGGCTCTCTTTTTATCTAAATGCCCCAGGAATCTTCCACACATGAGGGGGAGAAGCTTCTCTTGCTTCTCTTGCTGCATGCCCACAACACTGGAAATACACAAAATAACTAGATTTAGGTATGAGAATGTTAGATCTGACCACAGTGTGAAGGATGGTCTGGAGCAGGAAGAAAGTCCAGTCAGAAAGACTTTTATGGACTCTATTGCAGTAGTCCAGGTGGGTGAACATAAGGACCTTACTAGGGTGGTGGTAGTGGGAAAAGAGATGAGTATATGAATGCAAGAGATGTTGTACAAATAGAATTTGTTAGGGAGAGCATATGTCTACTGTGTATGTCTGTATATATGTATATATTTAACTATATATCTATATATAAATATATGTGTGCTTAATTGTAGTCTTCAGGGGGAGGGATGAGGAAAAAAGAACAAAGTAAAATGTGCACAGCAGAAAACAAAAGAAAACTAACAAGATGGCAAAGAAAAGATGGACAGTTCTCAACATAATACAGAGTATTTATTATATAGGCTTTTTTGATATGGAAATTTATTGCTATATATTTTAAATCCTTTTATGTTTTGCTCATGACATGATTTTTTTTCTTTTCTTATTTTGAATTTAAGTTTATAATATGTTGCTTTTTCTTTTCTTATTGTCCAAGTTTCAGGAAAAAAAAATGTGGTGCAGGTGGAATCCACAGGATTTGTTAATATGCCCATCCTTTTCAAGAAGCATGGTATGATATAGAAGAAAATAATAAAGTTGACAGGTGGCGAGGCTCAGATGAGCTTGCCATTTTCTTTCTCATCTTCCAAGGTGGTATAGTATGTAGGCCTAAGCAGAATAAAGATAAACCCTAGGTTGTTTTTATTTCTTTTGTTTTGAAACATGGAAAACCAAATGAATGGTGGCATTATCACAGAAAGAAATAGTAAGATTAGATAGAAGAGCAGGTCTGGAGGAAAAAATGAATTCAATTTAGGAACTCTTGTTGAGTCTGAGGTCATATAGTATATCCAAGTAGTGCCTGTCAACAGGAATTTGAAGATGAGGATCAGGAGTTTGATAGAAAGATTATTGGTTGAGATACGGATGTATATATGTGAAGGTTGAAGCTGTGGAAGTGAAGATTACTGTGAAAGAAAACATAGTGGAGAGAAGAAAACCAGAGACAGAATTTTAAAAACACCTACCTTAAGAGGTAAGGGGAGAAGACAACGGGCCAGCAAAGGAAATAGAGGTATGCTAAGATACTTAAGAGGAGAAATATGGGAACAGAAGCCAAGAGAAGAGAGGATAACCAGAAGGAAGGTGTGGTCAGCAGTATCATCTGTTATACAGAGATCAAAAAGAATGAGGGCTGGGAAAATGCCATTAGATGTGATGATTTGGTATGACATTGGTGACTTTCAAGAGCACAATTTCAAGAGTGCTAGAGAAGCCACATTGCAAAGGACTGAGTGAGCAAAAAGTAAGTCTCCGGGAATCATAGTAAGATATGTTAGAGAGTAGGAAAAGACATATGCAATGGTTGGCTGTAGTGAATTGGGGTTTGCTTTCCCACATCCCACAGAATTGTGTTATGTGGGCTTGACTGTCAACTCCCCAAGGAGGGCAGTCAGGAAATCATCTTATGAGATGTGTTTATATTTCCTTGTCTATCCTTTTTCTACCCAAGTTCTTGTATTGTTTGGAAGCAAGAAAGGAAAATGATAAATCCTGTAGGGTCACACATCTGATTCTTCACACTCAGACTTAGTCTAGCAATGAGAACCTTTCTCACAAATTATAGCAAGGATATAAGTGTTGATAATGCTCTCTCCCCCTTTTCTGTGGGAAAAAGTATTATAGGTTGGGGTAACAGTTACAAGAATTGTCCTTGTAATGTGGTATCAAGAATGACCTTTACAAATGACTATGGTCCTTGTAGCAGCAACTCATCAAAGGTGTTCCCTTTATTCTGTAAGCATCTTCATTTATTATTCAGGATTTTTATTTTGTCATCATGATTTGATCTTTAAGAAGTAGCCCTCCACCTTTGCAGATGATCAGCTTTGGATGGCATTTCTCATTGGGAGAATTGGGATACTTCATCCTCGATTGGACAATACTGTCAACGAAGAGGGGCAGCTCTTCTTAGGGCGATAAAGTTCATTGTATTGATAGAAGACAACTGATTTTTTGCTTTTTTTTTACTTTTTAGAAGATTGGGGGGAGAGAGAATGTGTACAACAACAAAATATTGTTTCAAAAACAACTTTGAGAGATTAAATCAGGAGTGAAAGCCTGTGGCCTTGAGGTCTCATGTGCCCCTTTGACTGAATCCAAACTTCACAGAACAAATGTTAGTGCCCTACTTCTGGACTAAGTCATTTTGATGATTATAACTACCCAAGTTAACTACAAAGGACCCATGAAGGAAGATGTTATCTGCATCCAGAGAAAGATCAGATAAATAGAAGTATGTATAAAATGATTTCATACACACACACACACACACACACACACACACACACATTTGTGTCTAATGGTAGCCATGATGGGGGGGGAGAAAAAAAGATAAAGTTACATGACAACTTTATTATACATTTAAAAGGAATAGCAAGTTGTACATAATAGATTTGAAATTTCAGGTATAGTCATCTTTTTTTCCTCTTCTACTGTTATGAAAATGCTTGTTTTATTTTTTCAAGTTCAGAATAAAATAAATAAAATTTAAAAAAAGAATGATGGAATTTTTTGTTCCAGATATGATTATCAGCAATCATGAGTCATAGATTATTGGGAAAGAAATGTTGGCAACCTCATAAGGTACTGACTACTCAATCAGAGACTTCTTGCTTAGTCACCATAATACTCTGAAAGGTAGAAATCCTGATCATTTGGTTATTCTCCCATATTGTGATGGTCAAATGCTTAGGTACTGCTACCTTTAAGTCTACAAAAATCTTTTCCCCCTTGCTATCTCTTCCTTACTTTCATCCCTCTCAACTATGGCCCTCTTATTCTGTAGTCCATATCTTCCATCTTCTTCCCATTCCACTATATCCTTTGCAATGAATTATTGTCTTGTTAACAACATCCCCTCTCCCTCAACATGGCATTCTGAATTTTTTTCATTTGATCATACACACACATGTATATGTGTATTTAATTTTTATTTGTTTATTTATTTAAATATACACATATTTGGATTAACAAATATCTGACTTTCTCTGGAAGACACTGAATACATAAGTACTTTTATCAGTACTGGTTCCTGCTCTTTTACTCCCTGATACTATGAGTTAGGATGATGAATATGCATGGTCCCTGTTTTTTTCTGCCACTTCTAGACCATCCCTTTGCAACCAGTACTCAACAACCCCTCTAACTTTAAGCTTCACTCCATTAGTCTTTGATGGTTCAGAGTCTGGTCAGAATCACATTTCAGCCTCTAGCTCATTCTTTTCCTTTTCAAGGAGTTCAGTATTCATATTGATGTTCCCTTAACTACCACACTTTTCAATTCATCAAAGCCAATTCCCAAACCTACATCTTCACTCCACTTTAGTCAGCCCATAGGGATAGTCATAGCATTGAGCTGACCATCACTCATAAAACTGAAAGGTAACTTAGAGGTCATCTGGTCCAACCTCCACATTTTTCAAATGAGGAAATTGAGGTTCAAGGACTTTTGTCTCAAGGTCACACAGGTAGCAAGTAAAGCTAGAATCTGAATCCAAGTCCTCTGACTTCAAATTTAGTACCCTTGAGTCCAGATTTCTGAAATTCCTTTCCCTGATCATAGTAACCTCTACTCTTCCAACTTTCCCTCTTCCTTACTCCTTCTAAACTTTTTGTAAGATTGGGTTTCCATCCAAAAGAGGTCAGAGAATACTATGGCAGCTAATACCATGGCAACTAGAGTGAGTCAATCAAAAGTCTGAACTGGATAAGAACAGGTCCTTAATCAATTTTAAAAAAGAAACAGAGTACTCCGCACTTCTACCCTGCCTCCAAAATTAAGCATACAAAATGTGAATCAGCCAGTGATTTACACTATAAACCAGAAAGATAGTTTGGAGACATGGTCATGGTCAAATCCAGTAATGAAGAACTCCTAGAAAGGGATTTATTTTGTGGGTAGGCTGAGGGAAAGGAAATAACTTTTCTTTCTTCCTCCCCATACTCATCTGAAGGTCATAATCTTAAAAGGGTTGTAAGAACCGCAGTTCCTGTTGGTAGGTAGCAATGTCCCCAGAGCAGCCTCTGGTTTCTGGTACCATCTGTGTTGGCAAATGAGAAAAACTAGACACAGTGATGGCAACTTCATATAATGTGACCCTTTGGTACGTAGAGAGTTACAGGCTATTTGGAGTCTGCACAGGCATGATCCTTGGAACAGAATAGAAAGTGACTCAAAGAGAATTTCATGAGGACCAAGAAGAATGAAAATGAGCTGTGAATTACCCTTTGTCCGTTGGTTCTCTCCTGTGTTTCTCTCCGTTTCCCCACAAATTTGAGCCCAGGGGACGTATGTGTGAAAAGGGAGAGTATTGTTTGTGAGAATTGTTTTAACAATTGCTCTTGTTGTACTTCCTTGTTAGATATCCTTTCCAAAAGCTAATTAAGTCTAACTGATAATCAATGGGAAGCACATTGTTGGGGCTCATGAGCAAAAGTACTAGAAAATTCATCCCCCTAGAGGTGCCTGTAGAACCCTAATAAGGGATATAGTTAGCTACTTTTGGGGACCTGATTCATCAACTTGAGTAGTAATTGGGGAAGTAGCCTTGCAAGGAGTACTACATTATTCTACATCTTTATTGTGACCTACAGTGTCTCTACATCTCCCTGTTCTCACATTTAGTCAACATTCTTCTGGCCTCACTTTTCTTCCTTCTCAGTTGGGGCCCAGTTCAATTGTATATTCCTATCTTTGAACACCTTGCCGCTGTATTCTCATGTCTGTCACACTCTACAAATTTCCATGCCTTGAATACCCTTAACATTTGCTTTCTCTCTCCTATGGGTGTGTTGGTGGAAAAAGTTATGTAACTGTGGAGACTGAGTCCAATGCAAATTTATGCTATCAAATCTCAACTGGACTCCCATTCTTGAATAGTATTTTCTTATTATTACTCAATACTTGACTACCTCACTCTTCATGGGCAGCTAGGTGGTACAGTGGATAGAGCACCAGTGCAGGAGTGAGGAGGACCTGAGTTCAAATCTCACCTCAGACACTCGACACTCACTAGCTGTGTGACCTTGGGCAAGTCACTTAACCCCAATTGCCTCATCCTGGGTCATCTTCAGTCATCCTGATGAATATCTGGTCACTGGATTCAGATGACTCTGGAGGAGAAGTGAGGCTGGTGACCTCCACAGCCCTTCCTCACTCAAAACAAAGTTTAGTGCAAGTCATGTCATTATTTCTCTGATGGCATGGTCTTCTTTGGCAATGAAAGATGAACATAACTCACTCTTTATGGTTGCTATTCCAAACATTTCTTTCCTCAAACCCTGTATGTTGTGTTTGCCTCCTGCCTCTCAGTAAATGACTTTATGTGATTCTTTATTGAGAAAAAGGTTATTCGTTATAAATTCTTTCATCCCCTAATTTACATCCCAAAGGCATCTATGTATTCTCTCATTCTTCTTTTGCTCTGTGCGTAAGGATCTATATTTAATACTTCCATTTCTTCACTTCTCACTCCTCACCTTCTAATAATGTGGTTTCCTATTCCACCTGTAGACTGAAACTGCTTTATGTAATGTTACCAACAATCTCTTAACTGCTAAATCCAATTACTTTATCTAGATTCGGAGTCTATATAACATCTCAGCAGTTTTTGCTGCTGTCATTCACACCTCAAGTTCTCTCTTCCCTTGGCTTCTATGGGAAAAACAAAAGAAAAGATACGTACAGAAGGGACTAAATGCTTCATCATCGACAGGGACAAGACTTTATGCTGCTGTTGTGGAATCATTAGTGGCATTACTTCATGTCTACTGATTTTTATGTATCTCATCCCTCCAGTAAAATGTAAGCTCCCTAGAGACAGGTACTTTTATTTGTGTGTCTCCAGTATCTAACATAGCATCTTACTCATAGTAAGCACTTGATAAATGTATGTTGTATTGAACTGAATGATAGAGTAAGATCTCCCAAAGAACTTACCCCCAGATCTCAACAAGTTAGAAACTTGGGCTTAGTAATATAAGGACAAAAAGAAGGGAAGAAGAAAGTGAACAAGTTTTTATTAAGTACCTACTATATGCCATGCACTGTGATAAGATTTTTACAAATACTGTCTCATGATCACTTGATTTGATGAGATGAAATTTAATAATAGATACCTAGTCAAAATGGCTTTCAAAAAATCAACTTTGATAGTATAAGCTATGGGATATATGTTTAGATGGGGGTGGAGAACCATGTGGCCTTCTAGGTCCCCAGTCTTTCGACTGAGTCCTAAGTTTTACAGAAGAAATCCTTTTATTAAGGGGATTTGTTCTGTGAAGTTCTGGTCTAGATGATAGTTCTTCAGGAAAAAAAAATATAGGGATTTTAATGGACTGTAAGCTTGAAGTGACTTACCACTGTGATGTGACAGGCTAAAGCTAATGGAATCCTAGAGTGCACC